>NC_091510.1:14453624-14758691 GCF_947461875.1 Haliaeetus albicilla
GAAAACAGAACAGCAACACCAGCACTAAGTAAGTAAGGAGTCCCAGTGTCTGAAAAGACAATTAATTTGCTCAAATATGTGTGCATACAAATACCTGTGGGCCGCCGATAAATAATGACAGGGCAGTAAAACCCAAGTATTAACACAAGCAACTTTTGCTGCAGACTAAAGGATTCCCCCAAAACTAACAGCACTTGCCTCACAGATACTACCTGATGATGTCTGTGTGACATTTATAATAATATGTGGCATTACTGTAAAAGGGACAGTTGTATCTTAACAACAACATCCCAGTGTCCAGCGTGGTGTGCGGTCACACTCACCCAGCGGCAGTTCTGCCAACAAGAAATGCACCCAACCATGCAGAGTTCTAGCAGGAAAAGTGGAGACACCAGATAATGGATTAACCAGTAAACGGTTAATCGCTGGCATATGTGCTTTTAAAAACGGGCAAGGCGTAGAGTTGTATTCTGATCTAGCAGATCTATTAGGAAAGACTTGAGACAGAGATCTTACGTTGTGGTTGTGTATATCTGAGCATGGTAGAGCAACTAAGAGCTAAAAGAGCTCCCCTGTAAGCATACATTAACGGAGAGGCAATAACGTGCAGACGTAGGAGTGAAAGTTGCGTGGTCATATCTCTATATGTGCATAGCTGCTTGGTAAATGTCAGAGATGTTTACACTGAGCTGGGCACCTGTAGCCCAGTTCAGACAGCTGAATCTTACAGTCTTATAGCACTGATTTCTGATTAGTAAACAGAAAAACTTTGATTAATGCCTACAAATGTGTGTTTAGTCATCACAATTCGCAGAGTGTGGATTTATTGCAATCAATATGCCTAAAGTTGAGGGTTGAGTAGATAACATTTGATTGATGAGTTGAAACTATGAAAAAAATCAGGTTTTTTAAGAGTTGTTTGGAGAAAGTGACAAAGAGAGTAGTGCTTGTACCAAGCACGCAGAAGCGTGCTTTATTTGTATTTTCATGGCTCAAAGGTGCTGTTGAATCCAATTTTATTTTCCTGCAGAAATGTGAAATGTTGATGAATTTCATTGTCCTGCAAGAGACGTTTGGCATTTCCGAATAACCCCTCTAAGCCTGTGACCATTCCTCCTCTTGGGATTCAGCTCATTTATTGTGGTTTATTGCCTTTCCCTTCTCTCCCACCTAACATGAGACATTGTCCACTTGGTAGCCATGATGTTTGCACTGCCTTTCCACCTATTTCTGCTGATTTTATCACTTTTTCCCCCCTCCATTCTGTATATCTAATTTGAGTCGATTCTTAAACATATAGCTGACATAACTGTGGATTTATTTCCAGGTTGTTATACGTATCAGTTAGAAATGTTAGAACCCTTTTTTTTTTCTGTGAAACATTTCTTCCTTACTAAGATACCACTTTCACATTTGACACCTGTAACTATTAAGTAGCGTATAGGGAGCAGTTTCGACTTCTAACAATAATCCAAATAGTTGCTCCCTAGCACACTGTTCTTGCATCCGTCGTTAGATTCAGGAGCTAGGATAAGATGTAAAATCTTGGTTTTCTGGCCACCCAGTGCTTCCAGTGAAACCAGTCTTGCAGTCTTTGCATACCCAAATCTCCCAGTGACTGTACAGAAAGCCAGGGTGCATAAATAACTCAGGATCAGCTGCAAGAGTATGGGACTTAACAGTAACACTGATATAACTGTTTTAATTATTTTCTAACGCAGACGAGGATCCAATGTCTCTCTGACTTTGGATATGAGCAGTTTGGGAAGTGTTGAACCTTTCGTCGCTGTGCCAACCCCACGAGAAAAAGTAGCGATGGAATACCTACAATCGGCCGGCCGCATTCTGACACGGCAGCAGCTTCAAGACGCAGTTGCATGTTCTCATTTACTTCAGACAGAGTTCATGGTGAGTTTAACAACAAGCTTTAAATGAGGATTTTTGACATCATTGGCACAACAGGAACCGTGGGGAAAAAATAATCGGGCAACACTTCAATGTCAAGGTACAAAACATTTCCGAAGGGCAGATTAGATAGTTTCAAGGTGGTGTTTTATGTTTATGCACTAAAGACAGATAAGAAGTCAGTTATATTCATGGATAACACAGATTCCTCTCGGTTTGAAGTCCCATTCATAGATGGGTTTAATGTCGTATTAGAGCTACAATACAAACAGCAGGACTGTAACACTGTGACAGTTTCAAAGAGATCCTAAGGGCTATGATGACAGAACACACAGTAATAATTGGAGATGTTGTTTATTCCCATGTAATCATCACATATGTTTGCAGTTTGAAGACTAAATTTTTAGTCACTATAAGTGACTTTTTGGAGCAGACAGTCAGTCCAAAATATCTTTAACAAGCACTCCATACAGCAAGCCTAATATACTCAAGGCCAAAACACCTGAAGTGTCCTACAAGTGTATTTACTATTAAAAAGGGTAAGAATCTAAAGTTAAGACAGTGGCCAGGTAGAAACAAGTCAGAGCAGAAAAACTCAGTTAGGGAAAACACATTATTACATACTATTTTAAGAAGACCTGAAAAAGACTGCTATTACAAAACAGCCAGGTGAAAGAGGCTATCGGAAATAAGGAGACACTCTTTACAAGAGAAGTAGAACAGAGCATAAAATGAAGTCAATTGAATGTGAAAGCTGAAAAAGGCAGCCCAAAAAAGGCTTTGAATTAAAAAAAAATAAAATCATAACTTCATTTTTTAAATAGATCAAAAGCACAAAGCTTATCAAAGACTACGAGGATCAATAGATGATCAAAAGGGTAGAAAAGGGATTTGGTGAAGCTGAAGGAGTAGGAAGTGACTCCATTATTTGCATCTGTGTTGACCATAGAAGAACTTAGGGAATTTCCTACCTCTGTGGCAGGAGTAGATTCAAACGGGTCACTGGAGGATCTGTCTGATATTGAAGCATTAATGGAAAAGATTCTAGAACAAATCAATCAAATGAATAAAAGCTACTCACTGGAATAAGCTAGTATTCACCCAGGAATCCTAAAGGAGCTCCTATGTGAAATTATTGCTGTATTAACTGGGCAGGTGTAATCTAGCACTTGGCCCCCAGCAGCTGAGGAATCAGAGGGCCAGAGGTAACGGGCGTTTTTCAGAAGGGCTCCAGAAGAGATCCAGAGAACTGCAGGCCTAGAAATCGGATGTCTAAATCAGAGAAATTGGAAGGAATTATAATAAAGAAGCCAATAGACATATGAACAAATGCGATACAGTGGGGAATAATCAACACAGTGTAGCACTGGAAGCACTGGTTGCTTCTCAGAGTAAAAGGAGATCACTGGTGGAGGCCCAGAGACATCTATTCTGGAGCTGATACTGACCAAGATACTCTTAAATCATCTGGAAAAGGGAATAAATAGTAAGGTGGTGAAGTTTGATGATGATGCTGAATTACCAAGGGTAGTAAAATTAAAAATAGACTTCAAAGAAATTACACAAGGGATTTTATGATGGTGATGAGGCAGAGGAAATTCAGGGTTGATAAATAAAATGTTATGCATTTGGCAGAAAACAGCTTTGTATACTTTGATGGGTTCTGAAATACAAAGCTGAGAATCTCGAGAAAAGAACTAGGGAATAGCACAGGAAACATCTTTATGACATTGGAAAAATCTATATAGCACTCACAACTGCATGCTTCTCTGATCTTTCCTTCTTGGAGCACATACAGAAAGAAGTACGGTGAGCATAATCTCAGACTAAAGCAGCTTCTGTATCAGGAGATACTAAATAGACAAGGACTCTTCTGCCTAGAAAAGAGACTGTGAGAGGCTCTAACAGAAGCCTATAAAATCATGACAGCAAGAAGGTGAATATGGAGTGATTATTCATGGTTTTTCATGCTAAAAGGCCAGTGCAATACAGAGAAAAGCTGGTCCTGTTCGAGTTCCCCCAGACCCCTCGCTACCAGCTGCTGTCAGAGGGTACCAGAGAGGAGGAACCAACAGAACCAACCACCCGACCCAACCTCAGCCTGGCTTTTTTAGCTTTTACAACTCACTAGCAAGCTAAACTAAACAAGCAGAGCTTTTTAAGACTGGTTTAATAGCTCAAATTTAATAAATAGAGCCACACAGAAACATGTATCCTAACAAGGCATGTAAGAGCAGGAAGACCTGTACAACCCCTTGAGCATACTCCAGGTCTAACAAAGACACACAAACAATTCAGTTCTTATTAAACATGCCGGAGCACCTGATCCCTCAGGTTTCATTTTGTTTTCAATTTGTGCATGTAAGTCACTAGAATAGATGATGAGTGCCACCTGACTCTAAAAAGAGTTTTTCATTATGAATAATTGCATCCTACGAAGCAGTCCTTTTATTCGCCTCTAAAAAGCCAGGGTTTACAGTAAAAGTCATTTGCTTAAGAAAAATAAACCCCTCAGTTGTTTCACCAAAAATTGGTCAGAGAGTGTACGTGGAAAAAATTAGAAGCATCCAACACACTTTTATCACCAGTTACGCCATCAGTCCTCTGCCGTTCTGCTGCTTAGGCAAGAAAGTTGGAAGAAACAACTTCATCATGCTTAAACCCCCCATGTTAGGAGACCGTTTGTACAGACAACCTGGCACCTCTGCAGAATCTACTTACCAGAATCCTCTCACACAGCATCCGTGCACGGCTTTGGGGCAATACTCACATTTTATTTGTCCCTCGGGGGGCACAACATGACTTTGGCCATTCAGTATTTCCACAGAATTTTATTGAAAGGATCATGACTTGTCTATTCCATTTTTAAACTATTTTTTGAAATCTGTTTTAAGATGAAGCTGTTGAACAGTATCTGTTTAATATCTTTCTTGCTACAGATAATAGCTTTAGTAGGAACTTGAGGCATGCAAAGAACGCAATATATAACCCTCACTCGTTCTGCTCGCTCAGCTTGTTTTAACTAGCTAAAGAAATACAATAAGACAGTCTTCTTGAGACTAAAATTATTAGTTCCCATGAAAACCTTCCAAGTGTGCAAAAAGCGGACAAATGTTCAAAGTTTTCAATGGAGAACTGAAACATGAGCAGTTTCGGGTTATTTTTAGTTCTTTAATTAACATTTAATTTTTTGATTAACAGTTAAGGGGGCATTAGCTTTATTGTTTTTTATTGTAAAAAATGATAAGTTTCCATCAAAATACTTTCCATAATATTTATTAGGTAAAAAGAGTTATTTTCCTTTTTTTTTTAATGCTGACAAAAAGGTTGGCTACTTTTACTTGGGAGAATATACCTGACTTGCAAGGAGGAAGAAACATAAATTGCCCAGCACATGCTTCTTTAGTAGCCTGAGCTGCCACTATTCAAAAGACAGAATGTCTGAAGTTGGTGACAGAACAGAAAAATTCATTATTCTCAAAATATTGGAATGACAGAAAATACAGTCCTGCATGGGAAAGTGCCAGATTGTTAAATCTATAAAATTTGGCTCTCATAAAAATGGCAGGATAGGTATAATAAATATCTGCCTGAATTTTCCTAAATTTTGCTATATTTTCTGGAATACTTTCAGAGACCCAAATCATATCTCTTTGAGTGTATGAACAGTTGTAGCATTCAATGGCTAATGTGAGCCAGAATAGCTGTTATTAGAAGCGTATCGCCCAGAGAGGCGAAGTACAAGAAGAGACGTGGTCAGTGAGGCTCCTCCAGCCACCCGGCCGTCTCCCACTTGATGCCTGCCGAAATTTTAACATAGTTCATCGGTTGGCGAGATACTGACAGATGCAGAAATGCCACCGAGTTGAAAACAGAAACGCATTTCTCTCGGCCAACAAGGTCAATTAATAATATTAATCACTTACATCCTGTAAACACTTTCTAGCCAGTGGGCTCCTCCCAGTAGTAAGTACTTGTGGGGCCAAGGGCACAGACAGAAAGCTGACAATAACACCGTGCATCACAGCCACAGGCAAGTCACTTATTCTGAAACTGGCTGTGAAAAGCAAGAGATTATTCCAGAAAAAAAAGTCCGGATATTATGTGGATAACGTTCCTGCTAACGCGGGGGAAAATAAGCCCAGCAGATTGCAAATAGCACAATCATGTGCAAGTCAGCATACAAAGTCTGTAGCTAAATAGGCAATATATATCCATTTGCTTTATTAAACATCTATACGTATTATACATAATTAAATAATTACAAATAATGTATAAGCTGCACACATTCGTGTGCTCAGTTGCACGCATGCAGTCACAGATGCGTACACATATAAGCCTTTGTTCATGGGCTACTTCACCTCTCTGGGCGATACGCTTCTAATAACAGCTATTCTGGCTCACATTAGCCATTGAATGCTACAACTGTTCATACACTCAAAGAGATATGATTTGGGTCTCTGAAAGTATTCCAGAAAATATAGCAAAATTTAGGAAAATTCAGGCAGATATTTATTATACCTATCCTGCCATTTTTATGAGAGCCAAATTTTATAGATTTAACAATCTGGCACTTTCCCATGCAGGACTGTATTTTCTGTCATTCCAATATTTTGAGAATAATGAATTTTTCTGTTCTGTCACCAACTTCAGACATTCTGTCTTTTGAATAGTGGCAGCTCAGGCTACTAAAGAAGCATGTGCTGGGCAATTTATGTTTCTTCCTCCTTGCAAGTCAGGTATATTCTCCCAAGTAAAAGTAGCCAACCTTTTTGTCAGCATTAAAAAAAAAAGGAAAATAACTCTTTTTACCTAATAAATATTATGGAAAGTATTTTGATGGAAACTTACCATTTTTTACAATGAAGGACTCTGCCTCGTGCGGCTTTTTCCAATCTCTGTAGGTGACAGACGTAGATCCTATTAAACACAGGTTTAACGTATTGCTCTCTCTCAGCTGGTACATAGTTGAGCAGGGAAAACTTTCGGAAACCATGTGCTGGTGGTGTTTATCCTACGCCAGAACTGAACCAGGGAAGCTCCAGGTCAGCCGCCATCCCATAGCAGAGCCGGTTGGGACAATTCGGAGCCCAGGGGCCAAGGGGAAGAGTCTCACAGAGGTCATCACTGGGAAGGGGTGAAAGTCAGAGGCGGGTATGAGGGGGGTGTAGGAGCTCATTTTGTAGTTCCGTGGAGGAGGAAGGGGCATCAGAGGCAGGACAGAGGTGAGATGGTTTGACCTGGAGGAATGGGGATGAGGTTTGTGCAGGAATGGAGTCTCACGAGCAAGAAGATCCTGCGCTTAGCACAGGCATCATATGGATGGCGGTACAGGGAGCTGAAGAAGGATTGGGTGAGGGACCTGCAAGGAAGGTGTATCTTAGCAGCAACACTTTGGCTGGCCTGAAATGAGAGGGAGCAAGTCGTTCTTTTGAGGAGTCAGCTGAAGAGAAAGGAAGAGATCAAGGAGGGAGGGAGGGAGAATAAAGAAGGTCCACTAAACACATGGGCATAAGGCAGAGAAGGTAGAAGAATAAAAACCAACGCAGAAGTTGCAGCCTCATGTAGTAAGATGTTCAGAAGCCAAGTTGGGAAGCAGGAAAGAAGCAAAGCAATTCATTACGACCCATCTAAGTTGTACTTAACTTTGCCTTCTCTTCAACCAGAAAACTAAGAGGGTAGCTTCGCCTGCTTGGTGAACCCATGTGAAGATCTACTGTTGGGTGCATCCCTGGCAAGCTTGAGGGACCTCGTCCCTGCTCCTCTCAAAAAAACTCCACTGCAGCCAGTCCTGCTGGAGGGCTTGGGTCTGAAGGGCAGCGGCTGTGTGTCTCACCTGTGCCAAATTTGTGGTCAGGGCTGCGCCTGTGGAGTTAAAAACCAGCTGGTTTGGGAGGGAAATCCTTGAGTAAAATTTCCAGCGGTGCAAGTCAAAGGAGGTTTGCGCTGAATAGGGTAGGAACATACCTTTTGTGCTTCCTCATGTTCCGATGTGTCTGTAAGAGGCAATTATTTAACATGCAGCTGTCTCTTTGGATAAATGTTCTAGGCTAGCAATGAAGTTTTCAAGTCTGTAGTAATGACTGTGCTTTTAAGTAGAAGTAATAATTTACTGAAGATCAAATTCCAGCTTACCCCAGGATAATTTAAATAACGGTGGCCAAAAAAATTCAGTAAAAAATGAAGATTTGAGTCAACTGAAGCATTTGTTAATGTGATTTTGCCAGATTGTTTTGGTTGATGAAACATCCCCCACAATCAGGAAAAAAAAAAAAAACACGTACATGTTTTATCTTGCCATTTTCAAAGGGTTGTTTTTATTCAACTGTAAGAACACTAACAATGTTTCAGGACCTCAAGATCAAAATTATTCTTCCCCCCCACAGACCAAATGAAACATTTTTTTCAATGAAAAATTGGAGGATTATTACTTTTGATGCTGACAAACAATTTGTAAAACAGTAATTTTAAGCTGATCAGGAGTTTATCGTGTGTATATTTTTGGAACTTCAAGCAAACTGTCAAATGAGTTGCTTGCACATCTGCGTATTTAAAGATGACAATGCAGATCAGTCACTAAAAGATCAAAATGAGAATCAAGAGAAATAGCTTCAGATTTTTATTACATTTTGAATCACTGAATGCAAAAGACTAAGGCACTTCATCCTGGTAGTCTCTATAAAAAGCAAGTGAGGTCTTTGACTGACATCGTTAAGGGCTTTGCACAAAATTAAAAAAAAATATGTTTGCTATAAATTTATATTTATTTTGAAAGTTCCTCCCCCGGTTATGTAAAATGTTGTGCTTTTCTGCTACAGTGCTGCACTTTTCAACTCCACTTTTTTAGAACTATTGTGCATTTTAACCTCTCTCCTAATCCTGTAAAAACTTTGCTTTTAATAATTCATCAGAAGTGTTCCTTGGAAGTCACCCTTCAATATGCAACTCCCTGTGTTTATTAAAGGAAGGGTGTTGACAGGCTTGAGGTGGGAACCACTTTTTTTCTTAATAACTTTGATGTCAAAAGACAGTTGTGTAACAGCAGATGGCCTTCTGGTGATAATTTCCTGCATGGCTCCTTTGGAAACACCAATCTGATTTAATTTATTTTTTATAGGAAATACCAATGAATTTTGTGGATCCCAAAGAAATTGACATCCCGAGTCACGGAACTAAAAACCGCTATAAAACAATTTTGCCAAGTAAGTGAATTAGCCCATGGTTTCCTACAATGACATTTAGTCCTGCTTTGAGAACGTATTGCTGTGAAAATCTACCTGTCTTTATCTTCGATCGTTGTGTACCTATTCATAAGTGTATTTATAGCCTGTGTAGAAAGATAACGAAACCCCAGCGCTGTAGGACTGGCAAATGCAGAACTCTCACTGGGTGCCTTAGCAGGCACACACTTTGGGAGCATCCCAACCACGTGCTGAAACGCGGCCCAGGTGCGTGCTGGTTTTCTCTGGAGGACAGCTCAGGCAGATGGGTAGAGAGGTCTGCCATGCCTCGCCATAGCTCCGTGATCCGGAGGATGAGAGGACCAAGACTGTTGCCTCCATCACAGCTCACACTGTCTTGCAGTCACTGAATTCCCTCTGGTTGGGTCAAGCTACTTGGGATCCTGACCAACATTAAGTGGCCCAGATGAAAAAAAAGCAAGTCCATCCTATCCTCTCTCGTAGTGGACTTCCATCTTTATAAGTCCTCTGGTGGGTTTGGTTTTTTCCTTCTCCATGTGCCAGTTGGCTTTGTGGAAATCTGTTTGCATTAGTTAAGAAAGCCACTCTCACACAGTGCTGCCTCATCATTGCTGTAAACTTCTCACTGCTTTGCTGTACTGCTTCTGTATTTTCGTTGGCCCAAATTCTTTATTTCTGACCAAGTAACAATTGTTTTGTTATAATTAGAGGTGATTGAAAACTTTTCAGTGGAATAGTTTTCCTTCAAAATACACCTTTCTCTGAAATGCAACTATTTTCATAACATTTGTTGGGGAATAACGTGATATTCCATTTCTCTTTTATTAATCATTTTGTTTTCTGTTCAGTTTCAAAAATGGTTGCAGAAGTTTTAACGTTGCACTAAATATAGACATGAATAGTTGAGTTTTTATAAATTTTGACATCACCAAAGTGAAAAAGTTCATTGATGCAAAATGTTGGAGGACACTCCCACAGAAAAATGTAAACACATCCCTTTGCTTAGGTTGGGAATGAAGAATACTTTTAAAATGACAGCATATCCTGTCAACTAGAAATATGTTTTCTAATCCTCTCTGTAATGTCCTTGTAGGCCTGTTATATGTTAGTCATGCAAATTCACACACTTTAGATGACAAGATTTCTCCCAGCGAGCCTGAACGCGTTGTAATTTGTTCACATCATACAAAGGCCTTGCAGTCAAATTAGTGAAAACTGATGGCCTTCAGCCGCTAGATTAGTCTCAGAAATGTGATATGTAGCTGGGAAAGAAACTCATTGTGTGGAGCCCTCGCTTCCCTTCAACCCCCAGTAAAATAAAAATCTGTGCTGTCTTCAAGGCTAGTTCATCTATTGCAACCAATAGCCAAGTGCAATCCAGGAATGTTGAAGGGAATTAAAGCAAGTAAGCAAGTGAATGCAAGTTATATACCAAGTAATCAGAAAATTCAGCGTCCCTTAGAGTCTGGCCCAGTGTCAACAGGATGTCCACGGAGGGTGAAATCCTGACCCCTTTGACGACAGCAGGACTTTTGCCATCAGCGGCAGTGGAGCCAGGATATCTCCAAGCCTCCCGCCGCCTGACGGGCGGATTTTTGGAAGGACGTCTCCCTTCCCAGAGCATCTTGCATCCGAGCTGCCCCGGCCACCATCAGGTTCGCCTTCAGCAACGCCTCGCAAACGCGATGAGTCCCCGTTTCACCGCAGCATGTGTTTTGAATCGGGACGCGACAGCTGGGCCGTGGTTGATGCTGATGAGCTTTGAGAACCAGCGTGCCTTTGTGGTTTTTGCCTCCGGTTAGCTGGGACGTGCCGCTAACTCCGCGGCACGTCGTCGGTCCGAGCACGCTGCCGGCGTGCACCGCAGCTACTCACGGGCAGGCACTTTGTAACCATCCTCGGCAGAAACCAAAGCGTCTGTTGTGTGTTAGCACCAGGCTTTTTCAAAGAAGATATTTTGAGGATGGAGGCACATGCTCGTAATAAATACTCGCACACCCCCCAGCCAGTCCGAGAGGGTTTGGAAACGATTTGAGCGATTCAGCCGAACAGCTTTCCTGGTTTCCTGCTCAGATGATATCAACCTGCTGCTTCGTACGCCCGCGTCAGCTTTTCCATTCCCAGCGCTGGGTGCGTCTCCTGAATCGGGGCACCTGTGGTGACAAGTGATGTTTGAGCTCATGGATTATCTCCTAAAATTGCCCAGTCCTGCCAGCTCCACCCGCTGCGCTGTGGAGGATGTTCTCATTTTCTAAGAGATAATTCTGTGACAGAGGGCATGACCTGCCTGCATGAGGGCAGGTTCGTGTTAATAGATACTACCCAGCCAAACACACTCGTGGAATAAAATGAATGCCTAATGAAAACTATTCTATATGGAAAACTGTAAAGTGCAGGAAATGTTACATTTCTATGAAAGATGTTTCCGTTGCAGTATAACGTACGCAACACTCTTATGCAAACACTAGGATGCCTCTTCAAGTTTTCTAAGTGTTATTTGCTTTACGACAATATGCTGATACCACGAACGAGGAGACAGGATCAGAGCCAAGTGGCAAAACAGTTCCTTAAAACCACTGTTTCTCCATCCTTCCTCCTGACTGCGACCCCGCTCACTGGTCCTGTTAAAGCCCGCTCCGTGTCCTCAGCTGCATTCCCTCTGCCACCCACCTACCGCATTTCTCACCCCCTCTGAGCAGGTGCCCAGTCCTGCGCCCAGATTTCCCAGTTTCTCACCACGCTCGCATCCCTGTGGCAGAACACCGGCCCCGCTGCTCCCTCCTCATCCTCTTACTCCACATCTTTGCCTTTGCCTGCTTCTCTCCTGGAGCCCCCGCTACGTGTCCCCGCAGCAGGACCTCAGTTTCCAAGCCCCCTGTCTTTTCCCCTTCCTGTCTCACTTTTCCACCTCAAATCGGGAGCAGCATTCCCGTGGGGCTTCAGAGCATGCGTGGGCTCTTGCTTACAAAGGAGCAAGTGGCTCAACACTGTTCCGTGGGTATCCTTGTGTGTGCAACACACCCAAGGTACCTGGATGTCATTCCTTCCCCCTTCCTGAAGGGCAAAAGCCAACATGAAAACACGAAAACACTTGCAGCAGAACAGCAGATTCACATTAACGTGAAGGTAGAAAGTGCTTGGGGGGGTCAGACCCACAAATCCCCAAGCTGTTCTTGAAGTGCTTGTGCTAAAACTGGCTCTGGCACTCCAGCTGAAGACGAAGGGAAAGTTAAATCTAAATCGTATGAATAAAGCACTTTATTATGCAAGCTTATAGACAGATGCTGGAAAACCGTTCTCTTGATGTTGAGAATCTTCAAGCTGCCTTGCACTACAGTCCTGACTACGAATGGTCATATTTGCTCCAGTCCTGCTCCCTTATGAAGGCAACAGGATCACCAGCAGGCTTTCAAAGACTAAAGAAAAAAATCATATTTGCAAAGCAGGAGAAAAACTGTTTAACCTTAGTGGAATTCAACACGGGTTAATCAAGCATGTTTGTATATTCGTGTGAGTCGACAAAATGTGTCCTAGTTGTGGTCACCCGTATCATAACTTCCATGGTATTTGTAAATAGCCACTATTATAGTAATTGATCCATGTTAGACTGCATAGTTAAAAATGTAAATGGATATTAGGCAGACCTGATTTTTAGTAGATAAGAAAGATTCCCTTTGCATGAATGAAACTTTATTTTGGAATGCTGAAGCATGTTTTAAAATGCAGAAGCACTCACCATGATAAATCTGTGAAGTTTTCCATTGAGAAATCCTGGATTATGTTGGAAGTGCCGGGAAATGATTCAGATGAGATTAAAAAATCATGCATAGTTTACAGGTGGTTTATACATGAGATGTTTTGAGGCAGTTGTATTATTAACAAGTCTAATAGCCTATTCCCCACCTGGCAGAGATCGTGAATGCAATCTGGTATGATTCTTCCACGTTCTGTATTACAATATTTACCAAATACTAGCAGTATCTGTAATTCATTTATAGACTGCAAGCAAAACCAGGCAAAACAGAGGTGGATTAATTTCAAAATGTTTCAGTATCTGAAAGATTTATGATCTTTTGGGCTGCAAGTGTGAGAGCAGTCAGCCTCACAAAATTTTCGTCTTCCTTTCCTGCTCACAAAACAGAAATACCATAAGGACAGCCCTTATAGTATTTCGGTCCTACTTTTGGTAAGGCAGCCAGGACTGGACTAACAAATGACTTATCCTGGAAATGCTACAAATGCGAACATACCCATGTCCTAAAGAACTCAGAACACAGTAGCAGTCGAAATGGAAGAAGGAAAAACGTCCACAGCACATCATACCCACCCACGAATACAGCCTTTGCAATGGGGCAAAGCCCCATGTCTTCATGACAAAGTGGTGTTTGTGGAGTGGATGATCCTCCAGTGTCGATGGCAGTGGGGGGGGGCTGTTCAGAAGTGCCACCACATAGCCCAGTTTGCTCCCTGCACCAAGCAGTCTCATGGGGGCAAGCTACAGCCCCTTTAACACCCTCCTGTTCCTCCAGCCTGGTAAATTCAGGCCAATATTAATTTGTTAAAGATGGATTTAGAAGAAGCTGCTTCGACTCTAGTGGGAGAGCTATTCCAGACTTCTTAGATACATGGAAGAAAACAGCAGTAATTTTGCCTCAGTCAAAATTGTAGGAGACATTTTTTATTAGTAATTATAAGTGCTTAACAGCTCTGCTATGTTTCAAGATGCTTTACAAACATTGATGAATTCAGCCTTGCAGACACCATCTGTGTCTTTCTTCTGTAGCTTCAGACTCTCAGACTTTGCCATCCATAAGGAAAAGATTATTACCTCCAAGGTATTTGTCATTCAGGAGGAAGCTAATTACTTCCATTTGTGTCTGATGATTGCTTAGTGGCTCTGGATCTTTAGCAGCACTCACGTTTTCCTCATTTCAGAGCTGACTTTACAGCACTTACCTATTTCGTAACCCATCAGGACTGTTAATTTATAAAAGATTCCCATTCAGAAGCAGTGCTTGTTTCGTTGATTGGAGTTGGAAGGAGGTCTCAGAAATTGTGAAACTGATTTAGCTGCTCCTTAATAACAGAGGGGTTTATCTCAAGACGTGGTAATGAAACTGGATGTTGAGTCTGCTTGGAAGAGGTTTTTTAAGGTAGGGGTCAAGCTACACCAGAATCAGAGGCATTGTGTGAGCTAGAGGAAGCGGGTGTTTTTTCAAGGCCACGTAGCCTGAGGCATTTGTGGAAATGGCTAATAATCACTCTGTGCTGAAAAGGAATGAGAGGTTTCCTGTCCTCATATTGTTAGGGGAAAAAAAAAGCTCTAAGTCAAAAAGTTGGGAAAGCTAGTACAAAGAGATTTTAACACAAGCTAACTAGGGTTCATGTTGTGCTGTTAACCCAGAGGACAAGACTTCCATGCACAGGCTTTGAAGGAGAAGTCATGCATTTATTTGCACGGTTTAAGAAATGTACTTTCAAAGCACCAGCCTGTGTCCTGCAAAGGCTTCACTCCTGTCCAATACGCTCCTGTGACCTCCAGTGGGAGAAGGACATAAAGTATGTTTGGGATCATCCCTCCTCTTGCTTTGATTCGCAAAGGTTTTACCTTGTTCTTAGGAACAGGATGAAAAGTCACAAAAGAAATCCAAAAGCAACTCTGAAAATACCAGGTTTTGCTAAAGCTTACGTACATATTTCTTGTGTAAACAGCAGGGCCACATAATAAATAGTGTTTTCTTACCACTTTCCAGTTCAGCATCCATGTAGGTATCTTTGAACACATTGCCTAGATTGCACTCAGCAAAGCAGCCATCCAGAGGCTATTTCCAAACCAGTAGGTGTCTGTATACTGTCAGAAAGCTGCTGACTCAAATTAATTGTTTAAGCAAATTGCCAGAAGAAAATATTATTTTTTTCAGTACAGAAATATTTCCATATCATTTTGTTAACAGTAGAATATTTTTTCAGAAAAAGTGTGAAGAAAGTCAAAGTGTGCCCCTAGACAGACACAACATAAGCACTTCACTCCCCTTCTCCTTATGCCTTTCTGTTATGCTGTGTAATTGAGAATTTACTGGCTTTAATTCCAAAAGGGTAATACATGGGGGATCACATCATCACAAATAAGCAAGCAAAAACTTCCTTTGCAGGAGGGATTTAGTAACTCCCAGCTTTATACTCAACAGAACTGGGCCCCACTCCGTTTTAGATCATCCAAGACAGTGGAGGAAAGAAGAGCATGAAGGAAAATGTTCCTGTATTTTGGCATTGTGTCTCTAGTCTAGTACACATGAATGGTCACAAATTGTGTCAGGTGAGAACACAGGACTGAAAGGAAGGATGTGGGTTACCTAGTCCAGCCCCTTACAGTGGACTTAAATTGGTATAAATACATATAGCTGATTTCACCCCAGGCAGAAGGAGCTTTTCTTCATTTAAATCCAGCTGTAGTCATTGGAACAGTACAGCTTCAGGCAAAGGTATCAAAGTTGAATCCAAAGAACTTGGTGTAATTATCTAGCATGGTACAAGGATCCGGGTTTCAGTGACAGTCTACACAGGTCAGCTCGATACTCAACACAGGCAGACTAGACATTGCTGAGCATTGCCTGGACCTGATAATGTTGCTTCAATGCCCACAGCTTGCTGAGATACTTCTACACAGCCCAGCACTGTGCAGTATAGCTGTACCTTACTTACACATGATGATCCTTTGCAGAGGGAATAATTTGATGCATAATACTTTAGTGGTTGACAGCCCCAAATAACAGTAGATTATGTTCTTCAAGTCTTTCTCTATAGAAATCTTCTAATTATGGGTTTTCTTTTCAATTTCCATCTTCCTTGTGCTCTTAGATCCTCTAAGCAGAGTGTATTTGAAACCAAAAAATCCATCTGACTCCTTGAGTACCTACATAAATGCTAACTACATTAGGGTAAGTAAATGTACACTCTTGTGCTTTTGAGACAATATTTGATTTTCCACGTGAATAGCTGATTTTGCCAAGGTGCGACTCATTTTATTCCTACCCACCTGCATTGATAATTCCTAATATTTTTGTCTGCATTGGTGTGATAGAAATAGTTTCATGAGCTGTTTGTAACAAAGACCACATAGCCATGAATGTACTAAAACGGTTGCAGTAAGAAAACAATTTATCAAATAGTTTATAAAAAACATTTTAAAACACATGCATTACTATTTGTTTACTTCAGTATTTACATTTAATACTGTTCTACTGCCTTATAGTAAGGAAAGAGGGTTACCTTTTAACGGTGACAGAGATACCAGTGTTTTGGTAAAGAGAAGATCAGATTCAACATCAATATAAGCTGTACGATTGCTCATTGCAGTCGTGTTATCCACAAACAAGTTCAGTGGTGATGGGGTTTTTTCCTGCATAACTATATCAATTGATAGTCCTGATATCATCAGTTAAGTAATTAAATACTGTAACAAGTTTGTGAAAAGGAGCATAAACAGCTGTGTTAAATATACACATGTGCACCAGCCACACACACTTGTTCACATTTTGCTCCCTATATTGAGTGGTTACATGATACAAAGATTTTTAGCAGCATGAACCCTGTTGGAAAGCATTATTTCTAAGTGTCAGCTATGTTATAATCCTTGATCACACACACACACACACACACACACACAGAGCCTTCTTGAACTCGTGGCACAGTGTATGCTGAATAGACTACTAAGAAACTAGTTCAGTTGTGTTTTAGGAGTATAGTCCTCTACCTGTAAAATCAAATGTTTTGATTAGAGCTTTGTACCAGATCCTCAGCTGGAATAAATGTAATGGTGCAACTGAAATTTGGCCCCAGAGCTCTACAATGATGTTGCTTATTTAAATAACAGGACATGAATATATATGTACACATCCCCCGTGCCCCTTGCCCTGCCTCACTTTACATCCTGTACTTTCAGTGTTTTGTATGAAAGACATCCTCACGTAACTAAGCAGAGCGGTTCTTTTTGGAGAACAACTCCTCCATCAGCCAGGCCACGTTTTGAGTCCTCTGAGGTCTCCCTTTACCCCATGCCACCACCCTTCGGGCCAACATATGGTGATTTCTCCTGCTGCTAACACCCGTTCAACTGTCAGCAACTGCAGAAAAAATACAACCCAGCAATGAAATGAAGTTTCACATCCATGTATGCAACATCATTAGGCTTGCTGGGATCCTGACAGCCTTGTCTTGGCCAGAGTACGTTCAGGCAGACTGGGGAGTAGAAGGAGGACTGTTCATACCAGCTGAGGATCTATCCCGTTGGTTCATGCAAGGACTAACAGCTGTCGGGGAGAAGGGCACCCAAAAGGGGCACCCAAAAGGGAGACCCATGGCTGGAGGCTCCCACACCACCTCCAGCCATTCTCCGTTCCCTCACCCCCTCCGACTGGCAGGCTCTCCTGACCTGCATTACTGTTGGGCACCCTGTCACTGCGCAAACTCACAAGTTCTCCTTCTCACCCAAAAAATAAGAAGGCAATCTCTTGGTTTTTTTCCCATTTCTTCTTGCCTTTCCCTTTCCTCTGCTTCCCCACTGCTTGCCTGACCTCTCTTTGACCACCTACACACTTGTGCATCTCGGGATTCCCTATACTGATATGCTGTCCCTCCTATAAGGTCTCATAAAAGTCCTTCTCCCTTAGCAAAGATGAATAGCAGAGTCTCTGACTCCACAAGCATTCATGTATTTTAAATCTTTTTTCCTGTCGTGAATCTTTGTAGAAACCAGTTTCAGAGTTCTCTTTTTTTTTCTGTGGCTTGTTGACTGCAAACTATCTTGTAAACACTGCAGCAACATAAATCATGGATTAAAGTACCACTGGATGATGGAAAGCCCCAGCAACTTGGAGAACAGTGTAAGCTAGAAGCCAAGTAAGCAGGGAAATTTGAGAGGGATTGATGTATTCTCGGGACCATTTCAGTTCATCAAATCAGTAGTTTCCAGAGGCAAAACTGTTCTACTGAAAAATTTCTGATCTGCTCTACTGTTAGTCATAACTGCTTTCAGTTCAAATAACTTTTTTTTTTTTAATTCCAGATTCATTTTTCTGCTCTTTTACAACATTCACCCGCAATTTTGGTCGACCACATGAATTTAAAGTAAATGCTTTTGTGTCTGTTTCTAAACCAGGGATATGGAGGTAAAGAGAAGGCTTTCATTGCAACTCAGGGACCCATGATTAACACCGTGAATGATTTTTGGCAGATGGTTTGGCAAGAAGACAGCCCTGTCATTGTTATGATCACAAAGCTGAAAGAAAAAAATGAGGTATGACAAATAGCCAAACTGAGAAATTATTCCTATGGCTGCATACTGTAGAAATAATCTTAGCAGATATGGAACCGGCTCTTAGATACTCTGGTAATGGGCAATGTGAAAAGTAATGTTAGGGTAGCCAAATACACCAACTGCAATTGCATAGTAATCATAAAAGAAGTATTAAAAAAAAAGACAAAAAGGAATTCCATTTTCTAGATCTGTGTTGTTGGTTTCATAATTTTTTAAGAAACACCTCATTTATCTGTTGGTCACCTCTGTACTTCTTGTTACTTTCTGGTATATAAAGAATCATAGAATGGTTTGGGTTGGAAGGGACCTTAAAGATCACCTAGTCCCCACCCCCCTGCCACGGGCAGGGACACCTTCCACCAGACCAGGTTGCTCCAAGCCCCATCCAACCTGGCCTTGAACACTGCCAGGGATGGGGCAGCCACAGCTTCTCTGGGCAACCTGTTCCAGTGTCTCATCACCCTCACAGTGAAGAACTTCTTCCCTGCATCTAATCTAAATCTACCCTCTTTCAGTTTAAAACTGTTACCCCTCACCCTATCACTACAGGCCCTTGTAAAAAGTCCCTCTCTGGCTTTCCTGTAGGCCCCCTTTAGGTACTGGCAGGCTGCTATAAGGTCTCCCTGGAGCCTTCTCTTCTCCAGGCTGAACAACCCCAACTCTCTCAGCCTGTCTTCACTGGAGAGGTGCTCCATCCCTCTGATCATCTTCATGGCCCTCCTCTGGACTTGTTATGATTAGAGGTTTCCTGACAGGGTTGAAGTTTGCATTTTGCTATAATGGCAGGTTTTGAATCCATTCCAGATATTACAAATCTTCTGGACCCTCCGAGAAGTACAGTTTGGGCTCCCAAATGCCAACACCATGGAGGGACTTAGCAGGAATGGAAATACATGGCTCTCTACATTAGTACCAAGTAGAGATGACAATTGCATTTTAATTGCTAATGGCCATCTAACTGTCTGTAATACATTCTGTGACTTTTGGATCGATTCCTAACTACATCCTTAATAGTTTTATTTAGTATTCCTGTAAATTGTTGCCAGGCTTTCCTTGATAATGCCAGAGTCCATATTTGTGACTGCCAGACATTAGGAACAAAAATCACTCTCCCATGAAGAGGGCCAACACAAAGCTCTGTTTTGGAAGATCGAATCTTAAAGAAGTGGTTTACAGGGCTTGTGGACAAGAGAGAGACAGACATAAAGGAGTTTGACTTTTTTCTTGAGTCCAAACTGCTAGACTTGGTAGCAGTTCCTGACTCCAGGTAGGTGCCTCAACCAAGTCTCAGCACCTTGCCAGGTAAGCCCCAGGGCCGTATTGCCCCTGCTCCACTCACACCCCTGCTCTTCAAACTCAGATGCATGTGATGATGGGGAAACAGACTTGATTCAGGCAAAGTTCCCAGTCTGAGCGATCAAGGGACCAAGATCCTGCGTGTGTTCCCAGGGCTCAAACTCACTGCTCTATTTAAATGGGGACTCAGTAGACATACTCGTCTTTCTTCTGCCCTTGACCACTGCTTGGCTCTTTGTCCCCGTGAGTTTGGGCTTCTAACATGAACTTAAAATCCAGTGGATTTTAAGAAAGCTGTATGTAAAAAGTAGGTCTGTCCTGTAAAATATCCCAAGACTTAGTTCCAAACCAGGTGCCATTTTGCACTGTTCAAACAAGTGTCCAGAAGCCTACATTAAAAAGATTACTCTTGAAAATGTAGAAACCTTACCCCAGCCTAACTGGCCAAAAGAATAAGTATTTCACTGAGGAAATGCTGACTGTTTAAACACTCACATCTGACACTGTGTAAGAAGAATGACTTGAAAGAAGTGCCCAGTGGTTTCCACCGCGTCAGGAAGCCCTGTGTTTACCTGAGTTACGCAGGCTCTAGGCACTGGTGTTTATCCGCATTGTTGTGGCCTGGCAGTGGTAATTTCCTCCTAGTCCAAAGGGTGGGGAATCTCAAATCGTTCCCAGGCTATATAGAGAGGCAGTGTTTGCACAAGCTGTCCTGCCCTGTCTAGAAACCTTAGGAACTCTCCCACCGTTAGCAGGTTCCTCCCGAAACCCTGCTTGCTACTGAAGGGAAAACAGCTTAGCTAGTGGCTATGCTCAGCATATTAACTTCACTGTTTAAGTATTTGCTCTCTATAGAGAAGGCAAGAGCAGATGTTATTTAGCATAATAGCCCTTGATATTTTTTCTTCTCTGTGGTCTGTTTTATTTCCATCATTTTCAGGGAGGTACATCTGCAGTATACACACACACCAAATACCTTCATATTTAAAAGCGTATTCATCCACCCATCCACATCCATCCCTGCACAAATAAAACCCCGTACCTGAGTCGCAGGTATAGGCCCCATTCCTCAGTTGGTATAACATCAGTCAGCCTCCATTTGAGCTATAATGTACTACAATGTATAAAGTAATGTATAATGGGGGAGCTCTCAAATGAGAGACACATGAAAAACCTTAATCTCAACAACAGATTCATTTATTTATCATAAGTAAAATTATTTGGGACATTAGTGTCCTAGTTCAATATACTGATGTGATGAATTTCAATAACAATGGGAATTGTGTGAAATGATGGTAAACAAAGGTTTCTGTACAGTTACTTCCTTCCGTGAGATGAAAAAATGTCTAAGACTCGCTGTGGCAACAGTTTTTGTAAGATGGATGAACATATAATATGAAAGTAGATTGCTGAGCAAAATACTCATTTCAGCTGTATGAGAAAAACGTGGAGCATTAAATTATTGGATTTTCTTTCTTTTTCGTTTTGAAGTCTGCTAAAAAAAAAGGAGATTGATCTGTAAGCAAGAGTAATGCTGAAGGAGCTATGGGTGCTGTGAGTATTTTAAGCAGAATCTGTAAAACCTGTCCTCAAAACTACGCAATGTCTGAACAGATTGGAAATCTACCTGTGCAAGGAGAGTCCACAACAAATTTGCTTCTGCCTGAATAAATAATGAGAAACTTGGAATTCTAGGCTATAGTTTTAGGGTTAATATGAGGAAAACCACATCTCATCTAGTGATCTAGGTACCCTCCCTGGTCACTGAAGAGCAGTAGTCACCTCCAGAGAGTGATCCACCCCACTCTAAGAGAATGAGATAAATCACCCACTGAAGGTGACCATCTCTAATTCTGTAGTAACACTTTAGGACACGATCTTACAAAGCTTTATCCATGAGGCACGTAAAAACTTCATGTATTACTGACTTCAGTCAAGACAACTGAGCAATGGAAATTAGACAAATGTGGGGGGGTGTAAGAATTTTACAGACTTCTATATAATTTTATAGAGGAGTTTATAGACTTCTCTTGTATCAGCTGTTTTTCGTAGTTATGCTAGGTACACTGTAGATAATACGCATTTAGTTTGCCTCCAAAACTTACTAGCAACATTACCTGTTAACCAGGAAACATATTTTGGGAAGCATAAATAAAGAATACTGTGCAGCATTCTGCAAGAAGAAAAGACTAGTACTGACAGATGCATTAAACAATGTGTGTTTATTCAACTCGGGTAATGTAAATCTTGTTGTCAGTAATTATCTAGGACAATCTTGTTAACTCACTGTTTAAAGCTCATATTATTTTTCATGTAACATTTTTCCCTCAGTTGGTGTATAGGCATGCTTATCTACACACAGCAAAATAGATTTTGGAATTCGGAAATCCTGCCTTTTACAGAATTCACATAAGCCTCTTTGAAGATTACTTATTAGTTAAGTATTGGCACCGTAGATATGTCTTAGGTTTTGGAAAAACTTAAGAAGATTTGGTCCTAACTTTCAGGATTTTAGTATACAAAGGCAAATCCTGCAAGACCTCTTAGAGTATACCTCTCACGCTTGAGTTAGTAGTGACAGTAAAGAGAGGGCAGGAGTAAAAAGGGATCCTGGAATGGAAGCTTTGTCGTAATTATTCATTACTGTTGTGTGTTGGCCCAGTTATTGGGACATTTAATGTGTAAATTTATTGGCATAGCTGTATGGAAAAATAAACAAGCGGAGCTGAAGTAAAGCAACTTCACAAATATTTGAGAATTGTCAAACTAATTTTGTTCAGGGTCCAAATCCCAGGGAAATAAAGCAGGTAAATAACACGTCAGCTGAGAGCGCCTTCCTCCATTCAGCAGAACTGGGGGACCAGGCTGCAACAGGAGCGCTTCTGGCAAGTTAAAAAAGCCCGTGCTCCTGAGCACAGACCGACCGCAGCAAATAGCAGGTGCCAGCCCCAGTCCGAGGCAGGGCCAGATCCTGCTCGGTTGCGGAGGTCCAGCTCAGGAGCGGTCCCCTGAAGCCTGGCACCCGGCGAGCAGGGGATGGGGTGTGCAAGGAGTCAGGACAGGGGATGGAGGGAGCCCAAGCCTGCAGCCCTGTCCCAGGGGGGAAGGACGAAGGCTGAAATCAATTAAAGATCATGTGAGATACTGTTTCTTGTATAAACTTCCTGTTCGGGTCAGGGAATGTTGGTTTTTTTCTTAAAAAAAAAAAAAAAAAAAAAGGTCAGGCTCCAGATCAGAAATATAATCATTTATTAGCAAAAAGCTAATTAATGGAAATGAATCCGAGGGGGGAATTTGAAAGATGGCAGGAAGATGAGATTTTCCACGTGAAAGTAAGAAGATTCCCAGGCTTTTGCCTGCCAGGCAAGTTGGTTAGGATTTCTTTTTTTTTTTTTTTTTTTGAGCTTAAGCATCTTTTTAAAAAGCCTGCTTATAGCTGTTGTATGTTTGCATAGAGGATTGTACATTCAATCCCAAACTCACAAAATAAGTGACCTGTTTAGAAGGTGCTGTAATAGATGAATATGCTGAAAGGGAAACTATGCGGCCTGAAAGCAGAGCAAGGAACAGAATCAGGACTGGCACAAAGAGTGGAGGTGGAGGACTAGGTGACAAGAACAAGGGAATTCTTCCTTTTTTCTGCTACATGCTATATGCGATAAGCTTTTACGGATTACAGATGTGAGGCTAGAGAGCAACCTTCTCAACCACTGTGTTTAGCTTTTGAACAGGTTTGAAGTATACCTGCTTGAGACCAGTGGAATTTTCTTTTAGGTTCAAGTAATAGCTGGAGCCATTTACTCTTTTTTTGCTGATGTTCCTGGGACTTGCTATACTATTTTCTGTTTGTCGGATATCTTTATCCCTCCTATCTTCTATCTTTATCCCTCCTATCTTCATCTTTATCCCTTTTTTACAATTAACTTTCGAAAACATGTTAATTCCCCCAAATACCTGTCATCTTAGAAGTGCCTGAACCAGCTGATCCCAGCTCTGTTCTCAAGGCTATTTTTTAAAGCAGTACCAAATGGTATTTTTAAAAGATGCACGGAGACTGTGTTAAAAATAATCCATTGTATCTCACTAAATGTAGACGGACTGTTAAATGAAAGTTATTTTAATGAACAGCCCCATTTCATTGTCCACCCAGCACAAGTTGCC
Organism: Haliaeetus albicilla; assembly: GCF_947461875.1. NCBI lineage: Eukaryota > Metazoa > Chordata > Aves > Accipitriformes > Accipitridae > Haliaeetus > Haliaeetus albicilla. The sequence continues at coordinate 14,477,505 of NC_091510.1, forward strand.
AATTCCAGTTCTGGGAAAGAGTCAAGAAAAACACTCTTCTGGAGTGCCTGAAGGCTTTGTAGTGAGCGTCGCATGCTCGCATTTATCAAGAAGTCTCAGGGGTTGACTCAACTATTGTTGATTGTCAGGGTACAATTGTGTATTTAGACTTTTCTTTTTCCCATATTAGCACTGAAAACTACACTCCCAGGGAGGGGCATGAATTGCAGATCTGGCAGATGATAGTAGCTCTATGTGTCACATGGGGGGGACTGTGGAACTTGTGAACACTTTTTTCGTACAAATTTCTGAGTATTTTATTGCCATTCTTGATGTCTTCGGGGAGACAGCAAATTTAGGATGTTCGAGTAATTCTGCAAAAGACAGGATTTGAACGATACCAGTCAGATTGGCCAGCATTATTTCAGAAAATGTGGCTTTCACACACCTTACACTATTAAGGTAATGAGCATCTATTTTTAGAAAAGTATTTATGCAACAGAGATGATTCGGTTCAATCAGCTCTTGGGTTATCAAGTAGAGTAGCAGCTTAAAGATCACACCTGGTGGTAAAGCCTTGCATTTCACTGGCATTTTTTCTGGATCATTTTTAGCAGGATTTACTGGGAGTTATGCTTTATGGCAATTAATTGTATTAAAGGGATTGTTTCATTTTGCTGCATAATGTATGCTACTGTCTAAATATATACCAGTTTGTTCAGCACGAGTTTGTGAGGAAATACAAACAAGTTCTTTCTGGGACTCCTATTATTGTAGAACTGGCTGTTCTCTTGGTGTTTTTGTACCTGTGCATTGAATATTAAAAAGGAGGTTTTCTTTAATTGTTGGGGGTTCTTTTATTTCATGAACAAGTCAGACTGGCCAGCATTATTTCAGAAAAAGTGGCTTTCAAACACCTTACACTCTTAAGGTAATAAGCATCTATTTTTAGAGAAGTATTTATACAACAGGGCTGTTTGCTTTCAGGTAGACTATAGAGATAATTTAATAGAAATGAATATGAAGTTGCAGTTGACTTGAAGATAAGCAAACTATTGCAGGGGAAAAATAAAATGGTTTATATTGTAAATGCTATTTCTTCTTCTCCCTTTTAGTAGATGCTTGTCAGATACATTGCTGAAATAGTATAACACTACTGATTCATTAAGAATTCTGTATATAATTTTGTGCAGCTCTAGCAAGACTGATGGATTTTTTTGACGTTCATTTCAAGTAAGTTATATAGTAGACAGCTCAGATTCTGCAAAATACTTTAACATGCACATTAAGTCCCCTTGAGTTCAGTAAGATCTAAGGGCACATTTACATGCTTTGTTGTATCAGGGCTCAGGAGACTAAAGAGGATAGAAACTCTTGTGAGGAGAGGACAAATTCTGAATCTCTTGCTCAGAAGGAAATCCCATTTGGAAAGAATAAACTTTATAAATTTAATTCTATGAATTAGAGAATGTTCTAGAAAAAAAATCTTTTATTTTGAATGTGGAAAATAATCCCTTTAACTGAACTTCATTGAGCTTCTAAGAATAAAAACAGCTGTTCAAAGCATTCAGTGATAGAGATCCATATTTGGAAAACTCAGATCCTGAAAATCAGGCCTAAATCATTCATTAAGAACACTGCAATATCTTATTTAGGAATGCTTCTGACATGAATAACACCTCGGTTGAATTCACCTGAACTTTCCGGACAAATACGTTCTGTGTAAAAATGAGATAGGAATATGGCCCCAGGACCCAGTTTGTTGATGACACTGATGCTTGCTTTCCAGAAATGCGTGCTTTATTGGCCAGAAAAAAGAGGAATCTATGGGAAGGTTGAAGTCCTTGTTAACAGTGTGCAAGAATGCGAGAACTATACTGTCCGTCAGCTTACAATAAAGGTAACAATCTGCATCTGAGAAGCATGGTTCCTAATGCTTTATTTTTTTAATGTTAAATAAAGTGGGTTTTTTAAAGGGCATAAATTTTTACAGGAGGGGTAACTGAGCTATGAAGCTCACAGCTGCAAGGTATGATCGAGACCAAACTTATCGTATTGCTGCTTTGTATCACTGTGGCAATAAAAAAGGCTTCAAAAAAGAGTGCAAGTTTCACTCTCTTGAATTACATTTGCTTTGAGGCCTTTTTAGCATTGCCAAGGCGATGTAAAGGGATTTTAGTTAATGAAAGAGCTAGCATAGCATCATTCTGAAAAAGATACGCTGCTCGTGTTGTGTGCTATAGCCCATTGGAGAATCTAAAAATATAAGGAGTATATAAGGAAAGTTTTAAGCTTTCATGGTTCTGACTAAATAGTAACTGTGTAAAATAAGGCAGAGGTTCCTCTTCTAAGTTACTTCCCATATTACACTTACGTGCTATCGGATTGCATCATCTGCTGCTCCTGACAGAGCATTACAGTAAGTAATGAACTGGGGAAATTTGTTTGGTGTTTCAGCGCAGGCAGTAAGAAGTGGGCAGAAGTCATATTGCCCAACACTAATTACTCTAGCCCATATTTAGCCCCTTTGCTTGTTGAAGTAAGCGGTAGCAGCCTCTGTGGGAGAGAATAACTGGACAAACTGGGATGTTTGATTAACCTAGAAGGGCAGTTCTTCTGCACCTTTAACTTCAATACTCTTGTAATTTTAGTATCAGATCCATATGGTAATGTCCTTAAAAGGTAGCAGAAATATATAATAATTTAGAGATTCAGAAGCCCAGTCAAGCTAATCTCTCTAGATCTTACCACTGATCTAAGACAGACCTCTGACAATTCCCAACTGACAACACAGTCAGCAAGTCAGTAGTCGGATGGACAGAGCAGAACTTACACAGCTGGAAAAAACAGCCAAGTTTCAGGTGCACAAACCCTTCTTACAGTTGGGTCCCTGGGAGCACGCCTGTTCCCTGCCATTGCGTCCTCCGAGTCTAATAAAAAAAAATTTGTTAAATCTCTCTTAACGTTTTTACTGTCTTTTTACCATAACATTGAGAGATATAAAAAGAACTGTTCACCACAAGTGTGCTTATAAAATCTTCATGTTATTTTCAGCAAGGGAGTCAGTCCCGGAGTGTGAAACACTACTGGTACACGTCCTGGCCAGACCACAAAACCCCCGACAGCGCTCAGCCCCTGCTGCAGCTCATGCTGGATGTAGAAGAGGACAGGGTGGAATCACCGGGCAGAGGGCCCGTCATCGTGCACTGCAGGTAATTAGCAATCCTTCTCTTAAATGACTGCCCAAAGCAAGGCCACAGCGAATCGCATCAAACAGGCCTCCTCCTAAACAAAGGACGTATTTGGGGAAGAGTAAAATCCCCCAGATCCTCTTCATGCTAATTGACTTTTTCAGTTCATATTTGAAGATTTGAGTTCTAGAGAGAATTCCCTTGTTGCTAGCAAATCATTTCTGAACTTTTCTCCATTTCTGCTAATGAGCTCTGGTTTTGAAAGACCAGCTAGAAAAATTAGTTAGCTTCTGTTTCTTATTCATGATTTGTTTTCTTTTTAGTCTTGTTACATAATTACATACCTAAGTCAGATGCCATGCCCTGTGACTGATTGGCTAAAATGTTGTAAAGCAAGTCAATTTTGAACAGCTGGCATCACGTACAGATTTGGAGACTAAAATTTGTGAATGTTTTCACAAGGGCAGTTGGTTTGATACTCAAGGGCAAAGTGTTAGTACTCAAGAGCAGAGCGTTATTCACACAAATTGTAATGAACCAGAGAATGTCCTTCTAATAATTCTAATTAAATTCCATTTTATTGCTTTATATTGATTCATTGCCCCATGTTGCAATTGAAGTGGTAGGAAGTAGTATTGGATTTGTTGTATTGGTGGAAAGAAGTAGGTAAAGAAAAACAGAAAACAAAAAATTAAAATCAGTGTTTCCTTACTTGCTTTGTCTCATAACTGTGATGATACATCTCCCACAGTTGGGATAGTACTCCTTTTTTCCCTAGAAGTACATCAAACCAGAACTTTTCATCTTGAACCACTTCTTTTCAACTCCATATTTAGGAGATTTAGAGAAATGGAAGCCAGATTTGAACCACCCATCATTTTTCAAAACCAGAATGTGATGAATAGGGAACTTTCCCAAATTTTATGCAGCTGTTTTTATCAGGAATTGTAGTTTCCCTAAAAAATCCACAAATCTGTGGATGGCTATTGGGAGTCCCATTTTTCTAGTAAGGATCTTCAGTAATGAAGGTCTGCAGAAGAACGAGGTGTCTTTCTGAGGTGAGTGATATGACAGTAAGATCCATAATCATGAGCAGGAATTTATTCATTATTAAAGACCCAGATGTCATCTCAGTTGTGATTAAAATTAATAGTTCTTCAGTGACAACTCAGCTGTCTATATGCTTGCTGCACGATGGTCTACAAAATGGGTGAACTCACTCGTGCTCCATTTTCTAGTCAGATAGTTTCTTCCCTTTTAGTCTGAGTTGCAGTTGAGGTCATCCAGGTCTTACAGAGCCTGTGCACACTTTTTAACTTGGACCTCAGATACAGCTGCACAATTCTCAGGTATTTCCAAAGGACCATTACAGTGCACACTCAAACAATGATCCTGAATCTGAAGTAGAAATGCTTTAATAATCTCTGAATATTGGGAATTATGGCACTAGTGCAAAAAAAAGGTTTTTGTACATGTCTTCTCATAGCCTGTCAGCGTACGGTGCTGTCTTACACACTTCACCCATGAGCCCATTGAGGATTCAGGATATAAGAAGGACTTGACTTCTTTTAGCAAAGTAGTTCCTATTCTGCAAAAGAATAGGAAAAAGAGTAAACATTTGTTTTGTTCCTTGAAATCAGCAGATCTGATTACACACACACACCAAGGACACAGGTTTCCAAAGGAAGAAAGTTTTAAATTCTTACTAATCTTTATAGTGGCATTCACTGGAAGGGTATATGTTTCCTCTCATGTCACTCATCAAAAGCCTCTGGTAAATATGGAAAATATCTCCTTAATCTGTCCTTTGGACATGTAGTTAGTACATCAAAATAAGTTTGGGTTTAATGGCAACTAGGTGGTTTGGGATCAAATACAAGTTTTAATTGAGTGATTTCAAATACAGAGGGAAAAGATTTTTTTTTTATTTAAATTGAATCAATAAGGAAGAATTAGAACACAGAATTATATTCTGCAAATGTAAAACTAATTTAGCCCCATTTAGTCAGTGAAACCAAGCTGACTGAGAATCTGGACCACAATGCCATTTTCTACTTCCCAGAAGAACCAGCAATTTGGCATATTGGAGGACTTGCAAGAGTTTCTTAAATGAGAATAAGGAATAAAATTTTCATGCTCAGAAACTTGACACTGTTATAGTTACTGCTGGAATTTTTTTGCTTTTCGTTCCTCATCAGCTAGTGCATGAACATGTTCTATAAAAAGCATACTGCCTGCATCTCTTAATCCCCGAATCCTAACAGTCCAATATTCCACACTCCCAATTAACAGACCACAATCGTTACCAATGAGCTACTACACCTTAAACTCCTAAAAAAGAAGGGAAAAATAGAAATATATATATGATAGAAATATATGTAAATAATAGAAATATATATATATATATATATATATACACTGTGTTTGGGTGCTTGAAAATACTTCAGAGTAAGTAGAAAGTAGCTCTCCATATTTTCTGGATACACCAGGAAGGAAATGTCAGGCAAGTGAAGAACAATGAATTTTTTATCTTGCACTGTCTGAAATAAAGCTGTGTAATAAGATAGGACCAGCACGCCTGAGCTGAGGAAGAAAATACATTAGAAAACCCTAGTCTTTAGTCTTTATTTAATACATATTAAGAACTTGTCCAAGAACATTTAATCCACCCCCAAAAATAGGGAAAAAAGAACCCTTCATTATAGCCAACTTCACTTACATCTGAATTATTTAAACTTGTTAGCCCCGCTTTCAAGGTTTTCAAAATATTTGAGGAAGAGAATGATGGTATGCATTAGATTGCCTTCTCCAAATCCCTCTTTATAAACTATGGCCTTCTCCTTTTGGATGGATTTATCCCATAGATATTGATGTCCAAGGAGACAGGCTGTCAACTCAGGATCTTCATCTCACTCGATCCTTTCTTACGCTGCCAGTTTTACATTTCATTATCCCCTCATGGCTGGCTTAGACATCCTCATATATTTAATATTGCTGAGTCCTCTTGGAAATTTTCACTTCCAGATGGGAGGGCTCTTGAGTCTCTACAGCACTCCCATCTTTCATTCTGTGGTGAGTAGACTGTGATTTAATTCAGCTGTAGCAAGTGGACATACTCATGGTAACACTTTGCATTCAGATATATCAAGCTTCCATCTGAGACACTCAATGTGTTCTTCCTGGCATCAATATAAATAACTCTTGCAGTGCTCTTATTAGGCAGGTAGCATTCATGCCCATAGCAGAGATGAAGAAAGCAAGGCACCGAATGGTTAAGTATTTACTATAAAGCCAGGCGTGGCGATCTGGACCCCTGACTTCATGTTTTAACTATTTTCCTCACATTTTCCTGCCATGCAGCATGAAAGGGATGAGCTGCATTGAATTCCACATTACTTAAGCAAGAAACAGAGTGGGGCAGAGATTATCAAAAGTGTTGGAGGCCAAGGGAGTAAAAATAATGCCAAAATGGCCGTTTCCAAGCAGGCATCAAGAAAACCTGGAGAGTTACAGCACCAAATCCTTCTCCTCCTGCAGAATCACAGGAGAGGGAGTTAACTTCATCAGCAGGGTTCTATGTCCTTTTTACCTTCATGGTTAGAGATATGGTTAGCAGAACCCCTGTATACTTTGAGGGCTTCAAACGTAAAGCCCCACTGACTTTTGCCTTTGGGTGGGCTTTTCCCCCATCTCAGTGCATATCTCCTTCATTTGCTTGGACTGTGCCAGAGAACATTTGGACTTCGTGGTGCTAATGGAGATTGTTTTTCTTACCATACACTTGTGGGCAAACTGGAAACGTGTAAGCCTCACAAATTACCCACAACAACTGGACTGCTGGAACAGTGCACCCTTTCATTTCTCTCTAAGAAAGTGAGCTGAGAAGTTACCCTTGCTAGTCATGCACCCAGGAACTGTGGGTTCTAGCAATTCCATGTTTCGTACCTTTACTGTTTTCATATCTCTTTAGTGTTTTCCATTTAACTCCTTTGATCTGTGAACTCCATTCCCCTATTAAATTTTGCTTTCTTTTCAGTGCTGGTATAGGAAGAACTGGATGTTTTATTGCCACGGCCATTGGTTGTCAGCAGTTGAAGGAAGAGGGAGTTGTAGATGCATTGAGCATCGTCTGCCAGCTACGAGTGGATCGGTGAGTTCCAGAAGAACCATAAATCAGTCAATGATTCTGAAAATCAATCAATGATTCTGAAATCATTACTGAAATGATTCAGGAATGATCAATAATGAATCAGTAATGATTCTGAAAACCTTTTCACAGTTGAATGTTGCTTTACATGAAATGGCTGCCATCACTTTTGCTGACTCTTACGACAGCATTAGCTGAATATTCAAAGTAACGTTTGTATTTAGATCCTGAATAAGGAAAACTGTTTTCTGGGTGAAACTGTGAGAGACTTCACTGAATGAAATTCTCCTGAGACGGCAACCCTGCAGTTGCTGGGCACTGGGCACTCCTCTTTTCCCCTCCTGGAGCTTTCTGCTGTCTGCAGCGTCCCACTAGGGCACAAGAGACACGGGGCAATCTGGAGGCAAGGGATTGTCTTTGAGCCTGGGTTGACAGGGACGTCAGGCTCATTCAGTGTGTAGTTTCTTTATGGAGCGGAGAGAGCCAAATCCAGCGCTGTTGGCATTCCCTCGGCTGTGCTGGGGGTCCTTTTGAACTGAGTTGGCAAACTTACCCAGCTTAAGAAAATAGCAAGGCATTTGTTGCAGAATTTCCTTAAGCCAGATCAATTCCCTGACTGAATTCACAGCTTGGGAGCAGGAACGCTGTAAGCCAGCATTGTTGCAGAATGCTTTGTTTTGTGAAACCATGGCCGAAGAGAGATTTGTGTTGGAAAGGAAGATGTGGGTATTGTGCACAATGGAAGCTGTTGGTTTGGTTGTACTTTTCTTTCTTATTCTGCTTGGGGAAACAGGATTTTGTGTAAAGTAAATAAACAGGGTTGCACCAAGAATAGAGAAGTCTCGTTCCTCTCCTGCTGTAGGTACCAGGTCATATAATCTCCTTGCAATTACCTTAACTGCTTCTGATATGCATTTCTTCTTTAAACGGAAACAACCCATACGAGTGCAAATGCTACAGAAGAGCTTAGGTCAAAGGGACAATACAGGACTTTTGCGTTCTGAAGAGCTCTGAAAGGTACTGGAACCACAACCTGCAGAAGGACCAGAATCTATATAGCTGACCATGTTTATGGATCATCTCCTCTGCCTTCCCCTCCCACGTGCCTTCATCATACTAGAGATTGTAATGTGAACCTTACTGGGCAACATGAGCCACTCGGAGTGTAAAATTCTCCAAGGGGAGTTCCTGACCTAAAAATCTCAGCAACAAAAAAGATGGAAGAGCTGAGGGAAAAAATGCTTACTCTGTTTTAAATTATCAATTCCAAATTTCCAACACTCCATTCTGATTATCTGTTCACCTTATTGAAAAAGGTTTCTAGTGTTCTCTTGCATTTTAGTATTTCTATTATAAGATAACCTTTTTCTTACTACTTTTACACTCTATTGTAGAGAAGTGGAAGCAAACTCTGGTCTCAGCTACATCATTTTTTAAGTCCTTATTTCAGCCATCGAAAAAATAATCCAAATTTTCAGCATTATAACTGACAACACAGTTTCGTCAAGTGTATCTGACTAATGAACTTTTTTATATGTATTAGTATCTTAGATAAACTTGGAAAGAGAATGGAAATCTGACCTAAATACAAACATTCATAACAGCAATCTCGGTGACACAAAGCTTGTTAGAAAAATTGTTAAGTCTTGTGATTCGCGCATTTCTGTATTTTTTCGAGTTTCAGATTATATAAATAGACTCCAAAGATCTTGCTTAAGGTGCCTCAGCTCTTCATATTCTCAGGCATTGCCCAAGACAAAAAGTATATCTGTGGTTTAATTTTTTAAAGACATTTTTCTGGGCAAATCTTAGTAATCAAAACCTCTTTTTCTTTTCTTTTTCTAATTGGCCATACTGCAGAATGGATCTCACTCACCTGACAGTCAGTGTATAGCAAGGATTGCTAAGGCAGAGCTCAGCAGCCCCTAAGGCTACTAGTAGCCACTGCCAGCCCAGCCAGATGGTGGGTTCATAAAGTGGCCGAGTACCGCTGTTATGTGGACAATGCTCCATGAGACCAGCTTCCCCTGACGACCCAGTCCTGACTTGGTGGTTATTGGCAGGCGGCTTGGGAGATAGTCATTACACGTGGCATGCAGCAAGCAAAATGAATTTAATGTCCACCAGACTTGGCTGCAGCAGCTGGCTCTGGCCATAGCTGCGTTGCACCTCACTTATCAGCGTGGCCAACATTAGCAGTGGGGTTCAACCAGGAGCAGAGCAGGGACAGCGATGAGGCTGTCTTCTTCATGATGCTGGCCAGCAGCTGAGCTCAAATTTACTCTTTGTACATCAGATTGCCTTTACAAAACAGAAAAAAAGAGAGTTCAGCAGAAAAGGAGGGTTTTATATGACCACCTGGGAGCTAGAAACCTGCCTCAGAGGTACACTGAATATTTCATCCCTGATTCCGCATCTCCACTACGTTCCCAGCCAGGCTTGCTCATGCTCAGAGCTGCACCATCCAAACACAGACCTACTGATGGAACGAACACACTCGATGGTATCCACCAGTGTGTGAACTTATTGTTACATGGGTCCATGGCCACATTTCTACCAAAGTGAATCAAGCAATAGGAGAAAAGAGCTGCACTTGAGGGACTCACAGTAATGCTGTAGGGATTTACCAAAACATGCCCAGCACGCTCAGTGAGAACCAAACAAGCATCCAGACAAATTGCAGATGGTGGCAAAAAGTTATGCTGAAAAATAGTTTAACTGCCTGTGTAGCCCCTCTGGAAACAGTTTAAAATAGAGCTCCAACAGGGAATGAGACAGGAGAGAGCTGCTCCTAGGTAAGGTATGTCCAGGTGCCACTTTCTTCTTGGCTGCTCAGTGTAAGTTAAGGGGTGAACGGATCTGACAGTAATTGTCGGTGCTGAGCTAACATGAGGAAATGGACCATCCACTCAGAATCTTGACCCAGGACAGAGGTACAGCTGTGCTCTGTGTGGATTCATAGAAAGACAGACCCACAGATCTGCTCAGCTTACTTTTTTTCCCAGTTCATTTTTTATGCTTTGCAACAGAAACAGGAAACGTTTGATGTGAGGCATCTTCAAAACTTACTGTGAAATCGAGAAACTTTGCACATTCTTAACCTTAAAGGCACATTCTTGGAATGACGTCTGATAACTTTGCTCTTGGCTCCTTAGACAGGATGAAAAGAGTTTCCAGTGTGCGTCAATTCATTGTTTAAGTGTTTTGACTAATCGCCTCAGGTTAAAAAAAAAAAAAAATCCCAAACCCTGCATCACATTCACTCTGGAGCAGACCGCATCCAGCTGCACTCGCAGCAAGCCGGAGGGCAGGGTAAAGGCCCCTTCCCAGGCAGAGCTGGTCACGGTCCCCGAGCCCTCAGGATACCAGGGGCTCATTCTTCTGAGCACTGCCCCAGAGACTCCAGAAAAAGCAAAGAGCCCAGCAGCTCGCAGCGGAGCTGGCAGCGTGGGCTGGCAGGGGACGGAGGCGGCACACCCGTACGGAGGTGCCGTAGCCGTGGGTTCATCCCTTCTGGGCACGAGGGACGCGGGAGAGGAAACCTCCCTCCTTGAGCAGATTTCCTCCTGAAACGCTCTTCCACGCAGCCTTTTGCATTAACTGATGTCTCAGGGTCACAGATGATTCCTTGCTATTAAACGTGAGCTTTGCACAAGAACAAAGGGGAGAAGGGCTTGGGGGTATTTGTAGGTGAAAAATCTGACGTGAGCCGGCGATGTGCACTCGCAGCCCAGGAAGCCAACCGTATCCTGGGCTGCATAAGAAGAAGCGTGGCCAGCAGGTTGAGGGAGGGGATTCTCCCCCTCTACTCCGCTCTGGTGAGACCCCACCTGCAATACTGCGTTCAGCTCTGGGGTCCCCAGTACAAGAAGGACTTGGACCTGTTGGAACAAATCCAGAGGAGGGCCACGAAGATGATCAGGGGGCTGGAGCACCTCTCCTGTGAAGAAAGTCTGAGAGAGCTGGAGTTCTTCAGTCTGGAGAAGAGAAGGCTCCGGGGAGACCTTTTTACCACCTTTCAATATATAAAGGGGTCTTACAAGAAAGATGGAGAAAGCCTTTTTTTCAGGGCCTGTAGTGATAGGACAAGGGGTAACAGTTTTAAACTGAAAGAGGGTAGATTTAGATTAGATGCAGGGAAGAAGTTCTTCACTGTGAGGGTGGTGAGGCACTGGAACAGGTTGCCCAGAGAAGCTGTGGCTGCCCCATCCCTGGCAGTGTTCAAGGCCAGGTTGGATGGGGCTTTGGGCGACCTGGTCTAGTGGAAGGTGTCCCTGCCCATGGCAGGGGGGTTGGAACTAGGTGATCTTTAAGGTCCCTTCCAACCCAAACCATTCGGCAATGCTATGGTTCTGTGAATCCCGTGGATGATAGCACTGACAAGGCCAAGTTGTCTGAACCTCAGTATAAGGCTCAGGTGCCCCTAAGCTGACAGGCACGTGCATTGGTTTGCCCATACAGGGTTGAGAAGCATCATAACATCTCGGTTATGCTTGCTAACACAGGGCAGATGCGGTAGTGCTGGGCTCAGCCCCAGCCAGTCTTACGCATGCTTTCTTGGGAATTTTGTACGTTTCTTCAGCACCGAAAAGGAAGGAGCAAGAATCACCCCCGCAAACAGCCCAGCGCAGCCAAACTTGTTTTAACCTTCCCTTCCTGCCAAGCCCGTCTCCCTGGATATGTTCCCTTCCACACAGCGGATCTAACCCGGGAAACGTGCTCCCTTCGAGAACATCTTGGGGGAACGTCGATGGGGAAGCTGGCTGGGACAGGGTTGCGTTGGGCAGGGCAGGACGCAGCGGCGAGGAGGAAGGAAGGAGGCTGGGCAGCGCAAAGGAGCGGAGCAAAGCCCTCCCATCACCTTGAGACTCTTCGCTGGATCTCCAGGCAGGGGACAGGCACAGAGGAGAGCAGCTGAGGGCAGCAGGCAGCCAAGAGTTATGAATTTGTGGATGTCTTTGCTGGCAAAGCTAAGAGGCTGCTGCGTTCTGCACCGGATGGGACCGTTTAAGGACCTGTGATTGAATTCCTAGGAATAGCATATCGTAATAGACACGCAGCACGCTAAAAGGTGTTTGACAGTTGCCTGAGCTCACTGGAGGAGCACAGACAGCTGGTCACTTGCTTAAAGAAGTAGGTTTTGTTTTAATTATGTTTTTCCTGCCACAGCCATTTAACCATCCAGTAGCACTGAGGAAAATAAAAGGACCCTGTGGTTGTAGACAACGTTCTCTAATACTAAAGGACAATACTTGCTGAGGCAGTTTTAGCATTTTTCCACATAGCATTGTGTATCAGTAGACCCTTTTTTTTTGCTAGGGTGTCTGAAGGGATCACATGGGGGTTTGTCAGACCTTCTCCTCTAAGATACCTGTCTTCGACATTGCTCTGGATCCAAATCCCTCACAAATTTGCTTGTTTCAATGAAGATCTAGCTGAAGCCAAATACAATACACATCTTAATGTCTTCCTTCCCACCAAGGCCATTTAGTCTTTCATCCCCCCAGAGGTAACTAGCTGCTCCAGGGTATGCTGAGGATGAACTGGGGGCTTGGTTCTTCAAGCAGAGCAGGTATCTCTGAACACCCTGGCAGATGAGATAATAAAAGCGGAATTAAGTAAACTTGAGGCTTCACTCCATGAGAAGTGAGACCTGGAAGACCTTAGTAGTGTCAGAAAGAGGCTCAGTTTAATTTCAGAGCCGAATGGTACCACTCTTACTAGATATCACACCTACCTCCTGTAGGACATCATCCCATTCCCACCACTCTGCAACTGTCGCGGGAGGTGTGGGACCTGATCCTCGTACTTAGATCTGACAAAGGGATTGCTGTCAGGTGAATGTATTAAATGTAGGCTTCTAATCCAAGCTGGCCGTAACTAGTCCTTTTTATGGTCAAGTTAAACTTTTTTGTATTGTTGGTGCTGAAATGAGTCACTGCTGTAAAATTTCTTAGGTGGCTGCTGTTCAGACAGGATGCGCTGTAGGCGTTAGAAAGAGGACAGGAAGAGCTGGTCTCTGCACAGGCGATCGGAGGGTCACCAAAGGTTGCATTTTTAGTAAAGGACAAAAATGAAAGGCCAGATTCTGACTACTCCCTTGCGCCATCACTTGTATTGCTGCATCCATGTATCTGGCCTTCCTTGCCCAAGTGACTGAGCGAAATTCTCTTTGAATTTGTTGAATTTGAAATGTAGGTTTTAACAATGTAGATGCCAGATGTTTTCCTCTCTAGTTCTTACCCTGAAGGAACCGGGAATGGTGGTTCATGCTGGGCACATGCTGGATAGTGTAAGTTATGAAGAATACTTCTGCTCAGGCAAATCTCCCACTTACTCAAGCAAACTCTAAGTCAGAAATTGAGAAAAGGGCTTGTATTATCTGGTGGTCGTGGGTTTGGCAGGGGCTGGAGTTGTTGCATTCTTAAGAAATAAGATTTCATTCCGCTGTATTTCCTTTTCAGGGGTGGAATGGTTCAGACCAGCGAACAGTATGAATTTGTGCACCACGCGCTGAGTCTGTATGAAAGCAGACTTTCTGCAGAAGCTGTCCAGTGAAGCCGAGGAGGTAAAACCAAATGTCAGTCTCTTGAGGTAATTTCTTTCATTACCTACCAGCAGCTTCTTCAAGGAGTTTACTGCAGTGGGAAGAGCGGCTTTGAGGCCAACTTCTGGAAGGATTGTGGACGGTTTGGCAAAAGTCTAGAGATTGCTGGACCCTTACTGTATATGAATGTATTGTGAGCTTCCCAAAAATGATTTATAAAGAAGGTACCATACTGAAACTACACGTGGATTTCGCATATATATCTAAAGGTGGGTTTAATGCTGTAATACTGATATCTGCCATATGGAATGTATGTATGTGCTACTGCTGCAGTCGGATGGACATTGGAACTTCTACAGAAGAAATGTTTATCAAGTGTATAAATGCTTTAACGTTTGCAAACTGTCTTGTGAATGGACTGTCAACTGTACTGTAAAGTGCTATTACTGATTATGTGGTGAGCTTGTTTCTTGGCCACATAATATTCTTGCTGCTAAAATTGCAAGTGTTCAATTATGGATTCAAAAAAAGAAGATGAGATAATAAAAAAATTAAAAGTCTTGTTTTTGAAAATATTCAAAAGCAGTTAATATTTTATATGGAAATATATGTTCTTCATACTATTAACTATTAAATGTGTATTTACCGTAGGTCTTACAGAGCAGTTGCAGAGCACAATGTCTGTTATTCAGTGTGTATGTACTTACCCTGTACTGTTGATTGTCTTAGAACATGCTTCTGCTACAGACCTGAATCCAGTGTATTTGTAAAATCGTGTAAGTCATTTTACTTTTAAAAGAAACTTTGTAGCATATATTAAATGGTAAGGATTTTAAATATTTGTCTGTCTTTTATTAATACGGAATTTTTTGCTTATGTTGTTTATCTGCTCTATCTCTTTCAGTAAGAGATAGATGCCTTTAGTGATATGGACTGTTCCACGACAGGTTATACAAGGAAGAAAATGCTGCTATGACTGTTTCCTTTACTGTTCAGTAAGAGTTTGTTTTTAAGAGAAACGCGAAGTTGGCATTATGACTTACAGCACTGGGAGGTCTGTTTACAGGGTATAATGAGTTTTTAATGCAGTGATGTTGACTTTGCTTCATACTGCTAATAAATTACACTTGATATAAAATATTTACTGAAGTCTCTGTTCTTGCCTAGGGTAGTTAATGCACCACACACTCTTATACCCCCATGACCAGGCACAGCCCAGTACAATTTGGTTAGCCTCCACCATGGCTCCGGACCAGTGGAGAACCAATCCAGAGGACCCAGGCAATCTCCCACTGACATGGAGCGAGTGGATGACCTGATGGGAAGGCAAAACCAGCATCATCACTTCATCCCTCGAGGGGAGCTGGTGTAAGACTCCGTGCAGACCTCGGAGCTTGGTCTCCTCCTCTTCCCCTTCTCCCCCCCCCCCACCCCGCTCCACTTGGCTTTTAGAACTTGTGGAGTTAGAAGTATCAATATTGGGATTTTTCTTGATTATGTATAGTTACAAAAAATGTGTGTTTGTTCCCTGGATAATACAGTATATACTTATTCAGCACCATCCAGATCACCTGCAGACTTGCAATATTTCACAGGCAACAAATTACACGAAAGTATAATCCCTTTTCTTTTAGCCTAAAGAAATTCAATACCATGTCTGTTAGTTTCCCAGGTGTTTGAAAACCTCTCTTTTGCTTGTGTTTTTCCAAAATAAAGCAACTAGTAAACTCTGAAGAATCATATGAAAGGACAAAGTGGTGTAAAACTCCCCAAAACAATTGAATAGAAGGAAGTGCTCGTCACTGACTTTTTCCCCCTGTGAAGGCACATTTCCTTCCTAGCCTTCGCTTCACTTATCTGAGGTGGTTTTTTTTAAGAGAAGCATGGGGAGTTGCTAGAGGGAAAATGGATTCTTTATTTCACGTCCTGGTTTCTACCTGTCTTGCCTTGACATTCTCAGGTAAGTGTCTCTCCCCACTTCTCCTTGGCCGTATTGCTCTTTCTGCCGCTGAGCAGAGCCCTCCGGCGCAGCTGGTGACTTACAAAAACCGAGTCACTTCTTCGCTGGGGTTCGTACAAGAGGAATGGGGGGCAGGGCAAATGTAGCCCGTTCTGTTTAGATTTCTTTCCAAAGGAAAATAAACTGTCTCCTTCTATGCTGGAGATACCTCTTCTTATTTTTTAAGAAGATCTCCAGGAGCTGAGCTTTGGGACAAGATCTTCGAAGGGGAGATTCCTATTTTTTATTCCTACTTTGTGAAACTTCCAGACCCAGGAGCTTTCTGTGATGCTTAGTTAGAAAATACCCAGGTCTGTAATAACAGGGGGATGACAAACCTCAACCAAGGGGAATAAATACACGTTGGGTTTATCACTTTGTAACTAATGAGGCTGGAAGTGTTTGAGTAACTGAGATTAAAAAAAGAGAAAAACCTAAACAAGATGTGGCAGGGAGGCTGCATTTGAAATAACCAGTTCCGTGTTCTGTAACGAGTATGGATTTTTGCGTTGGTAACTTTGGGGGTTTTTTGATGAATGCATTGTATTTCTCTTCATTTGGGTGTTTGGTGTTGATCTTTAAGTGTGGTGGCACAAAGAGCTAATCTAACATGAATTGGGGTGGTCACAAAACTAACAGCTAGAGACGTTGGAGTAAATCCAGTAAAACAGATGTACTTCCTATCAGTAAAGAGCCTCCATTCCTGTAACAGCACAGGCACTGAGAGGCACACAGATTTGGGAAAGTCTTCTTACATGTTTGCTTAAGAAACACTACGAGTTTTACTAGAACAATTTCCAGGCAGTAAATTATACTGTAAAAAGACTGTTGTAAAACTGAAAAAAAGACTGAGAGCTTGTGTAGATCTCTGTATGCTTTCAAGCAGGAGCAGTGGGGTATTTAGAATTGGTATTTAAAGGTAATAGTTCTTGGATTTCTTTTACATCCAGTTTATTCTTTTCTTCATTTTTATATATAATGAAGGTCAAGGTGACCTTTGCCACAATAGTTTGCTTTTTGCATTCTCACTCTTTACATTACCATCATGTGGGTTGCGTGTTTGCGTTTTTTTTAAAATAGGTTCAGCATATGGAAGGTTCATGAAAAGTTCAACACATAGAAAGTGGGAAGAGAGATTTATTTGTTATTGTATTTTAAATCATCAAGAATTTGCTTTTTGTTAAATAACCGTGTGTAACCTATTGTATTTTTCTGGAATTCTCCTCTTCCAGAAGCGTTTCTGATTATCCATGTCCAGAAACAGCAGTGTCTTTCAGAAAAGAAAGGAGTCATTATGGAAAAGTGCAATATGACCAACCTCAACCAGCAGTGGCAGTGGATGGCAGATGACAGGCTCCTCCACGTGCAATCTGCCCAGTGCCTGAGCATCTCTACGCGCTCTGCCCTGTCATCTCGCAGCATTATCGTTGATTGTCCCCAGGCGGTCAGGTGGACTTGCCACGAGGAGGATGGGCTCCTGAAGGTGGCCAACAGCTCACTCTTTCTCACAAAGCAAGGTCAGAAGGTAATGGCCAAGCAGAGTAAGAAATACCTTCACACATGGATGCAGCTAGAAGCCAGCGAGACGGGAAAACCTGTTTATGTAAATCTGTGCTCAAAGCAAGGTGAGCTACTCCTTCAAGGAAGTATCCTGGAAGTTTTGGTAACAAAAATGTCTCTTTTATGCTAACTCAGATGTTCAAAATGATATTTTATTCATACAGAAAAGCGTTTTTCATAGTTGAAAAGAGTTTAGAGAACCATAAAAAGAACAGCTGAGATGAATGCTCTCTTTCTCCCAACTCGTGGGGCTTTTAAGCCATTTTATATTTTCAGGATGTCTCTCCTTTTCTCTACTCCCAATCTTTGGATCAAAGTGCTTATGTGTAAGCTCAGCTCACTATTCTTGTATAATTTCCTTTTTCAATTTTAAACAGAATTGTGGGTACTAATTCCTAGTATTTTTTAAAAATAAGGATGTGTAAAAGTCCTTCTCCTCCCTATTCCTTTTATCATACAAATCCAGATTCAGTCTGTCAAGAGCAAAAGACATCTGAAAACCAAACACATGCACAATTATTTCTCTGATTAACCCAAATACATGATTAGAACAGACATGGCTTACACATTCACATGTTTACACAGTGTCACTTTGCCCTTAGATGCAATATATATGAGAACACTCAAAGTCCTGAAAATAATGAACTGAATCAAAAAGCTCAGAAATTCTTGCAGTAGCACTTTGAGATGCATGGGTCTGTGCACATACTGACAGATGTGTTGGTAGGCCTTGGTGATTATGTTTCCATATCCATAGCAAAAGGGAAGGTAGAACGGTTTGAATACTGCTTAATAACACTTCCCTTAATGTCCTGTTGCCAATCCTTCCTGACAATGCTGTTGACATTCTTCTTGCACATTATTAAGCAGTTCTTCATGGTAAATAAGAACAAACTGTAGAATTAAGCTGTTTATTGGGGAACACACAATTTATTCTTGTCTTTACAGGATTAAAAAAATGTTTTATGACCCTATACTTTTGCATATGGCCAAGTTTTCAGAGTGTTTAAAACAAATCCTTGTTTCTTCTAACCTTTCTAACCTCCCAGTCATTGTAAGGCAGAGTTTCAGCATATTTGCACTTGCAGAACTCTACTCACAGCAGCAGGACTACTCATCTGAGTGGAGGTCTGAAAGAACAGCTTGCAGAATGAGGGAATGGAAAACTGGCCAAGATGCCATTCCAGCCCTCCCATATGTTTTAGAGATTAAAAAGGCAAAATCATTTGAAGTCCTGTGTATAGGGTGAGTATGGCTTGCTCATTCAAAGACACCATGAAAAGTTAAGATGAGGTACGCAGGCAGTGTTATTTTTTTAGATAGCTGGATGAAGTGTGGCCTAACAGAGTTAAAGTAACCTTACATCCTTTTCTTAATCATCCTCAGAGGAGAAGCAATTTAAGACCAATGAGTACTGAGTAAGACAATTGTCACGGGGTATTAAAGCACCTTCTCATCTATATACTGTGCTCAGTCCTTTAATGAATTTACCTTCATTTTCCTGAAATTCTTTTCATAGACAGGCCTGTAGATCTACTTTAAGAGTCTCACTATGTCAGTTATCTCCTTTTTGACAGCTCTGGGAAGCTCTGCTGAGAAATCAACAGTACATGATGATCCTCAATACCTAACTAAGAATTCCAGGTATATAAGAAACTCATGAAGAGTTGAAGTAGTGCAAAGAGGTTAATTTTTCTAATAATAATAGTAAGTACTATAAGAACAAAATCTAGTGCCCACAGTGCTGGTCTTGACATCCATATGTGTGTCAAAATTTTCAACGTTGACTACGTAAAATTAGTCTTCCAAGAACATCTGTCTACTTTCACTGAAAGCGGCAGTGGATCAGCCTAAAATAACATATTCAGTCTATATTTAGCTAAGATAGTAAAAACTGAGTAAAGTCTTTGGAGATGAAATGGCTGTAAGTTTTTCTACTCCTGACTAACACCATATTTTGATATAATTTACCCTTTGTTTTCATAGTACTCATAAAAATAGTTCGGTTTTGGCAAAGGAGTAACTCACTGAATTGCATCCCAAACATCTTATCAGCCCAGCTATAGTACAAGGTCCAAACCCAACAACTGCAACTACCTTTTATTCTGGACCTAACTCAAATACCAAGCATGATTTTTCTGAGCCTGGGGAAATTCTGAGCTTGGATTTGGATTTCAAACCAGCCATCTAAGATGTGTTTGGATATACATGTTTTGCTACAATCCTGACCTAAATGACTCTTTGTGGAAATCAGGATCAGTCTAAATATGTATCCCATCTCTGTTCATCAGAGATCACTTTAAATCTAACAGCAGACAGTCCTTCTCACACAAACCCATGGCTGAATCTGGCCTCTGGCTGAAACAGCTAACATGAAGAAAGGCCAGGAGGTATCAATCTCCCTTGAGATGGTGAGACTTCAGTTCTCATCAAATTCACGAGGAGATTCTGGGCAGAGAGAGGAATGGTCTCTATAGTGCTAAGGCCTTATTTTCACTAGGCGGCTGTTGGGTCAGAGCTTCTCTAAGTGCAGGATCCAGGAGAAGGGACAGGAATAGAAACAGGGAGGAGGAAAACACAGGGGAGGTGAAGGGGTAGAAGGCAGGATGACTGCAAAGAGCAAAAATTGTCGCATGTAAATAACAATTGCGAAACAAACCCCGTCTCCTCTTGTATGTCTGGAAAGCACCCAGAGCATTACTAACGCTGACGCACTAACACCAGTGTCACTTCTGAGTTGTGTAAGCAATTCTTACATGCTTCTTTCATTCTGGGTAGATTAGTTTCAGTAAAATATCCAATTAGAGAACAGAGGCAATGCTATGTGGCACCTCGAATATTATCAACAAACTTCAAAACCACTGCAGACCAAAAATTATTCACTAAGTGGAGAATGACTTCCAACAGGGAGACACAAGCCCAAGCTGTACGCAGCAGTTACTCACTGAGATCCAGAGGTTGTCACACAGCCTGTAGAGCAGTCTGGATGCAGAAGGTGACATGAGCTGTTTTGTAATATGATGCTCTGCGTTGCATTTCTCTTCTACCATATTATACATAGTAGGGACATCTCCTGAAGGAACTGTAGCAGCAAAACCCTAGAACTGTGGATATCAAGACAAAGCTCCATTCAAAAGAGTAGCTGGTTTTGTGGCGGAGAATGGTTTTATTACTTACTGTTATGTGCCAAGTACTTAAGAACCGTAGTGGAATCTACAAGATATAAAACAAGCTGGACAAGGAATTCAAATACCAAACAGAGCATCTTCTAATCTCCTGTTTCATTTTCAGTCTAAAATAGACAAAATATCAGATACTATGTATGAACCAAAGCCTGATGTGCCATCTGACGTTCAGACTGTTAACCTCCACAGGCCTTCTTGCTTTTCTACCCCGGTTTCTAGCCCTGTATCTTCACTTTCACATGGGCTTCTCTCTTCCTCTTATCCCATTCTCAGTTTGCCAGCTTCATATATCAGAACCTGAGCTTACTGAGTTCACGTGCCACTGCTGACACTTCAGCAGGTGAGATGGAGAGCAGAAGAGCCCAGAGCAGTGCGTGCTCAGGGCGTGCTCCGAACCACTGGAGCAGCAGTAGCAACCGCAGAACATGGTCAGGGAAGACACATATATCTTCTTGGGAAAGTGGAAGAGCACCAAAGAAAGGTGGCAGAAGCACAGAAAAGGCAGCAACTCTTACCATTTTTGCAGCCATGTTAATATCTCTGGGCTTTAATTTTTCCACACCTTTAGTGCTGTGATGACTGCAATGATTCATCCATAGGTTCACAACAGGTTGGATTTTTGGGTCTGTAACCTTTACAAATTTCTCCAGGATAAATTAGAACAGTGAGAATCAATATTTTCATTCCAACTTCAAGTTGACCCAAAATTTTTTTCCTAAAAAACATTCACTCAAACCCATTTTTATCTCCCAGAATTATTATTTTATAGGATTTTGTAAGTAGAAGAGCTTGCTAACATCTCTGTGAACCCATGAAATACCAAAAATGACTTGAATCTTCTTTCTTTGGTCAAAGCAATACATGGCTGACCACTTTTGCTCAGCTCCACCTGGAAAAATAAAGGCATCAATGTCAGATCCTTGGACATAATTACAAGATCTTGCACACAATTACAAGACCTTGTACACAATCCAACAGCATACTGACAGAAGCTCAAAGATAAATGTGTTTTTACATTTTGTTTAAAAGAATTGGAAAAATCTGCGGTATAGCCTAGGTCTTCGGTTTTCGTAAATTTTCAAAGTCTCGCTGAGGCACAGTGCAGAGAGCATAGAACAAAATCAGCTCAGCTACTTTCACAGGGAAAAAATGGAATGATATGAACAGCTTCCCAGAGCAACCAGGAGGATGGGAAGTCCTGCTTTACTATTTCATCTTCTGCTCCGAGTGCTAACAAAGATGCAAATTCCAGACAACCATACTGGTAATTTTCATGATTACATTCTCTCCCCTTATTTTGTATGGATCTCTGTGTAGAAGCTGGAGTGGGTTTCAGCTTCTAGGTGTCTAAATGTAGGTGTCTGAAGGAAGGGCTTGTTTCAGTTTTCCCAACAGAGGTGCTTTTTGCCATTTGAGATGCTCCAGGATGTCCCACCTGGCCTCTGACTGCCCACCCAGTAAGGCATATGTCTCCCATAGGTGCTACAAGAGCCCTGAGCAGATGTCTCAGATGCCCTAGGGCAGTTCAGATTGCACTAGACAACTACGTTTAGGCAACTGAACCAAGTCGTGGGTGTCTGTAGTGGGGTTAATGGAGTCTAGATAACTTTCAGTGACCAAAAATCCACTTCAGGGTGAGCTGGGTCTATCCAGAGTGTCAGAAATAGGGCTGATTGATAGAGCTATGGTACTATCACCGTAGTTATCTGGGATGTTCTGCTACCACTGGTGCTGAAAGAGCCTTTAAGTGGCTACTTCAGCATTTCAAAAACATCCAAGTGAAAGAGCAGCTCAGGATTAGACTGGAGTTTGGAGACATTTGACCTGTCTGACATGAGATACAAACATCGCTAACTCCTACAACATTTCAGATAAAGAAGGTAAACAGTTTTCAAGTAGCATAGATTTTGCACTTTTTCAAAGTTCTACATTGAATGGGAAAGAAAGGACATTTAGTGGATTTTGTTCTTCTGTCACACTCCTACGTACAACAGAAATCTGAAGTAAGTTTTTTAAATAGAGTCTTTATTTCTGTAGTCTATTTACAAGTAGTTAGACAGCTAAAAAGATAATTCATTTTGTCCTGCACATACAGAGATCTTAAAACAACCCCTTCTAGTTTCAAGTCCTGCTGTCAGCAAGTTAGATGCAGTCTTACAGAGTATTTTTTCTTATACAATAGATATCTGATTCATTTATGTTTCACTAGCAGTTCAGGCTTAGTTTTCTGAAACTGTGCTTTAATAGGGTAGGCAGATTGGTACGATGCAAGCTATTTCAGAAAGCTGCACCATGCTGGCTCGTCTGAGTCTGAAGGCACCACTGTAGGGTTCTCAGTACTTGACAACTAATCAGCGCTCTTGCTCATCATACATGCAAAATGTATGGATTTCCTTTTCTTGTAAGCGGCTTGCTGCTGTGCAGATGGATGCAGTCTGCAGTACACCCCATGGATGAAATATGCGCTTAGTCAGAATGTCATAATTTCTCCTGGGTGTGCTACTGATTATTACAATGGTATGTTCACACACTGTATATCATTCAGCCACTAGTGATCAACGTCAGTGTCACTGCTGCAGTTCTGCTCCCATGAACAGTTTTATGACTGATTTTCAAAGACACTGCTAGAACAATGCTAAACACTTCTGAAAAATCCCACTGTTGAGATTTCTGGGTACTTTACTGATGTCCAGATGGGAGGTGAGTTTTTTCTGGTTTAAAAATTTGGAACTCAAGTTGTGTAGAAATCTGTTTGCTTGGGGCTTATAATATGCAGTTTTCTTTTATAAGTGCCTGCTATTGAAGAAGAGCTACGACAGTCCTTATGCTAGGACCATAGTGGCTTTCCTTAGAAAAAGAAAATAAACCTGGATCCTGATTTGCCTGAAGTGAGGGCAGATATGAACCCTACCCAGTCCAGTGTAGGATACATGGGAAGTGCTGGTACGTATATCTGAAGTTCCAGTATGGCATAGTGCTACGCGCAAGCCATTTCCATCCATAGGCTACAGGTAACAGACTGTTGTCAGTCTTTGCTGGGAAAGATCCTGTAGCTGGAAACCCAGTGTAGCCCCGAGCTTAACGAGAGGGGTTGGGTTGTGCAGTGACCAAGTGCTTGTTCACGGTACCTCCTTGGGCTGGTGGAACATTTCTGAGGACCAAGCATTTCGCTTCCAGGAGGGCTGAGCTCTCCCCTCGGCTCCTGCACCAGGAATGCTGGTTATCTCCTGGCTGTTGAGTCCCATAAATGTCGCTGGCAGCACCAGCTTCCCTTTTATGGAGCAGCAGTTTTCCTAAAGCACAATTGCACTGGAACGCAAACGTCTTCCTGTTGGAATCGCTGCTATTTGCCTGTAAATAAAGCCAAGATTTTTTTTTTTAATGTGTTTTAAAGTTGGGTGTGTAAATCTATATTTAGGAACCCAGTTGAGTGGCCTTTTTTTCTAAGCAGCTGCTGACCACTCAGATGCACTTTTTTTTCAGCTGTCTTTCTATCAGTAAGTTCTACTCCCTGCTGAATTTGGAGATATCTGAGAAGCGCAGAGCCAGCAGGCCTAACTCTTTACAAGTCCTTGGGACTAGCATTTCTAGTTGCCTAACACAAACTTTCAGAGACCCCCAACTAATAGGAGATCCCCAGGAACAATAACTGACGTGGAATTTAGACTAAGTCTGGACTTGTGTCAGCTAATGGGTTTGTTTCAGCAGCTGACGACAGCTTGAGCACAGGGCTGCCCCTGCCAGACTCTCCCCTGTCCTTTTGGTGGGGGCCATGAAGGTATGTGACGAACAGACACTGCACCATAGGCACTCGGCAGGGGATTCTGCAAATGCAGCAGCATGAGGATGATCGTGCAGTGTTGGACCAGACCTGAGGGTTCGATGAAACCCTTTGCACAGGTATAAGACAGAACAGAATTAGATCCATAGTATTGTTTTCAGTGCCTTGGTTTGGAAAAATATTTGATCAACACTTTTTGTAATTAAATGGAGACTTGGAGACTTTTATTCCCAGAGAAGCACAGTTAGATAAAAGAAGGGGAAACGTTTAATCTGGGTATCAACCCATTCCAGCAAACCAGTCCTTTTCAAGAGGATCCAAAACCGTGTACCAGGTGAACGCACTGTGCACAGGAAACACTTGCATGAAAGTGTCTCTTACAAGGGCTTACAATCCCACTTTTATTTCTGGATGCCAATGAGAGCACTGCAAGTTTCTTTATATAGGCATATTAACATGTATATACTTACACATATACAAAAAAAACCATCATGTTGACTTCAACTTCATGGAAGCTCACCCACTGATCCTTTGGGTAAGAGGTAATCACATGTTGGCCTGCTAAGACATCATAATTGCACACCAAGTAATTACATTGGGAAGCTTCTGCTGCAATTTAACCCAGTCATTAAATTTTTTTTAGAGGGTTTGTGAGCTAAAATTGTTATAAATGGCAACCAGCCCAGTGGCTCAGCAGCAAAACAAGGTTCTGTCATGCTGGAGACCCCAGTTCAAGGACAGACAAAGTGTCTTGGGCATTGAGCCAATGCACACTAGCTGTGCTCCAGCGATGGCAGGGCAGCTTTCTGTGAGGAGAAGGGGCCAGTGAGTAATTCCAATCGCTTAGCTGAAATGTGATGCTACCAGATGTAGAGGCCACCAAAGCTTGAACCCTGCCCTCACAGCCACAAAGAAAGGATATTAAATACATACCAATAGGGAGGAAGAGCCATGAAAATGTGGAGGAAAAATGTGTAGTAAAATCTTTCCTGCACTCTAATTGCAACTTTGGCGTTCTCTGAAGAATACGTGACTAAAAAAGCAAATCCACCATTATATTTGCAGACACTTCAGTTAACTGATACAATTGTTAGCTGAACCTTGGGAAGGGAGCAGTCAGGGGTTAGCATGGTCTCTGCATGGGACTGATTGAAAAATGCAAGAGGAATGTCCCATGTAGGCACAAGGAACTTATCTTAAACAAATATCTTGAAGAAAAAAGTTGTCTCAAGCAAATTATCTTGAAAAATTATCTTGAACAAAGCCATATTTTGAACTTACACCAACAAATGGCAGATGAGGAGCTGGCCCATGTGCTTACAAAGGCAGGGATTTGACCATATAAAGCTGAAACTGTGTGCTGTTTGATAGACTCAAGCAAGTAAAAAAGTTACAAGTGAAAACATTGTGCTGTTAATGACAAAGTACAACCTTTCTCTTCACTTCAGAATCATTGATGGACTGTATTTAAAATGAATGGTATGACTGTTCAGGGAAATTAATTTTTTTCTGCTTTTGTTTTGCACAGACTTTGGTATTGATGCAAAATACATGTTTGCACTGAAAAAAAAACAACCATAGAACTGACAGGTGTGCTTAAACTACTTAGAAGTCGTATCAGCCATAGCTATTGACATCTAAAGAATTGTTTATAAAAATGTACAGCTGATTTTAATTACATTTCTTTATTTGTCTTAGATCTCCAAGATGCAGACACTTCCATATGGAGTACTAGAACTACATCCCCCCCTTTAAACGCTGTTACCTCTAGGCCTGAAAATCTGCTGAAGAGTAGCACAGAGATGTTCATCAGAAACGTGACCGAACACTTCAGTAAAAATCTCATTGAAAACCTCTACTTTGACTTGAAATCTGCAGTAACAGAGAAAGCCTGGATGCCAACAGCTACTGTTCAATACTCTAGCACTACAGAAGAGGTAAGGCAGAAGAATTATTGATTGATTTTTATTAAGCCTGCTCCACTCTGTGGAGCCTGATAGCTATTACAGGTGGATGTTTCGTGGACTAAAAAAAACAGCTGCAGGACTAAGTTTTGTTCTTTATTTTGACGGGATGCTTTGTTCATGCTGATAGTGCCCTTTGCTAGAAGCACAGCTGCAGAAAAATTCTGCCCCTTCTGTACAGCACAGTCCTGGTGTGCACAATGCATTGGGAAAATCTCTAAGCTTGAGGGAAATTCTCAGGATACATGAGGAGCAATGGAAAGCTCATGGATGTGGCAGGAGCCACAGGAGCCTGGGTATCTGCTCCCAGTGAATTAGGCTCTGCCACTGGTTTGTTGCATGATGCGAGGGTCTAGCTCTAATTACACTCTAAGAATCACAGTATGTTTTATGACCTTATTTAGGATAATTGTGTCCTAAAATTACACACATGCTTTACAGATCAAAGCAAGTGAAATCTGAATGCTTTAACTTGCCTTACAAGGAACCGTGGCCTTGACCCTGGTCAGCTTATCTACTGACTGATAGGCAGAGTGGAGACTCGCAGCCGCTTCTTGATCTCTGCTCTGTCCAACCATCAACAGCCCTGGCAGAGGAGGGGAATGGGGGTGCCAGCCCCATCCATAGAAGGAGCTAATGGTGGGCATTCAATACCCCCACATCAGTTTCTAGTCTTCCTTTTCTGCAAGGCCCAGTTAAGTAATCTGAGAGCAAATTTGGAATCACCATTGGCAAAATGTGCACGGGCAGTTAGAGCTAAAGCATGCCGGGCATCATTGGTCACTGTAACTCTAAGAACACATAGTGGTTTAGAACCGAAAATCCCTAAATTCCCTGTGGCTTCTTCTCCAGGAGACCACACTGCACTCAACGTATTGGGGCAGGCAAACATGTTGTTCCAGTTACTACTTTGGGTGTCAGTGTTACTGTGGATAAGACCAAGAAACATGTTTTATATTTGAGAGGGCTGTGGACAGAGCAATCTGTACAATCTGGTATGAACAACATCACTAGAGACAGGGAGACAGGAGAAGCAACGTCACCCAGGACTATGTTGACCCAAATAAGCAACTCGAAGGTTTATGGACCCTGACGCTGCTGTTCTGGTGCTGAGGAGGGGAAGGGACCGAGCCGATGATGGATGCACTGCACCCCATTCCATAGCTGATGGAGAGGGTTCTTTTCAAATACGGTTATTCTGGCTTGGTGCAGGCATGCTGAACTTGTTTCCCCATGCCCTCTGTCCTTATGCATACCTCCTGTGCAGAGTACTGGTCTCCTCCAAATGGAAATGTCCTATATAATCTGGTACTACGCTGCCTCCAGCACTCCTGCTAAATAATCCCACCAGTGCCAGAGAAATGGCACCATTTGAACTGAAGCTACTGCCTCCTGTGTTCCTACCCCAGTTCACCTCTTGATTCACGTGATTTGCACTGAGCAAGTTGCTTAGGTCAAAGCTTTCAATCCAGAATCCTGATGATAAGCACTCTAAGCATATCCATGAAAAAAAAATTCATGAATATCTGTCCTTTAGAGCCTCTGGGCGGGTCTGGACATTTGAATCTAGATACACCAATTTAGACACACAAACTTAATATCTTTGGCCTCCATCTCTGTTTCCCTGTCCTTAGAGTGGAGTTTAAAACATTTCGGTCAAACTAGCAGGGAGGTTTAAAGGATTAACCGGATTTAACATGATACTTTGAAAACACATCGACTAAGTAAGTGCTGAGTATTGTTGTTAGGAAGACAATACCTTCCGTGAACTGCATTTGCCTGGGCTGGGTCCTCTTGTTTCTAGAAGTAAAGCCTTGATGTTATTTGTCTCTGAGCATACCCATTTTGGGGGGGCACAATGGTGACACTTCAATCAAACAAAATGTTTGGTTTAGAGCAGGCTTAAATTTCAAGTAAAACTGCAGCTTGCACTTTCAAACGATGACAAAAGCTATGCAAAGCCCATTTCCTCTTCATTAGGGAGACAGAGAGAGAGGTTGGTGTTAAAAAAAAAAAGTCAGGAAGCCTTGGGAAAGTGTCTGAAAGGGACTTTGGAGCCTGCTATTAGAGACATGTCCGGCCACTCCCAAAACTCACTTCCAGTTCTTTTTTTTTTTCTTTTTTCTTTTTTAATTCGTTTCTTGGCTAGCCACACAGATCAGTAAGTGTTAAAGGCTGTGTGACTGCTGATTTGCTAAAAGCCCATTTATTCAATACTAGTCTGGAAACAGTTACTCGCATTATGTTGGCTATTCTATATAAACATATTGCCACCAGTGAATGATGGACCCCTCCTGTTTTATTCCAGTGCTGGCATAGACATCTGTGTCAGACCTTACCCTTACAGCAGCTTTGTGCTGGATAACGTACAGAAGGAAGTCTCAAAACCCTTAATAAAACAGTACTTTTCTGGTAATACAAAAAGGTAGTTTTAAAGATTATACGATAGCAAGAATAAAAGTAATAAAGTAGGAACTTCTAAATTATGGGCTTTGCGGAGAAGCAGCATCATCCCTTTTCTCCACACATTATGTTAGCTGGAAGAGACAGACAGACATTTCCAAGAGTCTTTGAATTTTACTTGTGGTAGGTTCAATTTCTTTCCTGAATTTTATAAGTTTGCACTGTTGTTTGGGTTTTTTTTTCCTTTCACATATTACATCTACTTAACTAACTTACACCTACATATCCGAATGATATCTTCCCTACAAATTCAGATCATGGATGTTGTCAAAAATCCTTACAATGTGAGCTCCACTTTCCAAGAAAAAGCAGGTTACTCCGAATATTGTAATTTTCAGAGAGGGGTTTGAAGTAATCCAAACATCCTGATAAGCCTTCAGATTTGCTCTTCTCTAGTGCTGGAAAAATATTGGTATGGTTTATGCCATTACGTCCAAAAAGCACGACCATCTAAGGACGAATTTACACTGGAAAACTCTCTCACCTTGAACTGATTACAAGCCAGCTATGTCATTTTAGTCCCAGTTTAGGTCTAATACACACACCTTGTGTTTTCCATCAATGGTTTATCACTGTACTTAGCTCTTTGGGGCACGGTCGCTCCTTTTGTCTGAAGTACGTAAAACATCTCTTCCAAGGGACATCTTGTTCTGCAGTGGGCTTGAGAATGGCATAATAATCAACACATATTTATATCATCTCTTAAGGTGATGTTCATAAAGTTATTAATCATCCTGAGTTTTGCAGAGTAAAGCCCAACACTTTCAGTGCCATGTCCCTAGGACCAGGCACGGAGCTCCACTGGGACAGATGAAGCTTTCCATAGGTGCAGGTGCCACCCACAAGCACTGAAACTTTTGTTTTCTGAATGGAAGAATGAGAGCTAAGGTTTTTCTGACATTTGTATCTTGTTTGACAGGCTGATGCCCAGAAAAGTCCTACAGCAGCAGCTCCCCTAAAAGGCAGACGAACGTTTGTAAGCCCTAGCACCTTTTTCTCCCTCAAATGAGGCAAAAGTGAAACAGAGATGGTGCTGAATTAGCTTGAGGTGCTGCTTTTAAAGGTTAAAATCCCACTTGCATCATACAGCACAGAAAGATGCAGGAAAGTGCCGTTCCCATTGAAGAAAGTAAATGTCAAATTCCTCCCCCTTTATGCCATCTCAGATTTACCCCATGGCTGCTGGGTTACTGTCTATTTGAGCATCTGAAGGTCCAAAACACTTCTGGCTGTGTTTCTTCTCCCTCACCCCACCTCACACACACATATACGTGAGTTTTAAGAGGCTGAAACCTAAACAAGAAGGAAATGGGCACGCGTGACAGAAACGGACAGCTGTGCCGCCGCTGCAGCCGATTCGGACTTGCGCACAGCTCGTTTGGTGCAGTCCAAAAAACAGGGAGACTTTCTTGCTTTCCGTGGTGTGTGTAATTTTAGCTTGGGAGTTATTCAGGGGGATGTGGGAAGGAATTGTTTCAAGGACGCAAGTCGATGCGGAACAAAACAAAAAGCTGAGATACAGACAGGCTACTCCTCAGCTCGGCGTCGGGCTCTGCCGCGAGTCTCCTTGCCGCAATGCCTCCGGTCGCGGTGCCGCAGGGCCGGCGAGAGGACAGAGGCCTTGGTGGTCCGTGGCTAACCCCTAAAAACGTCCATGTTTGGGACACGGGAGCTGGAATGGTGGTTTAGTGATGGCTGAGGTGGGTGGGTCAGGAGATGGGGCAGCTGTGAGGGGTGGCAGGCGGGAGGGCACGCGAGGTGACGTGGCCACGAAGCAGGGCAGGCGTGAGGTGAAGAAAGCATTGAGGTGAGGCGGCCATGAGGGGTGGCAGGCGTGAGGAGAAGGAGGGATGCAAGGCGAGGCAGGCATGAGGCAAGGCAGCCGTGAGGCAAGGCAGGCGTGAGGAGAAGGGGGCATGCAAAGCAAGGCAGCCATGAGGCAAGGCAGCCATGAGGTAAGGCAGACGTGAGGAGAAGGGGGCACGCAAGGCAAGGCAGCCATGAGGTAAGGCAGGTGTGAGGAGAAGGAGGGACGCAAGGCAAGGCAGGCATGAGGTAAGGCAGGCGTGAGGCAAGGCGGGCCTGAGGCGAGGCAGCCATGAGGCGAGGCAGATGTGAGGTGAGGCAGCCACGAGGAGAAGGGGGCATGCAAGGCAAGGCAGCCATGAGGTGAGGCAGCCATGAGGAGAAGGGGGCACGCAAGGCAAGGCAGCCATGAGGTAAGGCAGGTGTGAGGAGAAGGAGGGACGCAAGGCAAGGCAGGCATGAGGTAAGGCAGGCGTGAGGCAAGGCGGGCCTGAGGCGAGGCAGCCATGAGGCGAGGCAGATGCGAGGTGAGGCAGCCACGAGGAGAAGGGGGCATGCAAGGCAAGGCAGCCATGAGGTGAGGCAGCCATGAGGAGAAGGGGGCATGCAAGGCAAGGCAGCCATGAGGCAAGGCAGGCGTGAGGCGAGGCAGGCGTGAGGCGAGGCAGGCGTGAGGCGAGGCGGGCCTGAGGCAAGGCAAGCATGAGGCAAGGCAGCCATGAGGCGAGGCAGATGCGAGGCGAGGCAGCCATGAGGCGAGGCGAGGCGGCGTCAAGTGAGGTGCAGCCAACGTGAGGCGGGAGTGCTGCCGCCCCCCACCAACAACGGCACCGCCTGAGGGGCCGAGGGGCCCCCATGAGCCAGGAGGAGCGCGGGGAGAGGAGTCCCGGGGGGAGAGCCGACAGAGGGAGGAAGCAGCGAGGAAGGAAGGGAGGTGAGGTGGGCGAGGACCTACAAGGAGCGAGGGGCGGCATCCCGGGACCTGCCTCACGCCGCCGCCCCCGGGCCCCCCGGGGGGCCCGGGGGCGGCGGCGTGGGCAGGTCCCGGGGTCGCGGCGCTTCGCCCCCCGCAGCGAGACGCGAGGAAATCGCCTCTTGATTGCGGAAGTCGGCGGGAAGGGCTCCGGCAGAGTCAGCCCGGGTCAGAATGGCAGCGTGGGAAGCGGCGGCCGCCTCCCCCGCCTCCTCCGCTCCTCCTCAGCCGCGGGCAGCCCCCCCACCCCACCCCGGTGGCAGGGAGGCGGCGAGGAAGCCGGGGCAGCCCCGAGCCGCATGCAGCAAGCGGGCGGCCCGGCAGAGGGCTCGGCGGCCGCCGCGCGGAGCCCGGCGGGGAGCGGGGGGCCCCCGGGGCCCGCCGCGGCCACTTCGCTTCTTCGTACCCCCCACCCCCCTCCGCACCCACCCCCGCCGCCTCCTTTCCCCTCTTCCCCTCCCCGCGAGGGTTTTCGGTGTTAAAAACTGTCGGCGATGCTCAGCTATGGAGCGGGATTCGCCCTGTGGACGGCGCTGGCCCTGACCAAGGTGAGCGGCTGGGGCTGGCGGTGCGGGGCTCGCCCCTCGCAGGTCGCAGCCGAGCCCGGGGCGGCGGTGGGGGGGGGGACGGGCGGGTTTGCCCCGCACCGGCACGGCACGCAGCGGGGAAGGGGTTGCGGAGGTGAGCCCGGAGCAGGGGGGGTGGGTGGAAGGAGGAGGACGGCCACCGGCGGCTGGCGGGAGCCCGGCGGTTCTCTCAGGGCTTTTCCCCGCTCTCCGCAGGCCGCGCCGGGGGAGGCGGCGGGATGCAGCGCCAACCTGACGGAGCGTCGCGTCGCCGGGCAGAGCGTCCGGCTGCGGTGGGGAGCCGCGGGCCGTGCCTGCAACTTCAGCCTGAGCGGGCGCTCGGAGGACGGGGAGGCGGTCGGCTGCCAGCCCGCCCCCACGGGCAACGGCTCCTACGGCTGCACCCTGCGGGGCCTGGAGGCCGGGACCTGGTACCAGCTCCGCATCGAGCCGTTCGCCGACGGGGAGGCTGTCAACATCTCCGTGCAGACAGGTACGGGCGGCGGGCACGGCAGGTGCTCGGGGAGGGACGCCGGGCTTTTCCTTCCCGTCGCCGCGCTTCGGCCGGCCGTGAGAGGAGGGCGATGCATTTGCAGCGACTGTAAACCTACGGTGTTCGCTGAACATAGCTATCCTGCGCTTGAGTTCTCTTTACCCCGCTGCCAGAAATAACCACTGCCGAAAGTGAACCCAGCAGGCTTGAAAGGAGAAGGTGTTGTGAGGAGTCTAGGTCAGTGCTGGGAGTACATTTCTGCCGCTCCCTTCAGCTGCCATCCAGCAGAATGCTTTAAGGAGTAGTAGCCCGTAACATC
The DNA here is from genome assembly GCF_947461875.1 of Haliaeetus albicilla. Taxonomy (NCBI): domain Eukaryota; kingdom Metazoa; phylum Chordata; class Aves; order Accipitriformes; family Accipitridae; genus Haliaeetus; species Haliaeetus albicilla. Next base: position 14,510,478 of record NC_091510.1, read on the forward strand.
CTTTGTGCTCATGCAGACCTGTTGGCTTCGTAGTTCCTCAGGTGATAGCTTATTTACTGTGTTTAAAATACAATCTGTTTCATGGCAGGTGGATCCTGTTCGAGGATAACTTACTGTTGCAGCCCATTTCTATACTTTTATTCTCTCTAACCAGAGTCTAAAACACAGAAAGTAAGGCTGAAACTTCTTGCTTGTATGTTTTCCTTGAATACAACCAGTGAAGTGTTAAAAGATGTACAGTCGTGCACAGGGCGCTTACAGTGTCACAGCCATGACTGGCCATAAAAATGTTCCAGCAGTCTGCCAGAGTGCTGCCAAGGAAAGCACCCTTTCTGCATGCGTGTTTGTGTATGCGTGTGAACAACTCAGCTGTGAAGCAATGAACTACAAAGAGCCACTGGCTGCAGTGACAGAACTGGACTCTTTCTACCTGTATTAGTAGTTTTTTAAAGATGGTGAAATACAGTATCGTCCAGCCACCTTATGTCCAGGTGACATAAGACTCAAAAGAGATGTCTTAGATGAGGTCCATCATTAAATGCCTCCCTGACTTGCTCCTTTAGGAGCAAGTGTTAGTTTTGGAGAGGTACTTTGCAGTATTAGTATTGAAGATTACAGCAGCCAAATACTTAACAATTACCAGTTCAGAGATGTCGTTTACTGTCAGACCCTTTCCCTGCATTAACTGTACAAATGCACTAAATACCTCCATTAATTTGCTTTGGTAACTCAAGTTAAAAGAAGTCTAGTGACAAGTCTGCTGGTGTGACAGCTATACATTAAGCACAAGTCATGTCACTTGGTAAAAATGAGTAATGATTTCTATGCAGACAGTGATTTACATCTATGTCATGCATCATGCCAACTGTTTTTAATATTGATGACTTATAATTTGAAAATTGAAAGAATAAATCAACCGTTACTAGAGTGACAGCTATAAATCACCATTGTTACTGGATAATAGAGATCTACTATTGAACACTTGTGTAGAAGCAGAGAAGAAGATACCACTTTAGACCACATTTTGATTAATGCATAATCATTTGGACAGTCGCTTGTACATGTCATCTGTGAACTTTTTTTATCAGTAAATAGATTTTGCAAGACTGTAAGATAAAAGTGATTGGAAGCAACTGCTGATTATAGCCATATTTGTAGCTGACGTCAGAGTGAAAAGACTGATTAAAGTTTAAGTTGAAATACTGCAGATTAGTGGGCCACAGCTGAAGTGAGGTTTATGTTTGGTTTTGGATAGCAGAGATCAGTCAAAAGCATGAAATAAGAATAGAGGAACCGTGGAGGTTTCCTGCAAAGACAGCAACTCACATTGCTCCATGGTTCCTTGCTTCCCTTGATTCAGTCACATCAGTTACATTGCTTGATGGTGTTAAAAAGAAGCAATTTGCTTCAAAATTTGTCAGTTTATGTATTCTTTAGAAAAAAATAGGGTTTGTTGTGCCTGTCAACAACCCATGTTGTACTGTCAATATTATGCATTTCAATGCAGTACAAGGAAGGATTATTCCTCTGTATGTTTCCACTAGGGGCAGCACTTTAAACCAGTTTTCTGGAAGCTCTTTTTCACCTGTTCCTTTGTAACTTGATGTCAGTAGTTTTGTTTTACAATCTACTGAGCCTGAATGTCCATAGGCATGTGTTCCTGGAAACTATCCTGTGAATATGGAAGTATGAGCAATATTTTCAGCCATATTGTAAACAAAATTCCCACTGATTTGAATGGTAGCGGAACTGAGCTATCATGGGCCATCTAAAAATATGATGTCTGACCTTGGTACTCAGTAAGGTTCCCTTCCTGAGCTCTTTGTCTAAGAAAGATGGGCTAAGCTGTCTTTTGGAGGTGCCCAGCTTTCTCCACTGTCTATAAAAGGAGCCTAGGTTAAACCAGGCACCTGAAGTTTAGGTGGTTGAAGGTAAGTGAGAGGAATCCCATCCCATGTGTTTACTTTTGCAAAATGAGGTTTTGAACATCTGTATTGTCTTGATACAATAAATGTACATAGAGAAAGTTGCAGATTCATTTATATACCTAGTTCAGAAACTTGAATTTTTTGCCCATATTCAATCCTATTAAAATTTTCATGTGCTCGTTCCTGTTATGAGTTCAATTTTTGTCATGTTTCTTATACAAAGTCCTGGAATAGCTAAGCCCATAAAATCCAAAATATTTTGTTAAATTTTGAGTGTGATCTGTTCTGACTAGGGCCTTAAGGTGAAAGTGATGAGTAATGCATACTGTAGTTGCAGTTGTAATGTGAAGGCTTGGAGAGGACCAAATCCCTAGCTTAATTTGGCCTTTTGAGTATTTAATTTCACATTAAAATCATAGTTATGACAATGAGTAAAGTCTATGTTGTTTGCAAGTTTGATATTCCAATAGAGTAAAGTGCGCAGCTGACCAAGACTGCGTAAACTCTCAATGCCAGACCCTTTGTGAATCTTTGAGTAGAGAAGCAGCTTCTATTTCACTTGTGGATGCATAGGGCTGAATCCAATAATGTATGGAATACTGGTACAATAATCTGCACTGGTCCACTAAGGTGGAGTCTCTTTGCTCAAGAAATTTTGATCAATGGGTTATCAGTTTAAAAGGGCAAGTATTTAATCCTCTAGAGCAGAACTACAATAGGTCCTCCAAAATGATGGAAAATACAATCACATATGCACTATAAGGCAGGTATACACAGGCATGCAAACACATGTACAATGTTGGCAGTTATGCTATTTTGGTAGAATAGGAAACGAAGAAAAAGCTGATAACACCATTTATCCTCTCTGAGCTACAGATAAATTTTCCACTGCAAATGTGAGATTACAGATGCTAGTAGGCACAAGTCTGTATATTTATTTCACATTAATAATTACCATTTGTTAAATTTTTTGAATATATATACACAAAACAGCACATAAAACCAGACAACTAATCAGCATGCTTGACATTGTAAAGTTGGGACAACGCATGCACCTGTCAGTCCTTTCATGTTATCTTCTTTATTGTTCTCAGTAAAACTATTTCCATGAGCGCTACTCTATGACAAAAGATGGTAGGGTTGTGTCTTTCTTGATTTCAGATAAAATACTTTTTAAGTTCTCAATTCTCCAAATGTCTGTGTGCCAGTATGACTGTGTATTTCAGTAGTGTATTTTCAGTGAATGACTAGGTCTTTAATTAAAATTCTACTTAAAGCAATAGGATATGAACAGATCCTAAATTACAGTTAAATTTGTGAATTTCAATTCTGAATTGAAATTCAGATTCAAAATACTGGTCTTGAGAGCCATGAAAAACAACTTGGCAATTCCCCTGCTTTCAAATATATCTTCTAAAATAGGCTTATAAATGCCATTTGCAGCATTGTTTTCTACAAAAATATTGCAGTGATATATTATGGTACTGCCTAATCCAAGCCACCTGTACTGAGACAACTAACAGGTAAGTAATTTTTTGTCAGAAAAATTGCTAAATATTTGAATGAAAAGAGGTTAAAAATTCTACCTTGTAAGACACAGACTGGTAGAGTATTCTTCCATTGTAATATGTAACTCTGTAAATGCCAGAAGCATGGCTTGGCCACGTGTTCACTCCTGTAAATTTCAAATTATTTGAGACAAATCTGATTTATTAGCCATCTGTAGGAACTACTACTGTGACATGGCTCTGACTATAGGCTGTATAATCCTATCATCCATAATCATGTAATGGTTATGATCATCGTCTCAAAAGGCAGAGTACAAGAAGAAGATAAATAACCATGTTTTAAAGGTTTTATAGGTTGCATATCATCCCAAAGAAATGGATATTTGTACTTCATAAGGATAATGAAATCAACCCTCTTTACTTAATATTCAGAAAAGTCCTTGTGAAGTAGGTTACTGTTTTATGAATAGGGAAAACTAGGAAAAAAATGGATAATTTGGTAGGAAGATGACGGAGACTGGCAGGAATTCCCTGTTGGTCGGTCCTGGGCTTGTATCTCATTTTTTTTTCTCCTGCATAAGGCAGAAGTGTTTCTGTGCTTATTTCTGTGCTGTATTTGGGAGTCATGTCATTGGGATTGGACATAACCATATCTATTGTTTCTGTAAAATGTATCTGTAGCAGCTGTGCACACAAAGCATATTCTCTTCCTAAAAAGTGAAAATGGAGGTGGAATATAATTCAAACAACATTAAGTCTTCTGGAAGATTCCTGTGTAGACCAGGAGACATTAATTCATATAGTATCAAATGGTATAAAAATATCTTTGTGAAAATATTTTATTTCTGTGATATATCAGTGTTGTATCATTGCCAGCAGAGACTTGTATAACAATGTAAATGGCTTTTTAAGTATTTGTTTCCATCCAGGGCTCTTTCAGCCCAGGCACTTCCCAATCTCATTGTTCCTTTGTTCTAGCGGATGTACAAAGCACTGAGTGTTTTGTTTTCTGGACCAGATAGATTAGATAAAGTCTGAATTTCTGAACTTCACCTTCTAGGCACGCAACTCTTTTCTTTGCTAATGCACCTTAGAAGACAGATTACCCAGGACAGTATAAGTGCTTCTAAAAATGCAGGTGTCTTCTTTTGTAGAATTTGGCAAATAATGCAGATGACAACGTTGATTACTTCTGCAGGACTAAGGAGCAGTCAACCTTATCCTAACTTTGTCAGAGAGAGTGTTAAACTTCTTGACAGTTATGACTGGTCTCTTGATATCAGTCAAATGAAAACTTTTTCAGCTGGCTGTGCATCTGACCATATATAGTGCTGGAATTTATTTCTGACTCCCAAAGTTTGACCTTTCTGATTAGAACAATTGCCTTCAAGGAACAAGATTATACCCCCACTATTCACTTTTGCCAACATAATAGTCTTTAGTGGCTTAGTATATTTTATAGGTGGAGCTGGTAGTCAAGCCTATTGTTAAGATTTCCTGACACTTTTCATTAAAACCTCCTGTTTCAATTGCTGTAACTGAGTGAAGTTTTAACTATTTGGCCTGAAGTTTGATGTGCTTGGTCTTTGACTTGAGCTTTAATTTTTTTTTTTTTTTTTTTTTTTTCAGATTTAAACAGAGTTAGTTTGGCCTTTAAGAAAGGTCAAGAAAAGAAGATAGTTATTTTTATTGATTGATTTTGTTAATTTAATTTTCATCTCTTTTTCTGAAGAGGACTAGCATCTCTGTGGTCCAAAGCAAGAATCTGAATTTAAGCAGAGACCTGGATTCAAAGGGACACAGTATTTTTCACAGAGTCACAGAATAGTTGAGGTTGGAAGGGACCTCTGGAGGTCATCTGGTCCAAGCCCCCTGCTCAAGCAGGTCTACCTAGAGCTGGTCACCTAGGACCATGTCCACACAGCTTTTGGATGTCTCTGAGGGAGATACTCCCATGAAATCCCTAATATACTTGATTGACAGAGCATACCACCAAAACCTGGGCACCAGTATGTTCTCAGCAGAGATTTGTAAGAAGCGATTAAACCCTCTGCACCATCCAGGCTTTGAAGAAAAAACAGCTTAAGGGCTACTAGCCCCACGATACTCCTACTGCTGTATTCGTAGGGTGGGGGTAGGTTGGACTTTGTTCTTTCAGCCTTTACAGTGCAGTTTTTAATTACGTGATCTCACACTTTTTTGTCTGCCTTGTTCATTGTGCAGGCATCAATGACTGCATTGGAAAAATGGTCTTATTCTTCTGTGTTCAAGGCACTGTTTATATGGAGACCTCAATTCTCAGCCTGGATGCACCATACATTCCCTGTCTGATGCTAGGCAAGAGTAGCACAGAATGTACTCATGTGGAAGCCAATTTTAGTTGTTAAGTCATTGGGAAACCTTTATTCTTTAGCTCCCCAACTTGTGAATGCTTGATTTTGCTGCTTTGGATTGTTTTATGATGCCTTTTTAATATGCAATTGCTTAACCTTATTGGGAGGCATAAATGTAAATACCTTAGTACATCAACATGTAATACATTTGGTTTGATTTGCATGGAAGTCTTGTGAGTGATGAAATACACCTGGAGAATATAAGCAACCAGAGTCTTTTGTTTTGGTCAATGTTTGCCATCCGTTTAGAGTGTATTATATTTTACAGGTGATTTTACTTGAGAGCTCCTTAATAAATGACATAAAGAATGCTGAGAGTTTCCCAGAGAAATAGTCCCAATTAAATATAGTTCCTAAAAGTTTATAATGTATTGTTTGGGGGTTTTTACATTTATATGAACAATACTGCAGCAAAGCAGAAGCATATTCTATCGGAATCTGTTTGAAGCGGCTGAAGTTAATACTAAAACCAAAGGATTGTTGCCCTTAAAATTGTATAAATGCTCATGCCCATTAGTCATAAAGTGTTTAGCATGAGTGCTAGGAAATGAAAGCCACTGGTACCATTGTATCTATAAAGCTACATTACACTGAGGCATTGAGTGCTGGGGTTTCATGTTTGCTGTTTCTTATTAAAGTTGTTGCAGTTTTACTCTCAGTATATTTCCAAGCTTGTTATATAGATCCACAACTGGAAGTGTTTTTCTACGTGCGTGTGTGTGTGTGTGTGTACACATATACCAAGTAACATTTCTGAACTCTGCAGGACTCTCTTGTAGACAAGTTTCAGTGATACGATATTCATAATGGAAAGAAAAAGACTTTTTTAAAAGCATTGGCAGCATGATGATGATAAAGGGAGAGTTTTGGAAGGTTTTTTTGTGCTGCTGTGTAAAACTTCAGACTATCCCAATGCAACAAATACTAGTTTATGTTTTCTGTTGTTTGGTTTTTTTTAACTACAGATCCCTTACCACCGCCTCATTTTGAAATTAATAAGCAAAAAACTACACTCACAAGCTTGCAGGTTCAGTGGGATCCTTCCTCAGGAAAGGTGGACTTGTATAACCTAGTATTATTTGATCATGATAATAAAAAGATACAAGAAGTCTCCGTACCAGGAAGAATTCCAAAAACAGAAAATACTTTTTCCAGTCTCATCCCTGGGAATAAATACAACATTGTCCTCAGTGCAATTGCTGGAAATAAGAGTACCCCAGAACTTCACATAAGTGGATCAACTGGTAAGACTTCTTTTACTGTAGTTCATCTAAATAAAACCACTTAGGGTATTTTGCAGTTCTGCATTTTGAAATTAACAAATATATATAATTCTTCTACCAGACAAGATAGATATAGATATAGATATAGCTATATGTAAGTATCTATTGATTGCAAGTAGAAATGAACAAAACATGAATCTCTGACTAACATAAAAAGTTGTTTGCTAAGAATGGAGGCATGTTGTTATGGTGTATTTGGACATAAATTTAGGGATGGGTTTTCATTAACCCTAAGGAAACTCAACAGACTTCAAAAGTAAATCTGTTCGAAATTGTGGAGATAACCATTAGGTCTTAAGCAAGTGTTTTTCATTCCAACAGTGCCATCCCCTGTGAAAAATATTCAGGTCAGCGTCAAGACAGACACTATCCATGCTTCATGGTCTCCTGGCTCTGGGCACGTGGATCGTTACAGGCTGGTGTTACTGGATAATCATGTCCCAGTTCATGAGATTCACCAAGAAGATCCTTTGACCTCCTATACTTTTTCAGGACTTACAGCAGGCCACCTCTATAACCTCTCTATCATAACCCAGTCTGCAGGATTGGAGAGCAGCAGTTCTCAAACAGTCAGGACAGGTATGATTTCAGAATTCATCACAATGGAACAAGAAACTGAGGCCATAATCTAATAATATTACAGGCCATATGTCAGAATAATAAATGATTCGTGTTCCAAGTGTATATTCCTAGACTTCAGTGGCTGAATTACCCTTGGGCAGGTGTTTCTCTCCAAAGGCTATAGAGGGAGTTAGAGACACCATAAGCTTATTTAACGCCCTAAGTTAGCCCTGCAGCAAAGTTAGCGGCTAAATTAGCTTGGAGGTGTCTGCAGCTAACTTTGCTGCACTGTTTAATGTATGCAGCTCCATTAAAGTAAAGTTAGGTGTTAACAACCTGAGCCCAAGTGCCCTAATATCACCTCATATCTGTGAAAGAGGTTCATCTGACTCCTGTATGAACTTCTTCAGTGAATTGAGGCAGTGTGTAGTCTGGTTATTTCACAGTACTGAAGACAGTTTAACTCCGTGATTCTTACTTAGCTGAATGGGAGATGTAGAGCTTGTGAGTTTTGCAAAAAAATATCTTCTGTGACTTTTTTTTTTTTGATTGCAAAATAGCTGCACTTCTGACAGGGAAGTGAAAAAAAAAGTGTAGAGCAGGTTAAGAACTTTAAAATTGAATGTTGAGGTTTTTTTCACAGAGAAGTATTGATTCACAGAACCCGTGTTTTAGAAACCAAGGTTTTTTCAGGAAGATTTTTCAGGATAGAGTTCTGTGGTCATGGAGAGAAGGATAAGGTAACATCCTACTAGAGTCCAGTGGTTAAAACACTCCCGTAAGCAAAAACAGGGTCATGCCTTTGCTTTCCTTACTTTCTGGGAAACGTAAGGTGCAGTTTCTCCTACAGAAATCTCGCCATGTAAACATAATTTAATATTAAGTGAACAATATTGTGACATCTGGGGCACACAGACGAATACTGTTGCCAGCTAGCACTGGCCATTCTGGGGATGATAATAGTTTCATTTTATTTCTTCAGAATTTTTTATTTCTCCCTGTTGTGGAGTGCAAAAATTTTAAATCTCACAGGTCTTCTCAGAACATAAAAGCGCTCCTTCTAGCTTGCAGCGTGGTCCTCCCTTTCAGTAGCTAGTGTGCCCAAGCCTGAGAAATGAAGATACTGGAGGTGACTATGCTTTTCTTTTGGTGGAGCATATGAATAAAGGAGTTTGATTCCTATCCCTTCTACACTGGTGTAAATCAGTCGTAGCTCCAATGATGCGGTAGTGTTTACTTTACCAAAATGTACGCAGGCATCTCTGTTCTTAGGAACATATGCCTGGTCTGTTTTATAGTCAAATGGCTAGTGTGAGTGAAGACATGGCTAACAGATTTTCTATTCTTGAAACAGGAGTAGGCATTGTAAGAGGTGTCACTCTCAGACGCAGAGTATCTTAAACAGCGCTGGGTTCAGTTTTACTGTGACCAGACTTTGCCCTTTCTCTGGTCAGGCACAATCATTCATACTCCATTTCATACAACTATGCAAAAGCAAAACTTAACTATGACAGTTTGGAGGCAGCAGGTCTTATATGTTCTGTGGTGGAAGTCTTTTATTCTCTTTCTTTTTTTAGCCCCAGCTGAAGTCTTAGATTTGACAGTGACTAATGATGACAGCTTAAATGCTTTAAAAGTTAAGTGGAGAAGACCTTCAGGAAACCTCAATTTCTATAATATCACTCTGTCTCATCTTGGATCAGTTAAAGAAGTCAAAACTCTACAGCCACCGGTCACAGAGACTCACTTTGACAAGCTAACTCCAGGACGTCTTTATCAGGTTACTGCCCGCACAATCAGTGGTGAACTGTTTACTGATCGGATGGCAACTGGCAGGACGTGTAAGTCTTCTGCTTCAGTAAGAACATTGTAACCAATGCTATTTTTGCCTACATTGGCCTTGTAGAAAATCATTGTAGGAGACAAAATGATTTGGATTCCAGGCAAAATGAGATAAAGAGCACAATATTATTCCGGGAGTACCCCTTCCTGACTCTCTGGCAACAGTTAATCTGGCAGCCAAAAGCAGCTCCAGCATAGCTTGGGAGCAGGAAACAATAATGCATTTTGGACCTTATAGTTGGGTGAGTCTGTTACAAAACTGTTCCACACTACTGCACTTCTGACCAACTTTGTTATCTTGAATTCAGCTCAGGATAGTATATAAAATGACTTACATTATGGGAAAGTCTGCATGTAGTCAAATTGTTAATGGATTTTTAAGTAATTTTGCAAGGTCTAATATTATCCCTTGCTCCAGACACAAATCTACAAATAGGAAAAGATTAGGTCTTGGCTTTCTTTAGTACCAACAGCATGGATTAAGGAAGGCATGTGGCAGCCTGGGTAGAGCTGGGTTATGTTTTGTTTAACTTCTTTCAGAAGTATAATTTTCTTTCAGGTATCTCTTGTATGAGTTCTGAATCTGAAAAATCCTGCCATAATTTTCCCACAACATTACTGGCCACAAAGGCATGCCATCTTCTCCACATCAGCCTCACCCAGGCAGAATTTAGATGAGAAAAAATATCTAAGTGGGTGAAGAATACATACATAAATTGTTAGTAGACTCAGAGCCAAAAAATATAAAATGTGTGTGTGAGAGAGAGAGCAGAGTATTTGGTTTAGAGCATATTTATTATCTGCAAGTAAACATCTCATGTGAAAGGCACATCCTTGACATATCTAGCTGCTACCCCATTCTCAGTGCAGGCTGGAAGAGACCTGAAAATCCTTTCATGTCCAGTAAGTACAAAGCTGGACTGGTTACATGCATGTCCTTTTTTGTTTGTCTAGCCTACCATTAAAGACCTTTAAGATTACCATTTCCATCTGAAGGGAGAGCTTCAGGCCCTCACTCAAACCACTGGTCCCCAAATTTGTGACCCTAGACCCAGTACTTTCAAAGTTGGGGATCTAAAAATCCCATTTCCAAGGATGCTGATCATGTGCAATTCCTTCCCTTGACTTTTCCATAGATACCAAGACCTTTGAAAACAGAGTCACTTCAGCAGAAGCTTTGTGGCCTAAAGATAAGTTTGTAAATCCAGGCTGTCAGGTCTACAGCTACTGAAAGGGTTAGACTCCTAGGATGTCTCAGTAACTCACAGAGAGAGCTGGGTGCCCAGGAACATAATCTACATTGCTGTGTATTGAGAGGGTGCCTACAGTAGCAGAACCTGCTGAGGAATGTTGTGGCAAGGAATATGGACATCTCAGGGACTGAAATTTTGTACCGTAAAGGTGTAATGATGTCCAGCCAGTCTGACAGGGTTGAACTTTATCTGGTAAGATGTAAGTACATCAGTGCTTCCTAACAAAACACTGTGTGCTTTCATCCACTCACTCAGCAATTGAAACACATCTCCCATATTCACTGGCATGTGGGAGATCTAGGTTTGATACCCAGCTATGCCTGTGGGAAGTGAAACTGATATTTTGTGGTGCTGGTAGAAATTGCTCAATCCTTTGCTAGGTACTGAACAATTAAATATTAACTAAGCCAGAGAAAACATGAGAGCATGATACTAGCCTTGTAGTTTACTGTTAATACTTGCTGATGGTCTCAGGGCTCCAATGCTGACCTCTGAGTATCTTAACACTAAGCTATAGGTATCCTAACCTAAGGGTCTGCATCTGTCTTCCAGTCTGTGCTTGGTGTGGTTAATATTTAATTATTCCCTGAAAATCAGAAAAGCTTCAGTGGTCCAGTGTGACCTGCAGCAGTAGGGCAGAAAGGTTGAGCATGTAAATTCAGGACCCTTGAAGTGGAGGATAGAACAGAGTGGATGCTTTAATAGACCCCCATTTGAACCTTGGTGCCTTATAGCTGGGAGGGACTAGGACATACAAGGCCTTTGTGGAAGAAGCCATCAGACTTTGCATTTCTGCTGCTGAGTCCAGAATTTGGCCCATAGCTACTGAAGTTTTGGCCTTATCTTTGAAAAATCGATTGACAGTTTCTAAGTGAACCTAAGTCCAGGAAGCAACTGGGAAGCTAAATGAAAACTGCAAGCTGCATCTGAGAAGTGCATGGGGGAGATTTTGCCTGTCCTTAGAAGGTTTCCTCATTTCTGATGTCAGAAACCAACAGCGAAAAAGTGAGTGGTTTGTGTGGGGAAGAGTAAAAATTAGCTTTAAAATGAACCCCAGCCTTTGTAACAAGACACCTCATGTTGCTCTAACTGATCCAAGTGCTTCTACAATAGCTGTGCTGCGAGACAGGTTTTGCCAGGCTGCAGTTACGTCTTCCCAGAAGTACCCCACTTCAGAATTACTCTCTCAATCTCTGTATTTCAGTTCCCCAGAAAGTTTCTGAGCTGAAAGCTGGTGGCGGTGGCTGGCTGAGGTCTCTGCGAGTGAACTGGCTGCCCCCTGCGGGAGACTGGGAGAGGTACCGCCTGCTCCTCTGGAACCGCTCAGCCCTGCTGCTCAACACCACCCTGGAGAAGGACACCACGGAATACCTCATCCACGACCTGGGCCTCATTCCGGGGAGGCAGTACGGCGTGGACGTCGTCGTGGAGAGTGGCGATTTGCAGAGCAAAACCAGCTGTACGGGCAGAACAGGTCAGCATGCTCGTCCTGGAAGTGTGAAAGTGCAAAATGGTCACCTGGGCTCTGTGGGCAATGAGAAAGAAAAAGTACTTGGGAATCCACAGAGGAATTTCACTATTAATACAGTAAAAAGGACCTCCCTTCTAAACAACAGAAATAATTATTTTTAGCAGTTCTGTGAAAACTATCAGGGTTATTTTTGTGGTAAATATTTTGTTAGTGAAAGTTTGGGGAATTATATCACTGTTCTGTTATGACTGAGGCATTACACTACATGTACAACACCTCACTGTTATATTTTTTTAGCTGATTGTAGGCACCCTATCTAGTTCTTAAAGAGAACAATACAGATCTTCCTGTATTGTTCATCAGTATTTTCAGTGGCAAACTGACTTCCTTCCCAGCCTGTATAAAGAATATCAACAGTGTTAACCAAAGCTGGCTGAGGTGTGTGTTAGTGTAGCTGTTCCATAACATCCCAGTTCTTGTTCCTGTGCTCCAGAAATAAAATGGGGTTAGTCTGTTCAAGTCAGCCTTTCCGAAGGAAATCCATATACGCTGCAGGGACATGAGTGGTATTCTTTTGCAGTAGGTTAGTAAAGCCACATCTGATTGCTTCAAACTTAAAAAATACTTGCAATATAATTGTTAATGTTTCTGCTCTATGAATGCAAAATAAGTGCAATTCAGAGGAAAAGAAGACTTGGAGAGGAGTATCAGACAAAGCTCAAGCCTGAGCCTTACCTCACTGGAGAATGTGAGATAAGATAGGGCCACCCTACTTCATCCTCACCCTCCCTTGTGCCCGCCTTTCCTGCTACACCCTTACCTGTCATTCCTCAAGGGCTTCATTTTGTTAATTTTGCACAAGGGCAAGACCAGTAGAAGCTACAGAACTGAAGCTTTCTCTAACTTCTAGCCAATTTGATCAGAGCAAGGCACGTTCTCATCTTGCTTACTTTGATACACATTACAAATAAATTAATTTAAGTTTATGGTGTTACTTTTAATCAATGCAGCTAAGTGATGAGAATATGATCCAATAAATAATATCCAGCAGTGGGTGTATCACAACTGTGTTTGACCCACAGTCAGGTACATAATGTACTTGTTATGAAGCATAGGTATTATGCCCTATTCTGACTAAATTTTCTCTTACATAAACCCACAATCTTGGAAATTGAGTTGTATTTCAACTTAACAGGGACAAAATCAGATCAGGCGACTGCTTTAGGTAACAGATTCCCTCTGTGTGCGTGCACGCACACACACACACGAACACACACAGAAATTCACTGGTCAAATTCTTTCTTTTATAACACTGTAAGTTTGAAGTGTCTCCCAACTTGACTGAGATATGAACCAGTGCAAAATCAATGTCACTCTGACCCTGTAATTTGCATCCTTGTTATCCAACAGCTAAATTGGTGTAAATCTGTTTTATGGTACAAATGTTTTATATCCCTGTGTAGCACCCACAGTTCAAGAGGAAGCTCACTGACTTCACCACATTTCCATTCATAGTGAAATATATATCCTGACATAAGTTTAAACCTAAGCATTACAGCCATAATGCATTGCTGAAGTCTGCTGCTACAAGCCCTTTACTGGAAGAATAGCACAAATACTAGATTTTTAAGACTAGCTTCCTAAAGAAAGATAAAGAATCTTCTCTTGATTACAAATTCTCTGTTGCTGTCACATTTGTGTCTTACAGAACAGATTCCTTACAGCAGCTTGAGATATGGCATGTGTGTTCACTACAAAGTCTGTTCTCATTGTGATATTTGTATGCTTTTACAGCTCCGGAGCCTGTTCTCCAGCTCCGTGTGAAGCACGCTAATGAATCTTCACTTAGTGTCATGTGGATGACCCCTGCTGCGGAATGGGACAGCTATGTAGTTTCACTGGGAGACAGGGATCTTGCTGTCATAAAAAAAGGGCTTGCAAAAGAAGCTAAGGAATTCACTTTCACTGACTTGGTACCTGGAAGAAAATACACAGCTACCGTCACTACCATTAGTGGGATTTTAAGCAATTGGACTTCAGTGGAAGGAAGAACAGGTATCATCCTGTCAGACTATTTTAATCTTTATTTCTGTTAACCATTAACAACTTTCTTTGCTTTGTAGTGAACTGAATGAACTCAGTGTCTAAATCATATAAGTCTTGAATTTACGTTTGTTTCTTCAATAGAAAAGTTATGTTTCTGAGTGTCTCATTTCTGACTGTCAGTTATCTTGCAGTATTTATTTAAGATTTTGGGGAAATGGATATGTAATTCCTGGCAAAACAGTTTTCTGAAATATTATGTCATGTCTGATCAATCTACATTAGCACAAGATTGCATACAAGTAGAACAATTTTCACTGGGTATCTTCAGGAAGGTCACTTCCTTGATTCAAAGCATTCATCATCTGGGAAAAAAAACCCACCACCACACAGGAAAATGTTGCTTCAGGGGGAACATTCCAAGATTGACAGACACAAAACATATGTGACCTTGAAAATGTATTTTGAATCTCTCTGCTCTGCTGATTCCAGAATCTGTATCTGTTACTTAAGATGATGACTGTGACACAAGGAAAGTCCCATTCCCACCCCCTGCAGGGTGTTAATTTTGTGCACGTGTGCAAGTTTTAAACCATATGTGTTGCTTTACTTTGCTTGACTTATGCGTTTTCCAGTGCAAGCAAAGTCTTAAAATATAGCTCTGGTCTGGCACAACACAGGGAAAAACAAGCTGTTAGTGTATGAATCTAATCATGCCTATGGCTTGATAGTGCTCCTTACTTAAACGTTTTAACTCCTTCCAAGGCCTGAAAAGTTTGACTTACACTTTCATTTCTCTGCTATGTGATTAGATAGCTGGGATTTCACTTCCTTCTGCCTTGTGCCCCTTTAGGAGGCCTGTTGAGGCATAAAGGTTACAGTGTCCCACTTCACTAGTATGAATCAATGCTTGAAAACACATCAGGCAGACATAATGTGTCAGCATTGCATTCAATGTGATAAAGAATGAACATCGATGAATCTGAACATAGGTCTTAATAGGCATTCCAAACCTCTGAATCTTCTTTGCAGTAGGACAGCTTACTAGCTTTACTTGCAAAATACTGCTGTAAACATGACAGAAATACATCTTACATGCATCCCAGATTGGTCAGCTTCTGGTGAAGCCTGAAGTATCACTAAAAGTGCCTTTAGGCCAGAAATGTGACACTTCAGTGTCTTGTTGGAGCTTACTATGTTATGACAGCATTATAAAACAGGTGGGATTTTTGATTCAGTTTTTTATCAACATTACATTGTTTTCAGCTATGTGTGTAATTTTCTAGCTTTTGTTAATGATTGCTAATCCAGTACTATGTGTGCAAAAAAGTTCATATAAAACAAGAGATGAAGCTTGCAATCACATTTTGTAATGTTAAAGTGTTCTTAATTTCAGTTGTGCTTGGTCATGTAAACAGAAATGCTTAGGAAGAAGTAACTGTATTTCCTTGCTTTGACCAAATGTTGTCAAACAACAACAAAAAAAAATTAGGGGTAAAATTTGTGCTAGATATTCTATTCCTTTTGTTCTTTCTTCTTCCTTTTTGGTCTGGCTAAGTAAGTTCACTAGCTTATACTTAGATAAATGTTATGTTTGTTTAACAATTAATTCATCTTTTGATGCTAGAAAAGTTAGTATCCTGCAGATCTTCTGACATAAAAAGTAAAACCAAAACCATCCGTCTTAGTTACCCCCAAAATTAAGGGTGTGACACTTCTGGGAGGTATAGATGACTGTGCCTGAGATATTCATCAAACAAGTTTGCCATTTAATAAGAATGAGAGACAGGGAATAGGAGAGGAAAGAAAGAATGAAAGACACAGACTGTATTTGAAATAGTCTTCAAAAACCCAAGTGATTTCCTAAATTGATGGCTTTTGTTTAATGGTATTTATAAAATGCCATCTCTTCCAGTTCCCTGATCTTGAATCATTTTGGTCTGACTGAGAAAAGCTGTGCTAAAGTCTGAAAGACCTTTTGGTGCCTTAGATAGTTTCCCATAGACCACATCCCATCAGACAGGAAGCAGTCCACAGTTAGATTATTTTTAGTCCTGTTGAGTCTGGCTGCAAATTGGAATGTTCTTTTGATGCACTTCCTCAGTGTGACTAAACTTGGGTTATTTGGGGGATTTTGTTTTGGTTTATTTTGTTTCTCCTCAGTAACATGATGGCAATTTTCTTTGCAGTGCCAGCCCAAGTGACTGGTCTGACTGTGGCAAGTCAGGGATCAACCAACAGCTTGTTCACTAACTGGACAAGAGCGCTGGGAGATGTAGACTCATACCAAGTGCTACTGATTCACGAGAACGTTGTTATTAAAAATGAGACTGTTCCCAGTGAAACCAACAGATACCACTTCTATCCCCTGAAACCTGGAGGACTCTATTCAGTTGTTGTCACCACCGTCAGCGGGGGGATATCTTCAAGGCAAACAATCGCAGAGGGGAGGACAGGTAAAAAGGAAAATACTCCAGCAAGTCTTTTGTGAGTTCCTAAAAGCTGAATTTATTAAAGCAAATAGTCTTGTGATTAAGCCACTGCACTGAGAATTCAGCAATACAGGAGTTTAAGCCATATAATTCCTCTGTGTGACCTCAGGCACACTGTGGGTCCAGATTCATGTTAACGTAGCTTTAGGGAGCTAACTGCTCTGCTTACAACAGGAACGCTGTACAGCAGGATCACTCTGTAGTGAAGACAAAAATATGCCCTGAGAGTGATGTACAGCTGTGGTGGCTGAATCACTCCTTGGAAAGGACTTTCGTGTTCCATTGACTAGATGGTAGCGTGGGACGATTGCTCCTTCCTTAGATGTGCAAATTAGCTGCCTAAAGGTGGTGGGCAGAATTTGTGTCTCAGTTTCTCATAACCTGTTCTTTTTCTCCAGTCCAACATTAAAGAATGTCCACCAGGGTTAAATTACTCATTATGAGGCCCTTCTATACTGCATAGGACAGGATTTACTATTGCATCAAATTCTTTAAGTTTAATGACTCATGAAATGTAATACCAGTCCTTTGGATATTTAAATAGAGGGAAAAATTGGCAACACAGTGCAATTTCACCCTTTATGTGAATTTGGCAAAGGCCAGGCATTCTGCAATTTGCTCCAATGTTCTCCTTGAAAATAACTATTTTCAGGTAAAAAAAAAGAAAAGAAAAACAATTGGAGAATAATAACACTAAAAGGCTTAAAGTACATAAACATAGTTTGTAAAATGTTCTAATTTTTTTGACTCTGACAGCTGATGGCCAGCCCCTCTACTGAGGTAAGTCAGTTCAGTGCATCAGAGTCCAGTGAAAATGTGGCAGTTCGTTATGATTAAGGTCTGCCCCTGTGATAACTCTGATAGTTTCATACCTGGGTGATGGTAGTTCTGGCAACATGGAGCCTTTTTGCTCACCTTGCTGGCTTGAAAAACAAATTGCATTCATGTTTTGGCCACTAGGCGTCAGAGAACTCATTGTAAATGAAACACATTCTGCTATGGGCCTCAACTTCATACAAGCCTCAGTAGTTACTGCTATTACTGATGAATGGCAATTTGAGAGAATAACTCATCTTCTGGGATTTTAGAAGTGCTGGGATCGTGCCACCAAAGACAATTTCCTTCACTGTATTCAAAAAAGCAGATGAGTACTTCTGAGTCGGAGTCAGTGCAGAGCTTCTCAGGAGTCCCAGACTGCTTATTTTGCAGGGTGGCATTCCAGGCATTCTCACAACAATAGGAATTGGCTAGTTAAAGCTATTCTGGTTTTTCCTCTTTGTTGCACAGTTCCTTCCAGCGTGACTGGAGTAACAGTAAATAACTCAGGTCGCAGTGACTACCTCAGTGTTTCTTGGCTGCCAGCTTCTGGAGATGTAGACAGTTATTTGGTAACACTCTCTCACGATGGCCAGATTGTTCAGACTCTCACCATTTCCAAATCCTTCAGTGAATGCTCCTTCAGCAGCCTTACTCCTGGGACGCTTTACAATGTGATGATAACCACGAAGAGTGGGAAGTATGAAAACTATTCCTTCAGCCAGGAACGAACAGGTAAAGAGAACCTCTGAGCAAATCCAGTCACCATAACCACTATGTATAGCCATTATCAATGATCTATCAATATCTGACCAAACTGGGATGGGGGGTTGGAGGGTCAAACCATAAAATTACAGCTTTACAGACTTAGTTTTATTCTTATGCCCCTACTGCTGCTTTATGTTATACAAAATTACTTTAGCATGAATGAAAGTCATATGTTAGTTCTTGTGAGAGCAGAAATCATGTACCAGTTTTGGCTCAAATGCATTTTCCTGCCTTTAATCCCTCTACTTGGCTCTTCAAGTATATCCTGCAGAGCATCTCCCCCAAAAGTTACTCAAATACTGAAGGAACAGGATAGGATGGGCTAACTACTAAAACATTAGTAAGGTGTCACATAAATGAGTAACACCCATGTCTATTGCTTTTGGTCATGTAACACTAGTGTCTATGGTTTTGGTCATGCAATGTTCAAGGAGATTATAACAAGAACAGAAATTTCAGAGAAAGGTGGCAGTGCTGATGGAAAACTTTTTTAAACTTCCACAAAGACTGAAAAGACTGAGAGTTTACATTTGGTAACCAGTAGAATAAAAGAAAGATAGTAAGGGGTGTTAAAATGGCAAAGAGTACCAAGTTAGTGCAATTTTATTCTTGTCATGATGTAAGTGAAAATCCAAGGGACGGCCATTTAAATTAGGAGAAGCAAATTCAGGATTAGTGTGAACCTGTGGAACTCACTGCTACAAGCAAAACTGACCAAGTTCCAAAAGACCAAAAATTGGAAAGGCAAACCATTGTCATGTGATGTAAAGCAGCCTGGAAACTGCAGTTACTATTTTAGAGGGAAGGGTATTGCTTAAATCCACATTGTGGTCTTTTTGCAACTTCCTCAGAAAAGTCTGGTAATTACCACAAATATAGTCCACTACAGCAGCTCCTGTTACTTCAGGAAGTTAATGCTTTCTGAACCTTCAATTGTGTTTTTTCTTTCAGTCCCTTCAGGTGTTCAGGGACTTACTGTCAGCAATTCAGCCAGAAGTGACTATTTGAAGGTGTCCTGGTTACATGCCTCTGGATATTTTGATAATTATGAAGTGATCATCAAGAACAACAATGATTTTATTCAAACAAAAACTGTCCCAAAGGATGAAAATGAATGCGTGTTCACTAATCTGGTCCCAGGGAGGCAGTACAGTGTCACGGTCAGCACAAGGAGTGGGAAATATGAAACTAGTGAAAGGGTCTATGGCAGAACAAGTAAGTAAACACCCTGGAAACATCCTGAGACACTCCAGGATTTTTTTCTATTTACCATAGCTGGGGTCAAAAATCTTGTATGATTTTAACATAGAATGTTGAGTGTGAGTCTTTGAATGTGTGTCATACCAGGTTTGGAAAGCAGTATTTAGTTTATGACCAATGTTTAAGTTACAGACATACAGAAGGTGAAAGAGGAGACCTGTATAGTGAACTTGGAAAGCAAATCTTGAAACATGGAAAACTGAAAAACAGTTGTACAGATTTTCACGGAAGCTTAGTATTTAAGCTTCAACTATGCCAGAATGTACAAGACATTTTTTTCTGGTCATGGAAATATATGAGGAAGAAGATAGGCTAGACCTTACTCTACTCAAATTACCCCAAGAACTGGAGTTGGAGAGCATGGGGCAAGAATGGTAAGGTGGTTAGTTGTGAGTCAGCAGGGATGTGGATGCAATCTGCCTGTCTTCACCTAGCACTACATGTAAGCTAATGAGTCATGCTAAGAAACCGAGTTTATTAACTCAGATGTAGCACTGGGCAAAAATAACTGACCTGCATCTGGCAGTAGTTGGAAACTGCGCAGTGTGGTGCTGCATCACATAGGCAGATTGCCTCTGGTCTCCACTAGCTCAGGCGTCTTTGCACCACATTTGTTGTACATGCAGGTTGTACTCAGTTTTTGTTGTCTACGCAAACTCCCTGCAGGCTCTGTTATTATTCGTTTATTATTTTTATGCTGATAGATTGTGGACTCCCTGTCCTGAAATGGGACCTTCCAGTGTTAGATATGGTGCAAACCACAAACAACAACCCTTGTCAATAAGTGCAATCTCCTGCTTTTCCTAGGGAGCTGAATGAAAAATCTTAGCTCAGGAGCATGACTTCAGAGCTGCTATCTTTTTGCTGTGATCTGGTAATAAGTACTGAGAAGTTTCCTATCTTTCTTCTCACCTTTTCAGTGCCAGAGTCAGTGAAAGAGCTGACTCTTAGTAACAGGAGTACAGAAGACCTGCAGGTCACTTGGTCAAAGGCTGAGGGAGATGTTGATAAATACGAGATTCAGCTCCTTTTTAATGATATGAAGATCTTCCCACCCATTTTCCTTGGGAACACCATTGAGGAGTATTGGTTCACAGCTCTGACTCCAGGACGCCTATACAAAATTCTTGTCTTGACCATCAGTGGAGATGCACAACGTGCTACGTTCATAGAAGGCCTGACAAGTAAGAAATAATGTGCTATTTAAAATGTCTTGAAGCTTCTCTAGAAGAACGAATAAGGCACAGAAAATCAAGGGTGAACCCTGATCTTATTTGAGCTCCTGTAACACTGGCACAAAGACAGCAGATCTCATTGAAAATCACACTTGTACTTCAGCCAGTTTGATCTGTGCTTAATAACAAAAGGCCATAGCTACCAATATTTGATTGTTAGCAGATAATCTGATTTGTTGCATAGAAATGGTACTGAGATGTCAGTGTTTGGGTTTCTGTTATTCCCATGCATGCCAGTTGTTTGCTTAGTATCTCTAGCTAAATCACTTAAGCTATTTTACACCTCTGTTTACCCACCCTAAATCGATGGGTGAGATTATAACTGCAAAACGGCTAACTAAATAAGTGTACATGAAGAGCTTTGATTTTCTGAGATGTTTCTAAAGCATCATTTGGAGAAGAGGGAGGTTATCCACATAGAAACTTTCTTCTGTTTAACTTACAATTTCTTTACTTTTGTTCCTGTAAACACACACAATTGCTTTTCTAAAATGGCACAATCCTACACAAATGTCTTCTGCTTTACTTGTGCTTACCGTTGAGTGAATTACTTGTACCTGTAAGTGCTCTCTGTCCTTTGAATCATCTGCTGTGGCCATAAAAAAGTAGGCATTAAAAAGTCTGAATCAAACAGGAAATTTGTGAGCAGGTACCTTTGTGTTCCCTTTTTTTTCCAGTTCCAAGTGTGGTCAGAAACATTCATGTGTCACCTAACGGCATGACAAACAGCCTGAAAGTGAGCTGGACTCCTGGAGGTGGAGATGTTGATTCCTACACAGTGACTATATTTCAGCAAAACCATCAGCTTGATTCCCAGAGTGTCTCCAAACACGTCTCTGAGCACATGTTTCACAAGTTGGAAGCTGGGGAGCAGTACCGAGTGGTGGTGCAATCTAACAGTGGCACCTTGCACAACAGCTTAGCAGCTTTTGGGAGAACAAGTACGTTTCTCTTGAGACAAGGAGCAAGTTGCATTATGTCTTCCCAGAAGCTGACCCTTATTTAATTACGTTTATGAATGTACCGTTGGGTATGGGGACACCCAGACTCCTGAGAAGCTTTTATCTCAAAGGAGCGTGAGTCCTCATTCTTGCAAACACTTAGGCATGAGTCTGTTAATACCAGTGAGATGTGTCACATGAGTAGCTTTACCTGGGTGAATGTGTGTGGAATTCAAGTCCCCAGACCAAAGTGTGCCTTCACAGGATGAATGCAGTTCCATTCCTCCCCAGTTCTATGCCTGTACCCATCCGACGTATACATCTGCAGGGCTCCATGTAGTCGAATACTGCGTTCTCGCAGAGCCCACTGCATGGTCAAGGCTTGTTAGATAATGTATTGCCCCAATATACTGCATGTTGGAACACACAAAACGGTGGAACACCTTGGTTTTAAACCATCTTCTCTGTTTAGCACCTGCATGTGTTTGCTGTGGCCCTGACTTTCGTGCAACAGCTGGTGGCTAATGTTTTCTATTCTGTGCCACTATTTTGCACCAATTTACCACTTCTTTATTTTTCAGTTCTTTTTCACATGCCGTTCTTAACTGTTTTGGTCAGTTCATCTGACTCTCCTCCCTCTTTTCACTATAATTATATGTATCTTTTGCTTCTCCATGCCCAGTTCAGATTTCCATGATGCTCTGTAGCTTCATCTGATTGTACTTATGTCTAGGAATTATTTGCTTGGGTAAACACATGCACAGACATTCCTTTTCCCGCAAGTGAACATGCAAATGTGTAAAGATATTTTCTATTAATTACTCTATTCACAGTTGTGTATTGAATGGTCCATATTTCACCTGGTAATGTCCTGCCTTTAATTGTTGCTTCCAGTTCCAGCCTCTGTCCAGGAATTATTAGCCCATCATGCTTACAGCAGTCATTCCTTGTTAGTAACCTGGCAGAAAGCTCCTGGTGTAGCTGAAAGGTATGACATTCTGCTCTTGAATGAGCAAGGAATCCTCCTGAGCAACAAATCAGAGCCAGCTACTGCCAAACAGCACAAATTTGAAGATTTATTAGCCGGCAAGAAGTATAAAATACAAGTTTTGACAGTCAGTGGCGGGCTCTTCAGTAAACGAGCAGAAACTGTTGGCCGAACAGGTAATTAGAACATCTCGGTTTATTTATAGTTCCCTCAGTCAGATATCATTAAATACATGAATCATTTGTATATCTTGATTCTGGAAAGATTCTCATATGAACAGTCTCCAGATATTTATGCATCATTTTTCCTGCTATGTGCTTGGTATGTGAATCTGGAATTTGTTGTCATAATAATGTGGCTGTGGTTCATAATAAGGATATTAAACCAAAGTGCTGAATGCTTCCCTCAGTCTGTCTGTTATGGAACTACCTGAATGCTTTATTGTCATCAAGTTTTTAATTCACAGTCTCAAGGCTCTTAGCACAGGATTTGACATGAATACACACACCTCAACTTAGAGCCAAGTCCTGCAGTCTTTACTCAATTAAAGCTCCTTGTAGAAACTAATGGACACTTCTGTGTGAGCACAGGGTGGAGAACCAGGCCTGCTGGGAAATACAAACATTGTATCGGAGAGACTCAGTGGCACCTCATAAAGGCTTTTCCGTTGCTCCTGAAAGTAGCTGTTGACATTACTTAGCTACTTGTGGTTTAATTGAAATGTATTCCAGCGATGAGTTGTTACTTTGTTAAAGGTTCAGCTTAGTGGCTGGACACTTTGATATTTACTCTTGCATTCATCCTTCTTTCAGTTCCAGCAGCTGTCACGGATCTGAAGGTCACAGAGAACACCACTGACCGACTGTCCTTCAGCTGGACCACGTCACAAGGGGAGCTTGATTCATATGACATCTTCCTATACAACCCAGACAAGTCCCTTCATGACAGGATTTCAGGAGAGCAGCACCTCCAGCAGTGTTCGTTCCAGAACCTGCGGCAAGGCAGGATGTATCGAATGGTGATTGTTACCCACAGCGGAGACCTCACTAATGAGTCATCTGTCTTCGGAAGAACAGGCAAGAACATCTAAGAAAACCACCTGTCTCCAGTGTGGTGCTCATGGGCGACACCAGTGAGCTGGTCTGAGTCTAATGCTCATGCTAGATTAGAGCAAGTATTAGGAATATCAAAATTGGCTCTTATACATGAAAAGCATTAGACAAATAAGAAGGTAAATTCTGAATGATGTGGTTATAAGAGGAAGAATGAAGCAAAGACCTTTACAATAGTTCTCAGGTACTCCGGTCAAGAGAAGGACATCCCAAGGTATGCTGCTTATGCCTTAAAAGACAACAGCTGTCTCTCATCCTAAAAGCAGTATTGATCTATGAGTGGAAAAGACAAAAAGGCAAAGCAAGTAGAGTTAATGGGGTGGACAATCTACCAGTGAAATAAAACTTGTTTCCCATGGGGAGCTCTGGCTGCAGCTCTATGTTTGTTCATCCACATGTGGGAAGCAACTCTAGCAGCCCTGACACTCTGTGAAACCTTTCTTATCCTCTGAGGCACCATATAGTAACCCCTCTGTAAGACTGCCTCTGGACAGTGGTGTACTTTCTTCAGCTACCTTAGAACTGGATGTTTCCAAACACTGGGAAAAAGCTGCTTAACATTTGCAAAACTATCTATTATAAACATTTCAGCCTCTTTTGGGGACAGTGGCAGTTCAAAATAAGAAAGGAAACCATTGACATATGCTTCCTGGCTTTTTGTCCAGCTGTGGTAACTGTCATTACAGGATAAGTGTAAGGTCTGCTTGACCTTGCTGCTTCTCCTCACCTTAAGGATTTTCTACATAAAGTAATATTCATCCCCTTTTTTTCAGTACCAGCCCCAGTTGTTGGTCTCAAGGCATCCAACCGAAACATGACAGACAGTCTGTGGTTCACCTGGGGTCCAGCAGCAGGAGATGTTGACTTCTATGAGCTGAATCTTTACAACCCAAATGGGACACAGAAAGAAACATGGCACAGGAGAGACCTGAAAGAGTGGCATTTCCAGGGGCTCATTCCTGGCAGAAAGTACACGCTGGTTGTGGTGACTCACAGTGGTGACCTGACCAACACAGCAAACGCTGAAGGAAGAACAGGTAAAAGACACAAAAGCTTTGGGATTTTTGTTTATTCCCATCTGTCAAAATTCATATTAGTTCACAACTATGCAACAGACTTATTCTGAGGGAGGGTTTATTATAAGAGTCACTGAAGGTGTATAGATAAATGATATCCTTAAGGGCATAAAGCCAATGGGAGTGTGATCTTGTTCAGCACTGTTTTTCTTTCAAAGGCTCAGTAATATGTAATGTCTGTGAAAGTCACCACCATCAGCACAGACACAGTAACTGGCTGTGTACACGGGATAATATAAACCACTTTGTGATGCATGAAAAAAAGAATGGATGTTTCATCTTATTTGTCTCGTGTAAAAATTTGTTAAGAATCTCTTTTTTTTTTTTTCCTTTTTTTCCCCCCCTTTCTGTCTAGCACCCAGCCCTCCTAACACTGTATCGTTTACTGATGTTGCAAACACTTCTTTATCAATCACCTGGCTGGGTCCTCCAGACTGGACAGACTATGACGATTTTGAGTTGCAGTGGCTTCCAAAGGATCCCCTCACAGTATTCAATCCCTACAGCAGCAGCAAATCTAAAGTACGCATCATCTATGGCCTGCGACCAGGAAGACTGTATGAGTTCAGTGTCAGAACTGTCAGTGGCGACAGCTGGAAGACATACAGTCAGTCACAGTCTGCAAGTGTCAGAACGAGTAAGTAACGATTTCCACTACACCCTAACACTCAGCTGGAGAAGATGCAAAACTGTTAAATCTTACTAACTCCTTTTGCAGTCAGTAATTTCCATTAATAAATTCATGAATGACGGCAATGAATTTGGCTAGATTCTAAGCCCTTGCTGTGTGCAAGGTCAACTGTTTAAAGATTGAAAATGGACATACATTTACAATCTTCACATCCAGAGTGGGGCTGTTTGGTTGCAGAGCCTAAATCAATCAGTTTCAGGGGTGAAATAAGGCTGAATATCCAAACTTCTCTGACAGTAGGATATTGAAATAATCAAAATGTTTTTTGAACGATCAAACAGGAAGGATGAATGAAACCTCCTTGCTGTACTAGATTTGAAACTGGAATCAGAGTGTTTCACCACTCTGCGTTTCTGTCATTGTCTGTGGATCCACATCATCTCTAGCTGTCTCTAGCAATCTCAGTAGCAGGCTGATTTGAAAAAGTGAACTGGAGTTGTAAAAATAACTGAGCCTTGGCAAACCCTCATGTCACTTGGGGTGGGATTCAGCTCCAAACTGACATCTGTGTTTAGTAAGATGAATAGCTGTTTAGACTTCATTCAGCATATTAATTAAAATGAGAGCATAGCTACCTCTTTCACCTGTATTTAATCACTTTAATGTAGATGTCTGCCATGTGAGTGTGAAATCCCATCTTTGTTACATGGTATAAATGGTGCTCCAATATTACTTGGATAAAGCATACTTCGTTGGTATGTTTTAGTAATAAGGACACACCACATGCTACCCAGGAAACCAGATCAGTCATGAGATGACACTATCAGTATTGACTGATACTGTTGACCACATATAACCTCCAAATAAGTTGTAACAGAGTTCTAGAAATCCATTGCTTTGCAGTGTTGCTGTTCTTGTTAAGACTTCAGCAAGTAGCTTTGTTTGCTTTTTTTTCACAACTAATCAATTAAGCTTCACAAACCTGATGAGGCTGATGTCACTAGATCCAATTTCAGATGGCTAAAATGAGTTAGACAGCCTTGCCTAATAATCAGGCAGCGCACATTTGCAGGAGAGGTGGGAATTCTGGCTCTGATCAAACAGTTGATGCAAAATCTAGGGGACGTAGGGTGAGCAGAGTGTGTATGATGCTTTTCCCTTTTCCCACTGAGCTTCAACTTCTTAACATTCCTCTAGAACCAGACAAGATACAAAGTCTTCATTGTCGGCCCCAGACCTCTACCGCCATTGCGTGTTCCTGGACTCCTCCTGATTCTGACTTTGATGGGTATAGCGTTGAATGCAAAAAAATGGACACTCGTGAAGTGGAATTTTCTAAAAGGATAGAAAAAGACAAATCTCTGCTTAATATCATGACTCTGGTTCCCCACAAGCGATACCTCGTGTCCATCAAGGTGCATTCTGCAGACATGACGAGTGAAGTAGTTGAAGACAGCACCATCACAATGATCGACCGTAAGTGGAATTCAGAGTTTCTGTGAAGGGAGGTAGTGAGCAGCAATAAGCAGTTGCTTGTGTTGGATAGACAGCAAAAGTAGTTCTGAACTCCACAATTGCCAATATGTGGCACTCATAATCTGGTGGCCAAAAGAGAGTGAACCTGTCCTTTGGTCCCTGTTGTGACAGACAATGCAGGATTTTAACTATATTGCCTC
This sequence comes from Haliaeetus albicilla, assembly GCF_947461875.1. Classification (NCBI taxonomy): domain Eukaryota; kingdom Metazoa; phylum Chordata; class Aves; order Accipitriformes; family Accipitridae; genus Haliaeetus; species Haliaeetus albicilla. Next base: position 14,537,755 of record NC_091510.1, read on the forward strand.
TCGTTATATTGCCAGACCTGCTTGTTTGGCTTGTGTATGAAATATGCAGCCTGAGAAACATGAAAAATTATCCTGTCACTCTGATGTTCAGCATCAAAGATGTCCTTGTCATCACACACCTTTAATTGTCTTCATGGTTGCTGCTTGGCCTCCTGTGCCTGGCTGTTTCCCTTCACAGATAGTAGCCATCCTCAGCATCCATCAGTAAGGACATTGGATTGTGGCACTGGGTCCTCTTTGGGCTCTCTATACATTCTTCTGAGGTGCTACCTGACCAAATCACCTGTAGGAGTTATACCTGAGGGAGGATCACAGATTTCCATAGCATGTGCTTTGAAACAGCTTCTTCAATTTCTCCACCCATAGGCTGCAGAGTGGAGGGTAGCAGTAGCATCTGCTCGTGCCTCTGCACTGCCAGGCATCACCACAGTCAACAGCCTGCCATTGCTGGCCCTAGACCTGCTCCAATTTTTGCAGTACCTCTGGATTCAGTGGCACAGCACAACGCAGAGGCCTGAACCACTCCAGGGCTAAACTTCTCAAAAATGACAGAATGGCCAGGATGCCTATATTCAGTGATGCTTCTATAGCTGCTTATTAAAAGCCACATTTGTGTGAAATGCTAGATCATAAAAATGATGTTTGGTTTGGGAGCTAGTGAGCTAAGCTACAGAGTTCAGTCACCAACCCACCTTCTCCCTTCCCCCATCAACTGCCTTTTAATTGCAACCGTGTCATCTCCTTCCTCTACCACAAAGGGTGCTACAAATTCAGATGCAAGAACTAGCTACTCATGTCACAAGAAGTGAGACTGAGTCCTATTTGAAGGTTAGCTGTTTCATGTTTGTTCTTACTAGTTTTGAACACTGCTGCTCTCCCAGACTCTGGTTAACACCAGAGGCCCTATCTCGAACACAAAAAATTGCAGCTCGGCATTGTGGATCTAAGAAGTTTAGCTAAACAACATATAAATGTGTGAATTATTGTTTCTTTTTGTAATCTAAAACCTTTTGAAGTTTAGCTGCCTGCTTACATATTTGATAGGTTTCCTATACGTGCAATATAGTTGCAATAATACAGATTTTTACAAGATTCAGCAATGTAGATCCTTAAAATCTCCACTTTTGCTGCACTGGTCCTCTGAAGGTTTTTCCCTACATACTTCGCTTTCCTGTTTACTTCTGCTGTGTCACAGTTCAAGGTATAGCTTTCTATCATACGAAGAACATTTCCTATGGAAATTGTGCAGTCAGTCTGGAAAACGGTACTCTGCATTTGAATGCTGTGTCTGGCTGATGCAGGACTGTTTTTCTGGAAAAGGAAGCAGAAATTTAGATGCTTAAAATAGGTAACTTCCTGTAGTGAGTGTGCTCAGTGGCCTCCAAATACCTGGCTTAAACCTGTGTCATTTTTAGCAGCTACAATTTCTGATTTCATGGATTTAGCAAGACTTTAATGCAGTTCCGTGTGGGCTTCTGCAGGAATTCCTACTGAGGAGCTGCCACTGTTATTATGGTTAATTCACTGCTGGCTTGTTTCATCCTTTGGCAGTTTCCCTGTGGGAGATGAAGACACTTTCTTCATTGCAAAAAAGAATAGAATCAGAGACATAGGTCCAGTCAGCCAAGCTTTATTACGAATTGCATTTCCCTTACTAGGTCTAGCTCACAGCAAATACATAGTTAATGCTTTCTCTCCTTTTTTCTTTTTTTTTGTTGTTGTTGTTTAATTATGCAGGTCCTCCTCAGCCACCTCCAGACATACGAGTGAACAAAAAAGAGGTGCTGATTACCAAATCCTCCATCAACTTTACTTTTAACTGCAGCTGGTTTAGTGATACTAATGGAGCTGTGAAGTACTTTACTGTGGTTGTGAGAGAGGCTGATGGTAAGTGTCATGATTTAATACCATTCTCTCTATAGCCTATAGGAGTTACCTGGGGAGGTACACAGGTGTCACTAACACAGCAAAGGAGCTTCTCCTCACCTAGTGGCTGAGTTTCATAGAGGTTTTGGATCTACACCTGCTCCCTAGCCTGGGGACTTAGGAACTCAGTCTTCTCCTCAGAGAGTCAGTAGCAACTGCAGAGCTCAGCCAGAAGCAGTAGTTAGCTTCTGTACTCTAGGTTACGCTCTCATGTATGTTCAGGAAATTTCCACCATAGGAGACTTAGGTTGAATGCCATTGGCAGTGAACACAGAAGAAACTGCCTTGCTGTGCACAGATCTCAAAAGGTAGTTGAAATGTTAGGTGGGAACACTAAGGCAACTGTTTTGGAGAACCTCAGTAAGCCATGCTGAGAAGACAAAGGTAGCATCTCCCAGGTGGTGTTCACTTAGTGAAGAAAATGACTTTGTGTGCAGCACTGTAAAACAGAACAGAAATTGCCCTTGTAGCATGCATGTAAACCTCCCTTTCTGCAGTTGACCTATATGTGACAAAACAAATGGATATCTCAACAATTAATACTTTGTTTTTAGAAGTGGCTTCATTTACTGGCATGCCAGGACATATTTTGTGACCCTTGAGAAAGTTTCTTAATGTCTCTGTCCATCAGCCCTTAGGAAAAAAAGCAGAGATAATATTTCCACTGGCTACTCTGTCATGTTTGTGCAGACTATAAAGCTCTTTGAGAAAGGTACTACTCATTGCCATGGCTTTGCCTACCTGATTCTTTTACACATTACTGTGAGTTTCCATTCAGGGGACTCCTGTCATTTCTTATTGCAGCTTTTCTCTCTATACAGTAGACTTGTCAGTGTGTGGATTTTTTTTACATGCTTTTTGAAGTAGCTGGTGGTAGGATCCAGGAATCTGGATCACAGACATTCCACCAACAGCACAGGAAAAAATGTCATAGCATTGGACTTGACCTGTGCATGCCTACAATTGCAGCATTGTATCTGGAAAAGTTTTGCTGAGGTCTTGTGAGGAAATCTGTCTGAAGTTTCCCAGAAGAATCATAGCAAGGTTGGTACTAGAAACAAGGTACCCTAACCACTGTAGCTTTGTATTCACAACGTAGCCTGTGCAGCCTCCAAGAAGTGCTAGAAAGTTGGATAAGAATATGTCTGTCAACAGCTAGAGCCTATAAACTGCATCACATTAATGGCTGTGATACATAAACCTTCTTTCTCTCTCTGCACGTGATGTAGGTAGTGAAGGACCAAAGCCTGATGAGCAGCACCCATTACCTTCCTACCTGGAGTACAAACACAATGACTCCATACGCATCTACCAGACAAATTATTTTGCCAGTAGATGTGCTGAAAACCCTGACAGTGACTATAAAAGCTTTGACATTAAGCTTGGAGGAGAAATGGAAAATCTGGGAGGAAGGTGTGATCCAGATCAGCAAAAATTCTGCGATGGACCCCTAAAGCCTCGGACTGCTTATAGGTTAGATTTATGTTGGTAGTTGTGCTCTGTCACATTATTAGGCATGGTGCTGTCTGGATGCTTGGTAGACTTGAGCTTCTGTAGATTAATAACTGTGTTTTATGATGTTCTTTGTGTTTCACTGTGAATTTATAAAAGTTTTATCCATGCCCCCACCCCATAGATATGAACCAGTCCTTCACTAGCATGGGAATGATATGATTAATTATGCACAAAACTCTGTGCAGTGAATAGGTTTATTTATTTCCCTCAACTTGATGGGCAGCTCTCCTATAGCTGCTAAATCTTTCTTTGCAAAGACTTAAGATGGTCAGCTAAGTCAGAAGACTACTCAACAGGAGAAGGCAAGGATGCTTCACTCACTCTGTTTGGCACCACTACCCCACACCAGTCATTTTGAACAAGCTAGAAAAACCTGGAGGTTATCCTAACCTGTGGCACCATGCCCAGGCTCCAGAGCTAGGCCCATGTTAGCTGTAGGGTGTAGAAGAGGGTGACTGCCAAGACCAGGCTCAGCAGTTATGCAGGCTGTGAGACCAAATGTGAGCTCCAGTGCAGCTCAGTCACGCCCTTCCCGCAGGCAAACACTCTCCCAAGAGGTCTGCAAGCTGCTTACTGGACCATATGGATAGAAGGCACCTGCCAGGCAGTGCACATCATGCCTCTCAGCGTCTCATCATCATCAAGATAGTGCTACCCTACCACAGTCTGCTCTCATTAGGGCACGTTTCCCAAAAATTCAGACTGGGAAATGCCCAGGTTATCAGGAGAACTAAGACTGTAGCATTTCTCCATTAGCACAGCCCTGCCCAGCCACGTGAAGGGAAAACATCCCCACCAAGAAGCATTTCCAAGTCCTCTCTCCACTGCAGCTTCTGCTAGTCCTGCCTTCAGGCATGGTCGGGCTGTGTGTGCCAGCAGCCAGAGCCCTGTTACCTCTGCCAGGGAACCTGAGAGCTCTCCACCTGCACTAGCTGGGCTCCCCCCGCTATAGTATTTAACTCAGGTGCCCACATTAAGAACTGTCTGTGCTCAGTGGAAAGGTTTTAGTTCTCTCTAAGGGGCAAATGAGTTCTTACTTTTCTGCTGTTGGTTCTGAACATCTGATGAGCTCTAACTATAAAGGTACTGGTTTTTTTAGGATCAGCATACGGGCTTTTACCCAGCTCTTCAGTGAAGACCCAAAGGAACTCCCTAAACCACTCTTCACAGACACCTTCTTCTCTTTACCGATCACTACAGAGGCAGGTTAGTTTCAGGCTTGTTTTTCAATGACTGTAGCATGTGATTATATATTGTGCCTCAGAACACTCTGGATCCGGAACTATTTGCAAGGAGTGGAACAAAACCAGATTGTTGTGCATGTCCTGAAGGCTGCTCTGAAATGAGGCTGGAGCTGTGGCTCATCCAGCCTTAGTTTGAAAACTCAGAGGATTGTTTGATGCAGCTGCTGACAGTAAAGGAAAGGGTGAACGCTCAGTGAGGCTATCACCAAGAAAGTTTCAAAGTGCAAGAGAACCAAACTCCCATATAATGGGGCTGTGCTTTCTTTTACTGTGGTTGGAAGTCAAAGATTTTGTGTAATGTTTGGAATAAATAAGGACAGAAAATCAACGGCAGGTTTTAGCTAAGTGTTTAAATGCCTTGCATTTCCTTATATTTAACCATTTTCTTTAGCTGATAATAATATATCACCTGAAATTTATTGATTCTTTGATTCTTCATACCTTTTCCTCAAGATATATAAATACACTGTTTTGTTTCTAGAGCCTCTGTTTGGAATTATTGAAGGTGTGAGTGCTGGCTTGTTTCTGATTGTGATGTTAGTGGCTGTTACTGCTTTATTTGTCTGCAGACAAAAAGTTAGGTAAGTTGAGTCCCTTTATCAGTCTCCGTTATTGAAGTTAGGTCAAATTATATTCATTTAAGTAATACAATATTTAAAGTGTGGAGGAATGCACTGAACTATTTGACAGATAAAATCTATGTCCCCCAACATCTGTACACACTAAGTATAGAACTAATGACTTACATATTAAGAGATCTATATATTCTTGATTCAGATACCTACTGATGTTAGTCAGGATTATCTCATAGAGGATCCTTGTAGCTTTTAGTTTTCAGTAGGAGTCTGAATATTTCTGAACCACTGGTTTATCATTCGAACTGAATGTCTTTTGTCAAAAATGAAATGTTTCAAATTCATTTCATCTACATTGTAGATTGGAAGCTCTTGAAACTGTTCATTTAGACTTTATTATTTCAGTTTAAAAATCTTAAGGTGTGGCATTACCTCAAGTGTCCAAAAGATTAGTTCAAACTTTACTTTTTTTTTTGTCAATTATAGTTGTATATTTCACATTATAGATGAATCTTAAATAATGAATTTTAAATGTATTTTTAAAAAGTGAAATACTCTATCTCAACTTTGAAAAATTTAAACCATTTTGCGTGACTGAAAGAGATACGACATTATTGATGTGAAATTCCTTGTGGTTTCTGAAATAAAAAAAAGATCAACATTTCCATTATGTGGGAGTCTCTGGAAATCTGAAATTCAGTTCTTTTACTGATACAAGATTAGGTCTATTTTGTTTTGAATTTGCTTTTCAGATGCCAGGATTTCACATTGAAAAAACATGTTTTCTGACTAGTCGTAGCTTTTAGCTGGAGTGGATTTACCCTTTAGCAATGCTATTCTTAAGCTCTATGAACAAATTCAGTGTATTCCTCTATATGCCATCCAAAAAAAAGAGGCATAAATCATTAGCAATAGTAAATAAAGTCTGCTTTTGCATGTATAGACTTGTGCACTCCTAAGCATCTCAGTACACAGAGCATGAACAGAGTGCAAATTGATGTGTTTTCCACCTTGCACATCTCATTGCATTTAGATAACCTTCAGATAGAGTGTGGTTTCTTCCTGTGAGTTAAATAGCCAGCAGGACTGCAATTATACCAGTATGGTTTTCCCTCAACATACATAAAGAGAAAGCATTCTCTAAGGGAAGGGTGTTGAAGGAGGAGATGGCAGTGAAAGGATACTAACCGTATGGAGTCAGTACCACTTCTGCGGCTTTCCCAAAGCCTACTGTGGTACTGCCACTTAATCCTGCCATGAACCTGGGCATCTCCTAGAGACCTGGTCTGCAGAGTGGATGTGCTGGAAACTGTAGACCTTTTACAGCTCTGAAAATCTACCTACATGTTCCTCTCTGCATGTAGAGAATCAACCAGTTTAGGGCCCGTCTTAGCATAGGACACCCTCCATAATGATAGACTGGGCTGTGAGTGTTTCAGAGCAAGAAAAAAGTTGTATTGCCTGTGCACATGCATACACTCCACATCACTATTATCAAACTGAAATACAAGAAAACTCCGTGCCACAGCTAAAAGCAATGTCACAAATCAAATCAGAAACACAAATCAAAACAGACTTAAGATAAATTCCTTTTTTCCAACTTACCAACTTTTTTCCAATGTAAATTATGTTATTGGCAGCTCTTACCAGTATCAGAACATAACGGTAAAACAGAATACCTTCCTTTTTATTCCAGCAATGGCCACGAGAGACCTACAGCAAGGCTGAGCATTCGCAGGGACAGGCCACTGTCAGTCCATCTGAACTTGGGCCAAAGAGGGTAACATCAAAAGTTTTGTTTCTAAGAGCAGTATTTTAACATGGCATCATGGATGAACAGTCCCATCTGGTCACTCACTGATGAAGTGTTTCTTTTTCTTTTGAAATCATTTCTAGGAACCGGAAAACTTCCAGGTAAAAAGAAAAAATTAATACCTAAAAAAACTTCTTGATAACCAACTGGATAAATTATGACTGTGATTCATCCTGTGATTTTCTTCCTCCTGTTGAATATTTTAGTCCGATCAAAGTCAGTCATTTTGAAGCACACTTCACCAAACTTCAAGCAGACTCCAACTACCTCCTGTCCAAGGAGTATGAGGTGGGATCCTAACCTAGGCAAAGGACTTGCTTTATGAAGGGGCGGGCTGGCTGAATCAATGGGTTAGAAAGGCCTGCATTTGTTTGTCTTATTCACACAAGTCCAAATAAGTTTGAGAGTCTCACCTGAACTCCACTTTTCCTAGTGCAGAAACCAGCTCTTATTTGGCATAGCATATTCTGGTTAGCAGCCTCTGCCTGATACCTATCTGGCTGAGGTCAGGAGCATTCATTTGTGTGGCACATCTGTGTGATAAAGCATGGAAAGCACCTGCCAGCCATGTGCTTGCTTTAAACCAGTATGATTAGCTATTTAATTTCAGATTGTTTTTTTAAAAAAAACACCCATTCTCTGTCCGTGGCCTTTGAGAGCTGATAAGTACTGTGTCCTCCTGTGTTGTCACGTCCTTTAATTATTTTCACCTCACATTTTATTCCTACATTTTTTTGCAGGACTTGAAAGATGTGGGTCGAAACCAGACATGTGACATAGCGCTTCTGTCAGAGAACAGAGGGAAGAATCGATACAATAATATATTGCCCTGTGAGTTTTAGGTTTGGTTGTGTAATATTACATCACACCAGCTATTTTTCACTTTTTTCAGCAAGCCTAGTGGAAAAGAGAGTGCAGCCAATCCCTTCCCTCCTCTCTGTCAGAGATGAAATACCTCTGCCAGCTCAGGTTCTGGTGCTTTGAGGCAGATGATGTATGGCCCTGAATAGCTTCACACAGACCAGTAATTTCATTTCACACTAGAGGTGTAATGGCTAGTGTTCAGTCTAGAGAGAAAAAGCTCCAGCTATTAGGGCCGTTCAGTCACTGCTGATAACAAGGATAGTAGAAATAACAGTAGGGTTGTTTACATACAGGGTATCATCCATTCATTGCTTTTTGACAGCCTTGCCAAATCTTTCTTCTTCAGAGGACACAGCAAACCTACTATACAATGTAAAGCTAGTGTGGTTCTGGTTCTGCATGATAAGACACACATGTAAGGTTATCCCTGTTCTCCTGGTGCAAGACCTGTCATTGAGAGTTTACCCCTTTAATCTCCTATCTGGCGGTTTTGGAGGCAACGTGCTGTGCATCTAGGAGGAACACCACATGACTTGCTGTTCCACATGCTGCCCTGCTGCTGGATGGGGTATGTGCTTGGAGCACAGCTTCACAGCTTCTCCTGTGTTCTGCCTGCTGTGCCGGGCTGGGGAGCATGCCCATGATGTTGTGAAGAAACAACACCTGCCTGAGATCCAGCATGGCATTATCTCATGAATCAGTGACCCGGTGGCTTAGGCATTCTGTATCTCTCTACAGAGGGTTCTCTACCCAGGGAATATGGTTAGCCTGCTCACACATTAGCTTGGGAGCTGTGCAGACCACTGAAGCACTACCGCTCTTTCAAGGGCAGTGCTGGGCACTGCTCTCCAGTACAGCACACTGCTGCCAGGATCAAAGAAGGATGCTGTTGTGGCTCTTTTGTTGCCATAACAAATCCTGTGCAACTCAGCAGAGGAAATTTGGGATATTAACTGCTTCCTGCTTGTCCATCCATCCATCTCCTAGTCTTTGGAACGCTCCACAGCACTCATGAATGAAAGAGGCAGTACAAATATAAACAGTTATCCCTTTAAATTAGCCCTCTATATAAAATCCTTGTAATAATGCTGCCAGTCCTTTCACAAATGCATTTCTGTAAATGGGAGAGGGACTGATAATCAAGACCTAGTCATAAGCCTCCTGTAATCAATTTCTTCATAGATGACACATCAAGAGTGAAGCTTTCCAATGTGGACGATGACCCTTGCTCAGACTACATTAATGCAAGCTACATACCAGTAAGTGACTCAAGGATGGTATTTTACAGTCCTCCCTCCAGTGTTAATTTGTCCTTCATCTAAAACTGAATATAAAGCTGGATGCTTAAGGCTCCCCTCCCCCTTCATTTATTCACTTGAGCTAGAAGTCTGAGAACTCATTTTGTGGGTGTGCTGAAAGGCTGTGTCTGACTGCCATTAAGTTAACTGTGAGTGATTTACCCAGCACTTAAGGATTCTTGGATTGCTATAGTTATGTAAGATAGCAGGTCTAATTGGCCAAGGACACATTTTTAAAGGTCACTGGTTTTATACAGTGTCCACAACAACTGTAGCTATCACTCCAGGTGGCATCCTCATTGTGGAGCTGTAGCTCATCCTGACAATGTTGGCACCATGCAGGATGGTGAAACTGGCTGAGATTAAAATAATGCCCTTTGCCAAAGAGTTGTGATTGATAATAGCAGTGGCTTTAGCAATCCAGATTTGAAGCCAGAACTCAGCTAATTTATTAAAAACAGTAAATAAAACAAAACCTCTGAGTAGTTCCAAAATTGCTTGAGACTGTGCTGAACACAATAGAACAATGAAAAGCTTTGACTGCCACAAAAGGAACAGTATTTAGATACACTGCCGCAGTCTCTTCCTTTTCTCTGCTCCAAGCAGCCTTCTGTTTCCAGGTCCAAGCTGGTTCCAGGTCCAACAATTCAGCTCTCAAAACTATTGTCCCAGCAAGGGCATTGTTGCTGCAGAGTCCTGGCTGCAACCCCATGGCTTGTTCAGTTGCTAGAAGATCTTTTTTTCTGCCTTTATGAAAACTAATGGAGTTCTCTTTACTTGCAGGGCAATAATTTCCGCAGGGAATACATAGCGACTCAGGGCCCTTTGCCTGGCACCAAAGATGAGTTCTGGAAGATGGCATGGGAGCAAAATGTTCACAATATTGTCATGGTAACCCAGTGCGTTGAGAAGGGCCGGGTGAGCAGTGACTCTTCATTGTTATTAATGACTGTTTTAACATCTGTTGAAAGTTTAAGCTTATTATTTGCATCACACTAATGCAAAAGGCCCCAGTCAAGGAGATACACAGTAAGAGATAAGAGATATAATCTAAAGACTGGGGACAGATTAAGGCTGTGAAGTGAGGATGCAGTGACCATCCCAAGATCTTGCAACGTGTCAAGGCTATAGTTAGGAACAGAGCTCAGTGCTTCTGGTCTCTAATCCAGGACTTTGCTCACTAGTACTAATATAATCCCCTTGAGCATGCAGAAGGACAACCACCAGCAAAAAATGCCTGTTTATCACATCAAGTCTGATCAACTACTACTTTAAATATAAGGTCTAGAGAGCAAATGTTGATCATTAAATAGATGGAATTCTCTCTGATGCATAAGCCCTGATGTAGTAAGCAAGGACACCACTTATGCACTTAACAGTCTTACTGAGTGCAAGTGTAGGTAGGTTATTTAGCTGTCTCAGCAATCCACCCCCCCAGGTATGACCACGTCCTGCACCCTTTGTAAGACAGGGACTAGATCTGTAAAAAGATTACACAAACTTGAAGTAGTGATCATCTAGTGGCACATATGGGGATATTTCATTTCAGTTTACCATTTTTTCTTGAGGAGATGGGGAAAGCAGGTGCAGGACAGGCAGCCACATGTCTCCTGCACCTCACTGGCTGAGTGGGACTGCACTGTCATGTCTCAGCAAGAGGTGGGGAAGCGGGCACTGGAGGCCCAGTTCTCATCCCAGCAAAGCTCTGAGAAGACTTGGTGTAGAAAATGTTGTGGCATCCAGAAGAGGTTATCAGTGAAATGCTTCCCATTCCCCCCATCACAGACATCTGTGATGAGAGCTTCCACTTCCCAGCCCCATCCTAGCCCATTCCCATCGCAGGCCCTGTTTGTTGAGCTGACATGGTGGGGGTTGGCATCTCACTCTGAATGCAGCTGTTGCCTTTCTTCCTTCATCCTCAGGCACAGGAGGTCTGAAGTCTGCTTCTGCCAGTGCTGGATGAAGGCATTGTTTACAGCTGTTACTGACAATAAATCTGTCTTTTTCTGTGTCCCTGTAGGTGAAGTGTGATCACTACTGGCCCCTTGACCAGGATTCCTTGTACTATGGAGACCTGATCGTTGAGATGCTGTCTGAATCCGTGCTCCCAGAATGGACAATACGAGAGTTTAAAATCTGCAGTGTATGTTTGTGTTAATCTTTTTTTATAAAAAAATTAATTGGCTTAAAACCACTTGCAAGGCTAAATTAGGAAGGTTTCTTCTGCTGTAGCACAGTTGCATCATGCCCAGCTCATCTCTGGTGGCAGCTGTGGCATTTGCTCTGAAGGTGCATGTTATGTGTGTCCCCTCCTCTCTTGTCTGTTCTGATGACCCACAATGTTGTATCCCAACAGGAAGAGCAGCTTGACTCAACAAGGCTCATTCGTCACTTCCACTACACTGTCTGGCCAGACCATGGTGTGCCAGAGACCACCCAGTCCCTGATCCAGTTTGTCAGAACTGTAAGGGATTATATCAACAGGACCCCAGACACAGGACCAACTATTGTGCACTGCAGGTATGTGCAGCAGCAAAAGGTCAGCGACACAGAGCCTTTGTGCATACCCTCGGGAAGATCCCAAATGTTCATCCCTGTTAGGCCATGGGCAGCCACAGAACCTGAGACAGCTGATGGGCTTAAGTCTCCAGATACATCAGAGCAGCATTCCCAAGGCATATGCACTTGCTCACAACCTCACCCTGGAGATGACCCAAAAATGACTCTCGGGGAACCACTGTGTCTCTGTGGGATCACTGGAGAGCACTAAAGGTGTCAGCAGCTGCCACTGCTCATAAGCTTTTGCATTCTTAAATTGCCTGTGTGCTGCTGTTGTGGCCCAACATCTGAATCACAAAGGGTTGTTCTGAAAAGGTAAGATATACCCAGGGGTGAATCTGACTATGTATGGATGTTGAGACTAGCTGGAGATCCATCCTTTCCTCCATTCTGCCTGAGACTCCCTCTCCTTACTGCCTTCTCATGCTCTTCTGTTATTGTGCCATCTCTGGCAGCCATAGGGCTGCAGTTTTTCCTCTGCTCTGTGATCCACCCATACACACGTATACAAAAAAGGCAAAACTGGACTGCCTGATCCGTGATCCACTGGCCAGCTGCAGGAGAATATAGGGTTACAGAGTGAGAGAGTGCAGTGTGGTGCTGTATGTATCTTCTGATAAAGCCATATGCTCACTGGTACTACCTGACAGTAGTATCTGTCCCCTCCACCCATTACATGGGCTGAGGCATGTATCTTACATGACCCCACCTGTGTCTGCCTGTACATGATGTGCTGCAACATGTCAGATGTCTACTGTATCACCGACTGGTCAACTTTCCTCTTCCCAGCCTCCTGTCTCCAAACCCCACCTCCCAGCATTTTAGCTACTGGGGACTCTGGGATACTTTGCCTTATTCTGCCTTTCCGCAAGGCACAAGCCAACTGATCTTTTAGAATCAAGCCTACTTGTTCATCAGTGGAGAGAAGAGGTTTAGAAGTTACAGTCAGGTGCAGTCTCTCAGTGTATCTCGATGACTGAGTTAATCCATAGCAGAAAGCAGTGTGGGCAGTAGCAGAGATACCTCTACCATCGCTATCCTTTCCTCCTTCCTAAAGAAATTCCACCATAAAGTATTTGAAGTCCCAGAGATGCCATTTGAACAATGAGCTTCTCACCCTAGAGATCTGAACTTTATAAAACTATCATATGAAGACAGTGAATGCTTTGATCCATCTCCTTTTAAATGTTTTGGATTGTTTTCTTTTCCAGTGCTGGTGTTGGCAGGACTGGCACATTCATTGCACTGGACCGAATTCTGCAGCAGCTGGATTCAAAGGACACTGTCGACATTTATGCAGCAGTACATGATCTAAGGCTTCACCGGGTTCACATGGTTCAGACAGAGGTAAGTTTTAAATAGCCAAATACAGCCTTTAAATACAGCAACACCAGCTGCAGTATATAATAATCAGACTCTCATCTTAAAGGCTCTCAAAGCACTTCACAGTTACTCCACTGTAAAATACTAGTTAGATATATTTTAGCTCTGTGAGAATTTCTAGTTCAGGATTGGCTCTCATACAGTGGGTCCAAACCATAACAAGTGGTAGCTATGCTTCCTATAGATTTCTCCTGTTGGCGCTGGCCCACGATCACCCCAGCAGTGTTATGCAGCTTAACAGCACATTGTTGTGCTAGTGCAGTGTCCAGTAAATGAGCTTTGAGCAGAGTTAGGTCCTTCAGGGGTGGGTTTGGAGACAAGCCTAAATCAGACAGATAGGTTGACATAATAGGGAAAAGGAATGGAGAGCAGAGAAAATTAGATGTACGTAATTTTAAAACTCTAAGCACTGTGACCTTGTGGCTTTGCAGTTCATTTTTTATTGAGCTGCTCTATCATTTTCATTAATGGTATTGGAAAGTTGATCAGCATTCTCCTAACATACTATGCAAAAGCAAGTACATTTATTCTCGAAGTGCAGAAAGAGTATGTGTTTGGGATTTCTTTCTATGCTTTTAAAGCTGCAAGAAAATCACTTTACACTAATAGCAGCTAAGCACTTAGGAGCTGATTTAATAAAGGCGAGTTGTGGAGGCAGTCTTTACACTTTGGCTGTGAACTGTTAATAGAGGAATCGGAACAAGTTTGATGGGTCTGCCTGTAGCTTGATACTAATGGAGCTCTCTTGCAATTTGGAAATGAAAATATCAGTGGCAGCGCTTCCTGATAGATGTAAAATTCATACATGGGTATAAAGAGAGGCTCAACAGGGAATGCAAAAGAGATTTCCTGGAACTATCTTAAACACAGAAGACCTCCTGTTGGAGGGGAGACAGATTTTCAGCCTGGTCTGGGTATTCTCAGAGACAGATCCATCTTACCTTCTACATTCCTATCAACCATAGTCAGCAAAGGCAGACAGGCATCTCAGGAGGGTGGCTCTTTTTCCCTAGTTGGAAAAAAGAGGCAACTACCTCAAGAACCTAAATTTGACACCAGGCTTATAGACAAATGAATTTGTGTGATACAAAGCCCACCTTTGGCATGAGCTTGACATGACATCTAAGTCAAAAGGCAGCCAAACCCAAGCAGAATAATAATGAGGAGGACCCCACCTTCCCACTACCAGCGCTACATGCACTTCTGCCCCAATAGCAGTGGCTCAAGTCTTACCCAGATCCCTGTTGTAACCAGTCCTGCCCCTGGAAGAATTCACAGTCAGCATCCCAGAGACAGGTTGACAGAAATCTTTTGCAGCTCACACGTACTCACCCCGCTTGAGCTGTAGCATGCTTGTAGACTGACCATGTAGCTGTGTCAGTGCACAGCCACTGAGCTGCTGTATTCTCAGCAAGTCTTATTAAACTGAACTGTCAGTCGCATCTGTATATGGTTTCTGATTTGGACCTGCCTTTCATCAAGGTAGCTTGGAGTACAAGCAATGCAATTTCTCATCCTCCTGCAAGAAAATGAAGTAAATTTATTCTGGAGTTTTATGATGATTCAAAGTTTGCAATTAGCCGTGAATTATGAAGTAACTCTTACCCATCTTTTAAGAAAAAGTAAAGGAGATGGGGAGAGGGGGAAGAAAAGTCCGCGCCACAAACTCCAATGTGTTTGAAGACCCTAGCTCCTTCTGTTACTGTTCATGTCTTGGCTTCCACAATCTGTTTGGAGGTTGAGATAAAAGCTAGGTCCCCATCTGTTGATGTGGTGGAAGCCAAATCCCACTGGGGATCACAGGCCAGCAAATAGGACTGTTTGCAATGAGATGCTCCAGCCAAAGGTCACAGCACCATCCTGCTTGACATTATGCAGTCACAGTAAAATAGCAGCAATAAAACACTGCCCCTGCTTTAGACTTGGCTGAAAGCTGTTTAAGACAAGAGACTGCCCCTGGAGACATGCAGGGGAGTAACAAAACTGTGTCCATCAGCTCAAAAGGCAGTGGGCTCAGCACAGCAGCTGTAACACAGACAGAGAAGCTGTCCACCGTTTCAGTCCCAAGTGGTCTCTGCCAAAGGAAGTCTCCATGCCTTGGCCAACTTTCCACCGAATTGGTGGGTGGGGTGCAAGATTCTGCTCCACAGAGACAGCAGCCGTATGTGCATAACAGCAGGCATCCTCACTTCCCAGAGCCAGAGCACTGAGAAAAATGCACAGAGCAGTAGCTGAATTTCTTGTGAAAAATAAGTAAAGAAGATGTAGGGGGAGAAAATGCATATGCTTATTAGAGAAATTATGTCTTTGAGATAAAGTAATATTAGAAAGGTACACCATGATATATAAAGATGCTCGGCCTAATTTGGGGGTACCTTGCTACACTAATCAAAAAACAGTAATGACCCATGTCAAAAACCACAAAGACTAGCAAAGCATGGGGATTTAACAACCTGTTCTATCAAGGTAGTTTGATAAATAGTCAATAACATGCTGACTCTCCCTACTTTGGTTATGAATGTCATCTTAGCTCCCTTCTATGAATGGCACTCTTCAGAAAAGACAGTCTGTCATTCACTGCATAGTCAGAAGCAATCTTATAACTTATATTGGATCAAAAAAATACTGCTTTTGCCAGAAAATTTGGGTCTATCAAAGTTCTATGACATATTTATATATTATGATAAAATTCTGTAGAGAAGACTTCTTTTCAGAACAAAAAAATCAGGAAATTGTTTGTGTCTTCTGTGTGCTTCCCTGCACATATTAATTCTGTTACATGTACTTTATACCAAAGCATTCAGAAGTAGCTATCCAACACAGCATTGTGTCAAATTATGCCTTACAGTTGATAAGAGCCTTCACTCATGACATGATCCATCAAAACATATTATGTTCATTTATGTTCTACTGGTAGCATTTCTGAAAACAGGTGATCATAAAACTTTACTGTATTACTAGTGTGAAAAGGAGATTAATTCTAGAAGTGTATTTTCATTTTTAACACTACCCTTGATTTTGTGCGAGGGAGTTGGCCTGTAATGATTTTTCACAGTACAGAAAATTAAATTACAAAATTTCCAAGAATGACTTAAAAAAAAATAATTCTTTTGCAGTGTCAATATGTGTATCTACATCAATGTGTGAGAGATGTGTTAAGAGCCAGAAAACTTCGCGGTGAACAAGAAAATCCCTTGTTTCCAATATATGAAAATGTGAATCCAGAGTATCACAGAGGTAAGTGCAAGTTTATCAAATTGTAAAATGTTTCAAATGTAATAGCTCATTGACAATGTAATTGAGGGGGAAAATTGTGCTATCCTTTGCCATCAATTTTTATTCTCTCCTGGACCTTCATTTGTTCACTCCTCTGCTCTTGTCACTCTTGCAATTGCATCTTTGTTTCCTTCATTAGTAGTCATTATAACATCTCTTCCTGCTCCTACCTTACCTTCATGCTCTCCATGTCTCACACTTCACGATACCTCTGCTGTTGGGGGAACTGAATCCCTTCCCTATCATGATACTGGCTTCCTCCTTTACCTCAACAGTGTTTACGCCATCCACTTTTAAGCACACTGAGGCCACTGGCTGGGCTCACTGGGCTCTTCTGTCATTCAGAGAGTTCGATTTCTCTCCTGAATCACCCTCATTTGCTCTTGACCACACAGGCGGCCTTAGGAGACTTCCCATCTGCCTTGACGGGATAATGGAGGTGTCCAAGGCTGTGCTCTTTCTTTCTCCCCCAACTCTCCATCCTTGTAGGCTCTTTTTCCTAGCCTGTATCCAGTCCCTTGGTGACAACAGTTGCAGGAATAGCAAACCTGGCACTAGCACTGCCCTTCACCTCCTGTTCTTATGGCCAGAGGACCAGTCTGGAGAAGCTGTAAGCAGAGGTGGCCTGTGTGTCCTGGTAGAGCTGATTCCTAAGGGCTGTAGAAGTTTTCAGAGTCAGACAGCAGGATCTCGGTCGCTCCTCAAATTTGGGCATTAGGAATTGAGATTATATGATGAGAGATCAAAATAATTTTCTTGATGTAGCCTGTAGAAATCAGAGTTGTCATCAACAGGTAGAGCAGGCTTGGAGGAGGCCAAGGACTGAAACAACCAGGGTTCCACAAGTTGGGAGTGCCAGCAAAAGCAGAGGTGGCGTCTGCTCTTTAGCAGTCACATCAGTCACCAGCCAGCACTGCTGCCACACAGCCACCTTTCAGAGCACTGTAGTCAGCTGGCAGATTTGAACATGAAGCCACCTGGGGTGTTTTAATTTTTCTAATCTCAGTTTTCCTTGCTTTCAGATGCTGTTTATTCAAGGCACTAAGAATGTTACAGACACCTGCTTTTGTGACCACATTTGTTAACTAGGGGTTTTGTTTGGATTTTTTTATGTATGTATTTCATGCACTAGAAAGGTGCCAGACCTTTCTGTTGAGACTGTGTATAATTTATTGGTCTGGTGATTTTTTTAAAGATATATAATTTAAGTGTAATAGATATTAATGTATATAATTGTATTTTGGCATTATGTAAATATGTATTTTTTCTATATTGTTTATATTAATGTTAAGCTTCAGATAATACTATTTTTTCCTTATCACAGTTTTTATGAACTGTTCTACATAAACTATTTTAAATTGTATGGCTAACAGGACTGCTGCGTTTAGGGCAGTATTAGCATATAACACACAGGAAAAATCCTATAAGAGGAGAACCTCATTTTTTTTAACTAGTTCAGTGTTTGTGAGATGAAATAAGCTACTATTAAGCAAGGGAACAGTAGTCCTGTATAGGAATTACAATGCTACTCTACACTTTAAACTTAGTGCTTTTGATCTGACAAAAATGGGTATAACCCATAACACAATGGCATACCTTTTACAGAACTCATTAACAGCCGAGCAAAACAGGGTCCACCTCACTAGAAGCAACTGTTTCAATCTAATGTGACATACATAGTAGAAAAATATCAAACAACATACGCTGCCATGAAGTCTAGCAGACCTTTCCCCCCCCTACATGCTTTGAGGGGAGACAGGTCACATTCTGATTTCTTTACACTGGTTTAAGAGAGCAGAATCAGACCATAGCCTGTGTCTGTGCATTTTCACGTGCGTATAATTATAATAAGAAAGGTGTTCAAGGAAACGCCTCAGATGACATTCATGTTAACAAACAGACCTGTAAGGATGTGAAGTCTGGCAACTTCCATAGCTCATTAAAAACAATGCTGTACCATGCTACAAAAGTACAGAGATTATAAATGTATTGATATAAAGACATATAAAGGTATATATCCCACAGTTTACACAACTGGCTTTGGCCTTAAGCTGCTTGCGGCATAGCTTCCTTGGCCCAAGTGTTGGTCTCCTTTGAATGCCACTTGCTTTTGCAAAGGGCAAGCATGGCCCCAGCATGTCTGCATAGAAAGACTCCTGCACTTAGGTGTTGCCTGATGTCACCACCACAAAGGCAGTTGGAATAGAAAAAGGCTCATCGGTAAATCAAGGGATGTAGGCTGGCAGGGCTGTGCTAATCATTGGATGACTCAAAGCATTTAGTGATTAGCAAGAAGTACAATCGAAGAGCACTCAGCAGGTATCCTGCCCAGCCAAGTGGATTAGGCACATCCTCTCTCCTCTGCAAAGAGGCTTCTCATTCAAGGGACTGAACACTCTGTTCAGCTATTCTTTGTCTTTATAAAACTCTCTTCAAACAAATAGAGAAGAGGCAGTACACAGTTCTTCTCCATCACAAAAAGAAGGGCCGGCTTGATAGTTCTCGTTTTGTGGATCTACCCATACTTTACCTAGAGAAAACTTAGCCTGCTGCTGAAGACAAGTGCCTAAATTCCACTTTTATTTTGGAGATAAATAAATATTTCAGAAGGCCTCCTGAGAAGCAGCCAGTACACCTAAGTGCCAAACTGAGAAACTGCTGTGGCCCTGGGCCAAGACTATCGTGATTTCACTATGGCATATTGGAGCCGCACGCTCCTTGCGGTAGGAACACCGCAGCACTGAGGGCTGAAGAAATCTGCTAGGCAGCTCTGACATAGTTTTCTTAGATCATTCCAAAGCGGAACCAGCAGGACTATGCACACCCATGTCACTCTCTGTTTTTTCTAGAGAGAAGCAAACAGCCTGATGGCCACTCTTCCTTCCTGCTCCATCTGGAGTCTCATCCTTTCTTGACCAAATATCCTTGCGTGCCTCAGAATCATAGAATCATTTAGGTTGGAAAAGACCTTCAAGATCATTGAGTCCAACCATCATCCATAGCCACTAAACCATGTTATGGAGTACCCCGTCTATGCTCTTTTTGAATACCTCCAGGGATGGTGACTCAAACACTTCCCTGGGCAGCCTATTCCAATGTCTGACAACCCTCTCAGTAAAGAAATTTTTCCTAATATCTAACCTAAATCTCCCTTGCCACAACTTGAGGCCATTTCCTCTCATCCTATCTCCAGCCACCTGGCAGAAGAGACCAGCACCCACCTCACTACAACCCCCCTTCAGGTAGTTGTAGAGAGCGATAAGGTCTCTCCTCAGCCTCCTTTTCTCCAGGCTAAACAGTCCCAGCTCCCTCAGCCGCTCCTCATCAGACTTGTGCTCCAGGCCCCTCACCAACTCGGTTGCCCTCCTCTGAACATGCTCCAGCAACTCAATGTCTTTCTTGTAGTGAGGGGCCCAAAACTAAACACAGGACTCGAGGTGCAGCCTCATCAGTGCCAAGTACGGGGGTACGATCACTGCCCTGCTCCTGCTGGCCACTCTATTTCTGATACAGGCCAGGATGCCGTTGGCCTTCTCGGCCACCTGGGCACACTGCTGGCTCATATCCAGCCGGCTGTCAACCAGCACCCCCAGGTCTTTCTCTACCGGGCAGCTTTCCAGCCGCTCTTCCCCAAGCCTGTAGCGCTGCATGGGGTTGCTGTGACTGAAGTGCAGGACCCAGCACTTGGCCTTGTTGAACTTCATGCAACTGGCCTCAGCCTATCGATCCAGCCTGTCTAGATCTCTCTGTAGAGCCTCCCTACCCTCAAGCAGATCGACCCTCCCTCCCAACTTGGTGTCCTCTGCAAACTTGCTGAGGGTGCACTCAATCCCCTCATCCAAATCATTGATAAAGTTATTAAACAGAACAGGGCCCAACACCGAGCCCTGGGGAACACCACTTGTGATCCGCCGCCCACTGGATTTCACCCCATTCACCACAGCCCTCTGGACTCGTCCATCCAGCCAGTTTTTCACCCAGCAAAGAGTACACTTATCCAAGCCACGAGACACCAGTTTCTCAAGGAGTATGCCATGAGAGACAGTGTCAAAGGCCTTGCTGAAAAATCAGCTTTCACAGCTACTCAGAACATATAAGCTTGATTAACCTTTCAGGTGTCTGTGTATGAAAATACTGCTCATTCATCTTGTACATCCTCTTTGGCCCCACACAAACCTCAAGATTCACCACCCATAGTGGGATCTGAAGAAGAAGGGAAGTACCATTATAGTGGAAGGCATTTTCACAGTGGGAAATAGAAGCAAAACCACAAAGAAATGTGCAAATTCTCTGCAAGCCCCTTTTTCCCTGTTTCCTTTGCTAGATAGACTCTAGGTTAGCAAGGAAGGACAAACAAGTATGGCAGCTTTAGATCGATCATTGACCCTGTTAATAACAGCTGAACTTAGAGTATCACAAAAATTGCCATTGTGTTACATGCGCTGCATTTAGTCCTTTCTTTTTGCCGCGGTAGCTGAGGAAAGAAGATCACCATATTAGTTACCAGCAATACAATTACACTGTGAAGACGTACCAAATGTACCCTATAAATTATCTCACACTATATATCACTGTGTCATTTTTTATGCTAAGGGAAATGGAACTCGCTCAATAATATATGGTCTGAGGGCAAAAGTCTGATTGTATACTATGTATGCATTTTGTTCATCATTTTCAGAAAGACACACATTGTTCTGCTCTTTATTTTAACATCATTGTTTCTCAGCTCCCTCCTCCGCACCTACAGAGTTCACAAATGTGCACCCAAAATAATGATGTCATAGCAGACAGCTATTTTCATCTTTTCTCTCAGCTAATAATGGACACAGTTCATAAGCTTCTTCCTTCTCATCACTTAATAACATGACAGATGACCTTAAACACTCTGGCACAATGCTCTTGAGCAGCTTTACATCTCTGCCTAGCTAGGTCACGCGTGAGACTGTACACACACACATTATTGCTCTGGCTCTGCTTTCTAGCCAATTCTGCTCATAGGAAACCAGTGTAAATCCACTGAGAATAAGTAAGAAGTATCTATGTAGCATTTTGTTAATGTATGTAAGACATCTACTTATCAGTATAATTAATTATATTTACTGTGCCTCTAAGCTGAATAACAGGACTGATGGGAAATTGTTAATGTAACAAGAATGGACTTGAAGGAGCCTGTGTTTCTGAACAAAGACAGCTCTTAAGGAAAAAGACATCCTTTGCTGAAGAGGATGTTTCTGTTTTGAATGTCCATGAATGATGTTCAGAATTCCCTTCTTGATGTTTCCCAATAATAATGTTATAAAGCAAGGCTAGTGTTGTCGCTGATCCATAAGCTAAGATTTGCACACTTGGAGCCCAGTCCTGTGAATCTCTGCATTGTCCACAAAGCTACCTGAGTACTTTCATGGAAGTCAAGTGGAATGCTTGCCTGAAGAATACCATTCCACTTCTGAAGCACTTGCAGGGTTGGGCTTTTAGGTTAATTCAAATTTTTGTATTGAAAGTTATTTAATAATGAAAAAATTGTAATAAATGTTTTTTTAATCTGTGCAATACAATTACAAGATCCATTACCGATTGTAGAAAAAAAAAAAAGATTTTGCATAGCTGGAGTTGATAAATGATATTTTTTGTTACTAATGGAACACAAAAGTGGGTGAGGGAAATAGGCATACTGTGAAGATGTCATAAAAGTGCAACTTTATACATTTTTCTCTGCTGCTATAATTATTTATACAGCTTATATACGTGCCTAAAATTGCCAAAAATATTATTTTATGCCATGATATACTATGAATTTCCTTTCAGTTGTAGAACAGAGAAAAGAAAATGTGTGAGCTTTAAGTTTATATTATGTATTGTATACGGTTATTTACGCTTTGACTTTGAAAGCAAAAAGTTAAATACTAGACAGATAGGAGTACATGAGCACTTAGCCGTGCTCCTCAGCCTGGGAGTTAATATATGGGCTAGAGGGATGAGAACAATAACCATCTAATCACTATATTAGCATCTCCTCCCAGGGCCACAGATCAGGGAAACACGTCTGACATTCAGCGATACAGCCTACCGCAGCCACGGCTTCACCACCAAGGAGCGGCATGGCAGGTGCTTACATCATTGATTCAGATTTCTTTCAGTACTTCAGACATGCAGTTTGCGTGAATAAAATGCAATATAGAATGACCACCGCTCCCCTGATGGCCCTGTCACGGACGTCCGGGCGCTGGAGCTGTGAGCTCTGGGACCTAGAGTCCCCGGAGGCTGCAACTTTGGATGGAAGATGAGTGTGCACCCCAGTACTTAGGCAGCTCGCTGTGCGCCCCGTGCCCTCGACTGTCCCTCTCAGGCTGACGAAGTCAAACTCCTGACCTGTCGGTAGCACTACTATGGCCAAAGCACACTGGTCTGTTATCGGTGACCTCGCAGAGCAACAGCTAGTTCAGACTGCGATTTGGTTTTTAAGACTGGCGGAAAATACTGCAGACTAGGGACTAGCTAAATTTAGCAAATACAGTGTCAATGATGGTGGTAGATTGATACGCATGATGATTTGGTTGTTTCTTGGTTTATTTGAAAGCTAAAGAAATAGTGTAAGTAATGTTAGGTAGCTAAATATATATTGCTCTACAGCAGGGCAGTATGTTATAGTGAAAAAAACCACAATTTTGAAATGTGGCTAGCCATAAATTCTTTGCCAGTGCCTGGAGTAAAGTGTCTGAAAAACATCTTCAGCACATATTCCATTCTCATATGCTAGATAATTACTTATATTTGTGTTCCTAACAAACACTGGGTGAACACAGAATTGTGCTACTATTGTCAATTTAATTTATGCATTTGTTAAGTATATTTTTATATTTTTAGCTACAGTCAACAAATCAAATATATTTGAGTGTATTTTACACATTTTTATAAATAGTTCATGAATAAAACATTCATTTAAAAAACCCCACGTCCTCGATCTTCTGTTTGACTGCCTTTGCATTATGGATTTTGTTGTCCTGCTGCTCAGAGAAAAGGTCATAAGTGAGTTTGATTTCAAGTGAGGCAGTCTTCAGAGAACATTAAATTCATCAGAAGCCTCAGCCTGTTGGGGAAAAGGGGGCTCTGCTGTTGCCCGCTGGCCGGATTAGTGCCCAAGCGGAAAGATACTGTTGTTCCCTTCTCCTCCCCATTTCTCTGCCCTCCTCCTTTAATAAACGGAATACTGTCTGGGTTATGCAATGGGTATGTGAAACAACAGTGCATCTTGAACTTGAGTGCCTGTTATTTTAGAGACATTTCGCCAGGCAGTTGTACCAATTAACACCGCACTGGAGCTCCATCACTGCCTACCACCCAAGGATCTGAACCATGCTTTTTAACAAATATATTTCTTCCCCTCCCGCTCTCCACAATGCTTAAAAACCAATTAGCATTCTTGTGGGTTTAGGGTGCTTGGCAGTAGCGTGCTATTGCCAGCGCTCTGTGTCTCAGTTATTCCTTATTTGTCATCAGAAGTGTTTAGGATGAGTTAATTCTGTTTATTTAAAAGGAAGAATGATTTATTAGTTTCTGGTTTGTACTGTGAGCTATTTGCCGAGGGGCTGTGTGCTGAAGGCTGAGAGAGTTGTTAGATTTTCTTTGTGATATAAAAGCTTATCTCTGAGCTGTACTTTGTCCTAAAGCCAACGTAGACACAAAAGAGCAGTAATAAAGATAAAATAATGGACAGTTAATATCTCCACACAGGAGAAACATGGCCAGCATTGCAGACAAGAAGAAATACAAATGTTTTTACAAGGTACAACAAGGAAACTGAAACACAGAGGGTCTCCTCTAGTTTGGCAAGAACACGGTGGCTGGCTCCTGTTAAAATACTGCCAGAATCAAATTTTTCACTTTGGACCTGATTTTTACCTGGGCTTCATACCTGTGAGCTGGCTGTTTTGTCTGGTAAGTCATTTCCTGTACTAGTGCTAGATAATAGTTGCCTTTTTCTGCCAGTCCCGCTTTTCTCTATCAGCAGGTTTCCTAAGCCCTAGAAATAGCTGCCGGTGTCAGATGTCTTATGGCAGGCGCGACTTGGCAATACCAATATGTCAGCAAACACAAGTGAAAATTTCAAGTGTTACTAACCAAGCCTTTGCGCCCTACTTGGGTAAAATAGCCGTCCTGACCTGTCCAAAACCCCCCAGCAGCAGCAAATGAAGAAAAAAAGAGAGAGGAAAAACAGCATTCCAGTTAATTTATGGAAAACGTTGCATTTTGGAGGAGTTGCAAAAGCCAGACCCGCTTTTCCTGTTCTAAGGGTCAGTGATGCGTGGGGCTGCAGCTGCCGACAGGCCCCGCACGGCCGCCCGATTGCCAGGAGGGAGGCGGCGGCGACGCCATGCTCACGGCCGCGGTGGCCGGGCCGTATCGATCGCTGAGCCGCCGACGGCCACCCCTTTGAATTGATCCGCTGGTTTTCATTGCGCGGCGGCCGCAGGGGCCGTCTCTGCTCGCTTGCAGCACCCAGCAGCGTTGGCGGGTGAGGGTCTTCAGGGACAAACAGCCCCGGGGCCTTCATCGCGGCTTGTATCTGCACGGCCAGGCACGTGTGCCTCACGCTTTTTGGGGTCTGGCTCCTGCAGGTATCCACTGTCCTCTTTATACCCACTTCAGATGCTAACTGTCGTTTGCATCATGCGAAACCTCTCCGCAACAAGCAGCTCTGCTTGGGACGAGGGGTGGTCCCCGCTCCCAGAGGCTTGGAGTAGTCAGCTGCATGGAGGTGCCAAGGTCCAAGAGGGGCAAATTTTTTTGCAGACCTCAAAGTCTTCAAGTCTCCAGGCAAGACATTACCTTAGCGCCTGCAGCTTTTCTGTTGCAGAGGTTCTGGGACCCCTAAAAGAGGTGAAAGTCCCCCTGAGGGCTGTCGCTGACCGGGCAGGGTCCCCACCATCAGCATGGGGAAGGTCCACGCTGAGCCCAGCTGCAGGCTGCCCTCTCCACACCTCCTGAACCAAATTCCCGGCTGGAAAGGGTGGCAGGAGCATGTCCTAGACACCAGAGATGCTCCAGATGGGCGCACACAGCTTCAGCCGTCAAAGAGGAAGGTTCCTCCTTCCGTGCTGAGACCTTCCATCCCTGAGCTGTGGGGCCACGGCACATGGGGTGTGACTGCAGAGGCGCATGGCGGGGACACGCCGGCTCTGCCAGCCGGTGCTGCGTGACCGATGCCTCCCGTCCCACGGGGACGCACCGTCCCACCAGATCCCCCCACCCCGTCCCCAGGCTCGTGGGGACCCGCACGCTCCAGAGGACTGAGAGCATTGAGGCCGCTTGCCAAGAGCCCGGAGGAGAGGGCGAGAGCCGTGGCCTTGTGCTGGGAACCCGAGCGTCGTTGGCAAATGCTGCGGCGGCTGGGCCAGACATTTCTGTACACGGCCTTCCCCGCACTCCTGCCAAAACCCCTGCCAAATTACACGCCGTGTCCTTGCTTGTCTTTGGTGTTCAAGCACCCAGGGCTGCTTAGGTGCCAAATCAATAGCGGAGAGCAGCTGGGGCGGCTAACTCTTAGCGAGGGAAAAGGCAGAGTTTTCCTGCTCTCCCCGCAGCACCGAGGCCACACAACCGGGTTGTCAGGTGCCACCTGAGACCTGCCATTTGAGTCCTCTCAGGACAAGAAGGTGCCCAAAACCAGGTATTTCTGCCCCTACAAATCTTCACCCATCACTAAAGGAGAGGCACTGTTCTCTCTAAAAGACGGGGCACAGGCATAAAGGGGGGAGGTGAGCGAGCCCCTTCTGGGGCTACGTGTCTCCCAGCAGCCCTGCTTCACAGTTTGGCTCTCATGGATGTTTTTTCTATGTATCTGTCTCAGCTGGGCTGGTTTGCACCAGGCCTTAAAACTAGACATGCTTTGCTGAGCGATGCCCAAGCGCATTGGTCCAAAACCTGGACAGAAGAAAGCTGATGATCGGGCTAAAGTAACACCTCTTCGGTGGGTTATCAGGAGGATAAATTTGGCTTTGGTCTGCTCCTTCCTTCTTGTGGAGAAGGTACGTTCATTAAGTCCTTGTCTCCACTTCTAGCGGAGCTGTAACATCTCCATCAGCTCCAAAACGATTGCTTTGCCCCTTGGATGTGGGAGCTGGGCACCTAGACAGCACTGAGTGACATGTGCCGTACACAGGCTGCACTCAGAAGGCACTGACCGAGCCACTGCCTCACCCTGGCTCCCTCCATCTCCTGAAACATTTTGTGGCAATCCCTTCTGGCATCTCAGGTCTGAAATACCTTCAGGAGAAGCTCATTGACTGTGGAGAAAGAGCGAACACCAGGAGTGCTTCCAGCTGATCACACAGAAACATTTCCAGCAGAGAGATGTCTATTTATCCGGGGTAATCGTCCCAGACTGCCCTTAGGACCGCTTATCCCCAAGCAGCCAAAGGGGTTTGGAAGAACCATACCCCAGAGGTATGTCTCTCATCAAAGATATAGAAAGTGGTTAGATTGACAAAGCGGTCATCTTAGTAGACTTCTACAGTGCTTAATGTAGACATCCATGGGCTTAAATGAACTGGTTACTATCCCTGTAGCCCGGTCACATTTGGGGATGGACTAGGAGTTGAGCATCTTCACCCCGCTCAATGGAATTGGTCCGGGGGCCTCCTCGGGGGGTTAGACCCTTGCAGCTCTGTAGGAGCTGTTCCGCGTTTTCAGAATAAAGCTCTGAATTTAGGCGATGCCCTTTGGAGTCCCACTCAGAGGTCTGTAGCTAAACTAAAACCCAATCCCAGTTCTCACACTAGTTCAGCTCCTTCCCCAGGACTGTAACTGGTGAGCACGAGAGCTCTGCAGCTGAAGTGTCTCCGCTAATCATCGAAGTAGCAAGGTGCTGGGGGAAAATAGTGCCAGAGGACACTTCCAGAGGCATTTCCTCTGCCAGAGAGAAAAGCAACCACGTTGGGTGGCTCCACAGGACACCAGCACTAGATCCCTGCGTCAGTCTGCAAGGATGAAGGAATCAGCAGGGAATACGTATTCCTTTAGAAATTCTGCCAGTCCTTGGCATACACACACATATATGTCAGTAGGGATGGGAAAATATTTCAGATTCATTTGTTTGCATTGCCATGTGATGCAAAGTTATGAAAATAATTTTCACTTTGCAAACTTAATATTAGAAGTTTTTAAAATGATCTCTTCCCACTATAATCACGAGAATTCTCCCACTCCTACTGGATACACGGGACAAACGCATCTGGTTTTTGCCCAGACCAAGTTTGAGGCTGTAGCGCAGCCAGCATAGAAAGCAGGCCCTTCAATTTTGTTTTCCATCCCACAGAGAGTAAAGAATCTTGAAATTAAAAAAAGAGACTAGTGGCATTACGGGTAAGAAAGCCCAAACTTCCTGGAAAATCAAACACAGACCAGATGGCATGTAGTAAAGCTACCCAAATAGATTTGGTATGAGCTGAGCTACACTGTAAAAACACAGAGTAAAAATAATTGGATGCAGAAAGGAAAGTGAAGGTGGTCAGAATGCTCCACACAGCTTGGCTAGGGAAGAAAATGTTATGCAAATAAAGGACAGCTACAGCAAGGTCCATGTGTTAATTGGGGGCATTTCTCCTGCCTGTCAGTGACTAAAGTAGCAGTAATGAAACCACTAGGAGAAAAAGACGGATACTTGCGAAGGCAATAAAGAGGTATATAATGTCCAAAGTATCAAACAGATCAGAAAAGATATGCTCAAGACACCACACATGATAAATGCCAGCATCCTGTTATCTTATCACTGGATCTGAAAGACACCTGGAGCCAAATTATTTGTGAGAATCCAACTTCAAGAGAATGAACTGGCAGACAACTGGAATTAATTAATGCCCTACAGATCTGTGCTAGAAAGGTTGGAGAGCACTAAAAATATCTGAGCAGCCCGTTTCTTTACACATCATGCCAATTAGATCTGGTCAGGCTGTGACAAATTTTCTGTAAACATTCTGGTGAACAAGCAACTTCCCCAGCCCTCTCCGGCAGCTCCCAGTGTGGATGAAATCTTGCCTTTAAGATGCCTGAAATTTCAATGGCAAAAACGGAGCAGGGAAAAAGCAAAAGGAAGAGCTGGTGTCAAGTACCTTGTGGTTGACTGAACCAGGGCAGGTAGGAAAATTCCAGATCCTTGACTTGGCAATGTTCTTCAGCATGGATTTCTGTTTGCTTTGGTGGGATTAGACCTAGACATCTTCTTGTACTGTGTCCACTAGAGGAAAAGGAAAAAAGACAGAAAATATAGTGAGTGAACTTCTACTGCCCTTGTCTAGGGAATACGCATCCATTTTAGTGGGGAGAAATACACATACATCCATTTTGGGATGGGAAGGCATCTAGGAAGACGGCTAAAGCCACCAAAGACCTCCACCAACTTTGTGGTGACATCTTTTATTTACTTCCTCTTCTCTGTCCCACACGACATCAGAGACCTGATGAACAAAAACCCCGTGAAGGACCGTACGGTGTGATTGCGAGGGCCGGACCCCGTCATGCTCTGAGGTGCTGAGATCGTGCAGGGCAAGCGGGAGCACATGCACCTCGCCCAGGAGGTCCTCACACCCCAGTGGGACCCACTCCTCTTCCTCACTCGGCCTCGCCAAGGAAAACCACACTTGAACCCTCTCTGCTGCTGCTGTCCCCAAGGAATCAGCTCTTGTTTGCCTCCTTTTTTCCGTCCTCAGTGCCGCCCACTCATTCCCACATCCCTCTGCTTATCGCCGCTCGGCGCAACAGACTGGGGAAGTGATCTGTGTTAAAATTACCTTGTCATCAACAAAAACAAACGGCTATTTTTAAGCTCCCCAGTCTGTTGCAGGAGAGGGAGTCTGAGGTTTTCATGCCTACACGGGCTGGCAGGGCATGACAGATTTGTCAGACATCACTCTTTCTGCTTCTCGGACCTTCCCCCACTCCTGTAGCCCACCTGCTCTGGCCGAGTGTGACCTGCCCCTCGCCAAGTCCCACCAGGCTGCCCCCCGAAAACAAGACTCAAACCCAGCTCGGTCCCCAGCCTGCCACTTGCATCTGTGAAGACCAGGGATGATGGATTTGAAAAAAAGTGGGTCTCACCCTGGCTTTCCCATAGGTGCAAGTATGACCGATGGCTGGGAACCAGCCTCAGAGAAGAGGCGACCAGAGAAAGGGAAAGAAAAGCTCTGGGCAGCGGGAGGAGGAGGGATATTGGTTTATGTCCTGTGTTATGCTGAGCACGTGAAACCCCGATGCAGTGGGACTCTGTTCCCTGCATGGACCTCCTCCAGGGAGATGGGGAAGCTGAGGGTCGTCTTAGCGTGACCGAGTCCCCTTTGCTCCTGAAATGCCACTTTATGTCTTCTAGTACCTGCACGCTGGAAGGGACAATTGGGTGCAGAGACTTCACAAACAAATTTCCCTTACCTACAGCTCCGTATCCTCCCCCCTCTAGTTCTTATCTCGGTAATTAAATTATGCAGCTGAGGAAAGTGGTTTGGAAAACAGATGGCATGCAAGATGCTATAGAATACAGTGGTGCATTTTAAACCTCACAGCAGAGACACAGACAGATTTGGGTGGTATATGGGCCTTGAAGTAATTGAACTAAAAAGGCTGCTTGTGCGATGGCCTTTAACCAGAAGAAATGAGTGGCCCTCTAGCCTCCAAACTGATACTCACAATTAAGTATTAAAATCAAGCTTTTGCCCCAAACGTTCTGGCTGGTCTAATTTGCCACACAAGTTGGTGTGGCCTAACCATGGTTCCTGGTGAGTGTCAATGGTAGGAAATATGGAATTTGGGCAAGATGGCATCTTGAAGCAAGCCGTTTAGCCTAGCGCTAGTCCAAAAAGTAAGGGAAAACGACACAAAAAAAGAGCAGACCCTTAATTAATCTCTGCGAGGCTCTAAGCCCATTCTCCCACTGTCCTTACATTTAAGACCACGGCATGAACTCGACGGGGCAGGGCTGGGTGAGGACGAGGTGCCAGAGCTGCCGGCAGCGTGAGTGCCGTGTCCCCAGACGTGCTGGAGAAGCACGACATGGTGGGAGCCCACCGCTGGCTCCCCCCCACTGCACGCCCAGCGAGTTCTTTCACCGACGTAGCCGAGGAAAGGGGTTTGCCAACAGCATCTGCCTCCGGACCAGCATTAAAAATGTCTTCACTCAAAACTTAGATGGTAAAAGAGATTGTGCTAGCTTGTGTTGGAGTGGGCTGCTGCCTCTTTCCAGGAAAAAGGCACGGTTGTCAAATCCCACCCTCTGAAACGGTGCTGGAGATCGCCTTGTTGCAATGAGAACCGTCGCGCGAGGAGCTAGGGGAGTCCTACGGCTGGCAGCTGTTTCCACCGCTGAGTATATTTCCACACAAAGCTGGAGGTAATTCTCAGAGAGACTAATAAATTGAACATAAAGAGTTTAAACCGTCCGGATAAATAATGGCAGATGTTTAGGGAAGGAGCAACAGGCAAAAGTATGAGTTATGCAGTGCCTGCAGTTCAAAGAAAATTAGTTTAAACTGCGAGGGCATTGTTTGGAGGAACAGTAAGGGATAAAGGGACTGGGGGAGGGAAGAAGGTGGGGAAAAGCTGTCTCCCTTCCCTCAGATGCATGAGTGCCATCCCTGGCTAGCATGGCGAACCGCCACTTCATCGCCAAAAGAGCATCCAGCGCTTGCAGTGGAAGCAGAAGCAAACACCATCACTCACAATCCCACATCCCATCCCGCAGAGCTGGCTTTCCCAGAGCATTACCAGCATGTAACAGGGCCGCTGGTGTGCAGAAACGATGAATCCCGCCACAAAACCCCCATCTTCCTGCAAATGTTTTCAGCAAAGGACAAGAAAGTGGGTTGGTAGCTGGGGAACCAGGATCCCTGCATTTCATACCCAACTCTGTTTCACTGCCCAACCTTGTGCATAACACCTAACCTCTGCAGGCAGCAGTTCAGCTGCCTGTAAAAGAAATTCTCGCTTCCCAGGAATGTGCGGAGACCTACAGTCCAATTAAAATCCCTGTTTGAAAGACGCTATGAAAAATAACTCTGCTGCCAGCCCTCTTCTTCCTCACCCAAGGACGGAGCAGATTTTATTACGGTACGTTTGCCAGAAATTTACTCTCTTGAAATGGGAAGCAAACCCTTCATTGTCAGAAAGGCTGCAGCACTTCTTATGCGGGTTTTTTTCTGAGATTTCATAGGGGATAATAGGTAGTGTTTAAATGGAGAGGGCCAAATTATCAGAACGCTTTTGAGCTATATAATGAGTATTGCTAACAGCAATGCTTGACTTGGCAACACAGTCTTCAAGGTTATTTAGTGAAACACAGAACGTACATCAAATGAAACAAAAAGTCAATTTTAATATGTCTTTGCAAAATAAATGTAAAACTAATCAATTTGGCTTTTCGCTTTTATTCTGTCTCTTTGTTTTGGCTATCACTAAAAGCATCCTTGAAAATGCAACAGAAGAAGCCTTAGACAGGAGTGATAGAGCAACAATAAAGCGAGGAGGAATGCAAATTGGTACAGAATGTCTTCGATCATTATAAAGATAATTATTGAGAGACACAGCTCGGTGTGCATGAATACAGAATAATGATGAGTTTGGTAAACCTTTACCACACAATACATATGTATTTGTGTGCCTGGAGAAAGGGTGCTTAAGAAGGAAGCAACAGGGTGAAATCAAAGAGTATGTGCATCACTCCAACAGCAGGATGGAAGGAAGGAACAACTCCCAATCCATCTTACTTGGAGGCAGCACAATTAACGCTGCAACGAGCTTCCACTATGCAGCCAGACATTAGCTGCCCTATTGCTACAAAATGGGCTATAAATCTGTACAGGTATTATGGACAAAAAGAAATCATTCCCACAAAGTTTCAAGATAGGTCAAGACATAATTTAAACAGTAGGTTATTAAAAACAGATTTGAATATGGAGTTTTGCCTAAACCTTCTTTAATTTTGCTTACTTTGCACAGTGAGAACTCCTTGGGCACGTGTGCGTGTCCTGTAAGCGAGGAAAACAGGTTACTGTAAGTAAACTTGCGCGCATGACTATGTGGTTTATGCCCAAAATATTTCTGGAGGAAAAACCAGCCTAACCCCAAACCTGTTGACGTTGATACCGTTGAATTTTGAGATGTTCAGCCCTGGCGATGTCGTGTTTGCTGCACCGAGTCGTGCAAACTCTTTTCCCCGGGGAAGAGTTCAGACAGGGGTTCTGTGGCCATGCAGCGATTTGCAGCAGAAACATGTTGCTTTCTGGAAAGAAAAAAGAGTGTGATGGTCCTGATGCTGCAATGACAGAACCCGAAGCCAGCAGAGCCCAGCAGCGATGGCTTCACCTCCATCCCCTGCCCCAACACACAGCCTCAGGCACCAGAAACTGCCCAAATTGCTGCAGAAAACCCCTGCAACATTGCTCTAAACTTCCCAGCAATTTCAATGTAAAAAGAATGGGAAATACACATCGCTCTGAACAAAACAGGTTAAAAAAATAGGTTGAAACAGGTTAAAAAAACCAACATGGTAGCCCCATACTCCCCCAAGAAGTCACTGAGTGACAGCTCCTGGAGAAAAGGCTGTGGTTTCAGCGTCAGACACCAGCTAAATGCCATCAACGCCAGGGTTAGCTAGCGACGATCGCATCAGCGTGCTGTCTAACACCTGAAGGCTTTACAGTCACATTTTTGCTTGCCAGATGTTTCTCTCCACCAAATGTTATATTTGCTCTGTCCCTCCCATCCTCATTTATTACCTTGTATTTTTCAGGAATAGAAAAGACATTTTATTCTTCTGCTAATATTCTTAGCTCGTTGTATTTGCTGTTGAATCACCTGCCCGTCAAACTGGAGCTCGCAAACCTCCTGATCTGGCATATTTTAAAAAATTCAATTAATTTGCCCTTTACCTTGCCATTTCATATCATGAATAAAGCTACTGAGACACCTCACCCCACACCTGTGCTCGGTATCTCGCTGTTCATTATTGCTTTGTGTTGACAGTTCTGCAGCCCATTTTCAATCTCCCATCGCTTGATGCCAGCCTGATCTAAATTAATTTTTTCAATAAGATCTCGAGGCATTATTTAAAATGATCCCTACAGTGTATTACTTCCCGTATATGTCTCCATTAGTCTCCAGTTTGGCTGTAAAAAAGCAGCAAAGTTCACAGGACACTATTTGCTTTTAATACACCAGAATCATTTACTGCCTGTGATTAACTTATTCCGATGGATACTTGTAGATTCATAGCACATGCTCTATATTTTCGATAAGGATTGAAAATTAGTCCATCAAAAGCAAGAGACATTAGCTAACTCCAGAATTTCCTTTTTTTTTTTTTTTTCCCTTTGGTATCAGAGCCATGGGGGTCATGATTTTTCAGAAAAAAAATAGTTAGGATCCAAGCTACCTGCCATTTAGTCATACTGATTGCTGTATATTCGGTCCTTCCAAACTAGTCTCCCCCTGCCTAGAAACAGACTTCCTGGCAATTTCACGGTTAATTTTTAATCATCTCAAACATTATTCTTCGGAGGAATAGTGCAGGAAAAGACAGTTCAGCCCTTTTAACTCCACCGAAGCTTTCACTTGTTGCCAAACCTACGTCCCTTCCAGCATTTCGCATTCGCCTTCGGTTGGGAGCGCTCTCCGGTC
The DNA here is from genome assembly GCF_947461875.1 of Haliaeetus albicilla. Lineage (NCBI taxonomy): Eukaryota > Metazoa > Chordata > Aves > Accipitriformes > Accipitridae > Haliaeetus > Haliaeetus albicilla. The sequence goes on from NC_091510.1 coordinate 14,571,866, forward strand.
GTGCTCTCCCCCCCCGTAGCCCCCCACCCTGGCAGCGTTCCCAATATCCAGGCCCCCAACAAGCCCCAGATATGACATCCCGGAGATGATGCTCTCTCCGACCTCCGACCTCGGGGGGTGTCCGCTCTGCCCCTCTCCTGGGGGTACCACGAGCCCAACAGGATCGCTGCAACGGGGGGGAAAGGGGCCACGGAAAAGCTGCTCTCCTGCCAAATGGAGAAAGGCTGTGGCTCTGCTCAAAGCAAACTGACCTGCAAAATTCAGGTTGCAGCCCCGCAAACCTTCGGTGTAAGGGGGTCTGTGCTTCTCGCATTGAAATTGCATTCTTGCATCGGAACTCATCGAACCGAAATGCAGCCACGCGCGTATATTGCAAAGACACAGCCTTCGATATTGGCACGTGCTCTGATAGGTATGGTCAGAAATTGCTCCTTATCTGAAGTCTGGATTTGTCCTAATCCCACAGTGAGGGAATGGAAATGACCTAAAAGTTGGCTCTTGGCAGCTTTTGAAACAAAACATTAGCTGCTTGCATCTCTTTTTGAATTGATCCTGCTGCTTGGGGTCCAAATAGTTGAAGTATTTTGTCCAGAAACCATCAATAGCTGTCAGTTGCTGAACAAGCAGTTATATGAAAGAGCTTGATAGTTGATTTTTTCCAACTGCTTTTAGTGAATGGCAATTGGCATGCTAATAAATAAAGAGATAAAATTTATGTTAGCTGAAAAGTCATGAAAAAGTGGCGTTATGTAAGGTAATGTTCAACACTGCATTAGGTCATTAAATTAAATTACAGGCAGATTTTTTTTTTTTTTTTAAATGCTATATCACAGGTGATTTAAGTAACTTTCACTGCATTTCTGGGAGAGTTTTTTCAGGTTGATTGCTATATGTGCTCTTTGCAAATTGTTTGTGCATTGTAGGTGCGTACATAACTTTACAGCTATGCCAACATATTTTGTAATAAAATTTTACATCCAAATTACAGTTATATAATTTAATGGGCTATTCTTTTTCTTCTTATTGCACCTCCAGCCACGCATCCAATGCACACAAAGCAATTTCTTGGCTTACGAGACTTAAAACCATTAGACCACCAAAGAGCTGTGAATTAAACGCCGTGCAAGTAATGACGGCATTCGTGCTAACATATCAAACCAGAAAGAAAATTGCACAGCCTCTCAAATACCAAACTTTGGGGTTGATTCATTCGGTGGGTCTGTGACCTGACAAGGCAGTATGATTAATTGCACACATATTCCCTTGGAGGTTTTCCCGCTCATGCTTTCTGCGGCAAAGATTGTTAGCTTGACAGATCAGCGTAGCAACCTCTTAAGATGCCAGAAAGGGAAGGGATTGGTTTCTGATTGAAAGTTAAGGGAGGAATAGCAGCTGCTTGGTGCTGAGAAAAAAAAAGCAGCTTTCGATTCTTGGAGAAATCGCACATAGAAATAAGCTGATTTTTTGATAACTCCGGCTATGGGATTTCTGTCAGGGACTGCAAGAAAATATTCACATGATACAATAGGCTTCATAACTTGGAATTCAGCTGTGCTTCCTTTCATCTGATTGCCTAAATACAAGCCATGGCCTGAGTTTTTTTTCTTTTCTTATTAAACACTATTCTAGGTGTTTCCTCTTCCACATGTTTATTCTTGGCTTTAAGATACTTTTGGTCATTTAGGCTAAACTTTGCAGAAACACAGATTCGGCAGGCAGCTCCCACATTTGCGATGCTGAGCAAAGATGCTTGCACAGCACGTTCCTTCTGTTAACAGGCAATCCGCACTCTCCCGGCATCGTACCAGACCCAAACAAGTGTTGGCTGCCTGGTTTAAAAGAGTTTTAATTTTTCAAGTAAGGCCTAAACCCCTAGCAAACTCCATTAGACACATCCTCAAGGTTACTTAACCCCTATACCTTATCTATGAAAGGGTTTTAAATATTAACCAACGTTTCCCCTTTCACATTTCCCAGCTGGACTCCGATGGAATAATGCGACGAGCCCAGCTGGTAAAAGCCCTTCAAATCCAGCAGACTGTGCCGGACCGCTGCCAAAGGGCTACGTTTACACCAGAAATGACAGGTAATGACCTTTAAATTGCCCCTGGGTACCCCTGTGACATCCCTCCTCTGCTCCAAGCGTTGAATTCAGCTCCTTGTTCAGTAGCTAAATTTCCTAATGCGTTGTGAAATCCCATCTTTTACTGGCAACACAGAAACACACAAAGCAGGAGAAATGCAACAAAAAATGCTCCTATTACTTCAACTTTTAAAATGAGCCTAAGAAGCTGACAGAGGAAGATACTGTATAAACAAAATTATTTAATTGCACTACATGAAAGAGAAGGCAGGTCTTACTGAAGCGGAGCAGCAGGCAGCACGACGGAACAAAATTCCTCAAAGCAATAGCAAATAAGTATTGAATAAAATGCAAAAGTCAACTCTGCAGATGGGTCTGGAAAAAAAAGGAGCTGCTCTGGCTGCAAATACACTTTAGAGAATACGCCGCAAAAACTGGAAATCCGCAAAGCCAAGGGGGAAATCAGCGAATAATCCGCTAGAAGGAAATCCCCAGCTTCCACGATCAAGTATGGGGATTAGAAAGACATTTCTAAATCAACGAGGTGCAGGCTGGGACAGAAGAGTGAATTTCAGGTTTTGTCTGGGTTTTTTTCCCCTCAGCATCACGTACTGCCAAGCCAGGGAGATACTTACTGCCTGTCTTTGCACGCCAATTTGGATGTTTAATTTGGGATGTTAATCTCTCTGCAAGATGATTTAATATCATCCTTGTAACCACTACTTACTTCCAGAGGCCTTTCTAACAGATTTAAAGATATGATGGCCCATCAAGTGAGCTGCATCAACTCAATTCACTTCTTGCCTTTTGCTCACTGAATCAGCTGCACAATTCAGTCACAAAAGCTTCTGGAGCAAAGCTAGAGAGGATTTTATTAATCTGGATTTGTGAGCTCCAAGCTACTGGCTTAAAAATCCATGATGAATCTGTGTCACCGTGTATTTCCTTCTCCCTTGGGAAAACAAAAGGATGTATATATGCAGAAAATCAGGGTTATTTCCCTTACCTGTAAGAAGCTACCAAGAGCAAATAGAGGAGGGGAACTTGCCACCACCTTAACCCAGATAACCAAACCACCCCAACAGTGGCAGCTTTCTGTGATTTGCAGAGTGTGAAAAAATAATATATATTTAAAAAAAAAAAAAAAAAAAAATAGTTACCAACCCCCCCCGACCAGACGCATGTGTGCAATGTCAGGCACTTCCAAAGGGGTGATGTTTAAAACAGAGAGTTGGGAAATTTTCACACAAGCAGCACTTTTCATCCACAGAACTGGAAGTGCTGCAACCAACACTAATCAGATCTTTCATAGACAGTAGCCAAGAAGCATCAAGTTCCCACCTCCACGGACAGATTTCCTTAACTTCCTTCGAAGGAATAGCTAACCTGGAGTGCACCGGGACCAAAGGACTCTCGGAAAGTTTTATAGCAAGTAAGCAGGGGAGTGGGGAATGACCTCCAGTCGCCCTGCTGCCCTCATCGCTGGGCACCGCGACGCCCACAACGTGCACTAGTTTACAAAATAAGAAGCCGTAGGGAAATCAATTCTTAAATGCAGACTACGATTAACCTGAGCTGGAGCCTGGGCAATACAAGCAGGTTTGTCACCGCGCCTTGTGCCAACAAACCTTTCGGGCTTTCAAATCTAGCACTTTCCTCGTCCTCTGGAAATACCTCTCCTACGTGTTAAAAGCACAGCGAAACACAAGGTATTTAAACATAATACTGGAAATATCGGAGCTTAGCACAACGAACAGCATGGTTAGAATTGCGGAATTGTTAGCGTAGATTACAATGCTCTGCCAGTAATCGCACGCCGAGAGACTCGCTGCCCGAGCCGTGTGGCTTTTCTTCCCCACAAAGCCACGCGGACGGTCCCGGGGATGCGGGGCCGAGGGCAGGAGATGGGAACCTGCTCCGGGCTCGGATGTGCTGGGAGAAACTACCAGAAATCTCCGCACCGAGCGAGCGGAGAGGGCTGGTTCTCCCTTGGTACGTGGCAATTTGCGGGGCCAAGCAGAGAGAGGCGACCCAGCGAGATGCTGAGCGCAGCCGGCCTTGCATCTTCTGGAGCATCCCATCCCCTCGGAGGGACCCCGCGCATGGACGGGACGGGCGCTTTGGCAGCTGTTTGGGGAAATCCCTGGTAAATTCACGTAAAACCACTCCAGGTCCCTGCTGCTTACAGCCTGAGAGCGTCTCAGTGAAGAGAGTAACTGAGAGGGGACAAGGAAAACTGTAAGGACTGAATACCGCCGAGGCAATAAAATGAGATCCAGTATTTAATCACTTTTTCCAATAACTGTTTCATTTTTTGGAGAAGTATTTCTGAAAGATTGCTACATTTCTTCACAATGATCAGGTGATGATGGAAGATTTCGTCTAGAGAGAATTTAAAGTTTGAGTTTTAAAATGAAGTTCTATACAGTAAAAAAAAAACCAAAATCAGCAGTGTTATTTTTGTCTTAAAGCTTTAAAAAAAAAAAATAAACAAAACAAAGGTTAAAAAAAAAAAAACCAAACAACCAAACTTTATTATTTTGGAAATACAGTCTATCATAAAGTAAATATTTTAAGTGTCTAATATTAAACAATAGTAAAGAGGACTTTGTGGAGATGAAATGAGCATCATCGGGGGGTTTGATAAACTGTCTCTCAATACTGCTAGGACCCGGGTAGCTGCTGTCGGGGACTAACAGCGCGCAGCGTATTTGGTGCAGTGTCGATTTTTTTGGTGGAATATACTTATTCACTGTCATAGCAGAAGAAGCGACTAGCTGACATTTCATGGGGCAGTCTCCCAAGAATAATCCCGAGGCAAGAGCAACTCCGCCGTCAGATGAGACCCTGGTGGGAGGCGCAGCTGGGTGCCCCGCAGACCTGCAGGTGTGTTGAGTTGCCCAGCTTGAGACCTTCTGGCAGCTTTTTCTTTGCCATCAGCAGCCTTGCCGTTTACAAATGCTTCTTCTTTTTTATCGCCTCTGCCCTGACAGCCAAGCTCTTGGCACAGATGGTCAGGACCACGATGAGGACTCCGACCAGGAACGTAACGAGAGGCCAGAGGAAGCAGTGCAAGAGGACGGTCTCGTCGTGGGTGCGCTTCAGCATCACGTCGTCTGGCCTGCCAAGAGGAGGAACAGAAGAGGGAGAAAATATAAATCGACTCGGCATCATCAATTTATCATAAGTGGAAAGCGCCTGCCATGGAAACAATAAAGGTGTTTTATTTGCAACAGTGTTAGAAAATGATTAAGCGGACCGTTTCATTCACTGCTTTCGTTTGCCCATCTAGCACCGGCACTCGTGGCAGGCTGCGAGGGCTTTCCACTTGCAGTGTTTACAGGCTAACAAGTTCATTCAGACAAAAAAAATATTAAAAGCATTGGTACTTTAGGTCTTCCATGGGTCACGGTCATCACAAACAGCCGTGAGAGATATAATATCACACTGTGGATTGAAAAACAGCTCCAGCAAAAATGTAACACCGGGCGGCAGTTATACCTATCTACTGCAAACAGCATCGGACACTGCGCAGAGTTTAAAGTGCAATTAAATCTTCCCTTTTAGCTTTGAGCCCTGACGTGTCCATGGGGCTACGTGGAGGCTCCTGACGAAGCCCTGGCTGTGGTCTGGGTCTGGATGGGGACCCAGTCCTGGTCCTCAGCCCCGCACCGCTGGGCTCCCAGGCTGGCCCAGCCGCACCGGCGGGCAGGGGTCTGCACAAAACCTCCCCCTGGGAGGATTTCTGCCCGGCCCCGGGGTGCTGGAGGCTCTCGACTCAGCTTCTTCTCAGCAGAGGCTGCCTCAGCAATAAGCTGCGATTTGGTACGGCAAACACCGGCTGCTCGGTGGGCTTGAGCACGCTGCTGTGGGGGCACTTTGGGGAGCCTCCCCTGAAGATCTGCCCCCCCCCCGTGCCTCTGGCAACAGCATCTAACACGGTCATGGCTGGGGCTGTGACGGATTTATGCGTTTCCAAAGGGAAACAGAGAGAGGAAGAGAATAGCAAGGAGGAGGCATCTCGAGAGGGTTGGAAATTCAGCCGTGCCACGTGTCTGAAAGCTCAGGTGTCCGTCTGCCATTTCCAAGTCTGGGAAGTTGGTTGGGAAATCTGATGGCAGGATTTCCTCAGCTCTGGCTCTGTCTGTTCTCCCTGCAGTTTAAAAGAGTTATTAAATCAGTCTCGTGGCATTTGCACTTCGCCGCTGCTTTCCCATCTACAGCCAGAGACACACAGTCTGCTGGGAAACTATCTGCAAAGGAAGGAAACAGCACTTTCTCTAATTAGGAAAATATATATAGCCTTGACTCATATTGGTCCTCACTTACAACGAACACTCCCACCCCAGATTGATTTGTCAATGCTACCCAACGCTCCCCGGGGCAACAAACCTCACAGCCAAAAATCCTCGCAACCCAGGCTCATCCAGCCAGGATCTGGGAACTGAGCTCTCCTAACGGTGCTGCACATGGGAACAGATACCTGCGCAATGACTGCGCTGTCTTTACGCCAACAGCTTCGTCCTGATCAGAAAGCAGCACTAAGAAAACATTCCCGAGAGGGAAAGCAAGCAGAAACACTTTTTCCTTCACCAAGAAGTTAATTAATTAATGGAGGTGCCTGCAAATCTACAGGGTTTTGTCCATCCTTAAGGAGTCAGTGGAGCCAGACTGCCAGGCTACACCTGATCCCTGATTTAATTGCACCCGCATTTACATTTGGGGGTCTCTCCCCCAAAATTGCTGTCTGGAGGTTCCTCTGCACCGTGCCAGCCTGCAAGTCCCCAAGGCCAGCACTGTGCACCTCTATTTGTGTAGTAAGCAGTGGAATAAGATTCTGATTATGAGCAGCTCAGCTATATAAAAGTTGAAACTCAGCAACATAAAAAATGATCAAAAGAAACCCAGGTGTACTCAATAGTGGAACACGTGAAGTCTGCTTAACTCAAATCCTCCAGACACATAATCAGGCACATGTGGAGACCATAAATTGAATAAAATAATATTAACTTTATGGGCACAAACTCACCAGCCTGTGCCATATAATGACAGCACCCGAACGGAAAAATCCTTTCACAGCGGGTATAATACTCCTTCCCTCATATTTACTGTATCATCATCTGTGAATAACAGAGTGCTAATTGGCAAGGAGGCCATAAGTAGGCAGCATTCGATCCTCGCAGCTCTTGGCTTACAAGCGACATTGAATTTTAAGCATTTTTTTTTAAAGCTGATACTAATCAAAGTGTTCAAAAATAAGGGGCAAGCAAACAAACTAGAAAATTGGATTCAGTTAAAGAAAAGAAAGTGTGACTGGGGAAAGCAAGATAGCCTTTTGACTGAACCTTAGATATTTTGGAAAACATCTGTAACAAAGGTAGCAGCGATGGATGCCAAACACTCATTATAGGTGTGACTGTAACTCTTGCAACTTAGTAATTTAAAAGAGTTTCCCTTTTGGAAAAAAGTCAAAGACTTAGAGAGGCCTTTAATGAAGCCTCAGGATGAGGTTTGGGTTCAGATGGGTATTATTGCTATTCTTAGCTACAGCAAGAGTCCCCGTGCAACTCCTACGTGGCAGAAATTCACTGTCAACTGCTCACAGCGGCTCTTCGGACAATGCATCAAGTCACGACTGGGTCCCCCAAAAATATGTCATTAAATGACTATCGGCACCACCTTTAAGACATTAAACGCCCTTCTTTAGTCAAGGGGAGGGAGAAGCACTCCTGGAGGGTGACCCGGTGCACACGAGAGCTCAAGGGATGTAGCCTCTTGGCATCAAAAAAACGGTGGGACAAATCTGAGCCTTCCTCCTACTTGGTTTGATCTGCATGGTTATTCTGGAAGAACTACCGTGCTTTCAGCTGCACTTTATCTTAGCCCAACTTAACTTTCCAGTGCAGGTAAGCACCACCGGACCCCAGGAGAGAATGAGAAAAGCTAATAAAGGCAGACGGTGCTGCCGGCAGATAGACTGCACGCTCCTGAACGACAGCATCCTGGTTATCCGCTGGTAACAGCCCACGGAAACTTATCGAGATCGACTTTGGCAGCGTATAACGCCCTTTCTTTGCATCCGTATGATTCCCCCCCTCTCCCATCAGGACCAACTCCTCTTTCCCACGTCTGCTGGCCGGTGCAGGGATGGCGCAGGGGAGAGCACTGGGGAGACTGGGACGGCGGGAGGAGGCAGCGGAGGATGGGAGCCTGGGCTCAGCTGTTGGGGAGCCCTTCCCTGCAGATCCATCACTGGAGCTGACAGCAGTTATGGGAAGTGGGAAAACAGCTTAGAGGGGGTAACGACAGCGGAGGGTCCCACTGAGACGCAGCTTTGACAGCGGAGGGAAATACCTGAAGAGGGGTTATTGGAAAAGAAAATGTTTGCTATTTTCCTTTACAAGATTACTCCTTTTACCTCTGCTTTTTGGTGCTGAGATTGCAGTCAACGGCAAATAACAGCTTCCAAAGGGAGGAGGGAAAAAATCAGCCCTGCTGCACCCTCACAACCCCGAGCCCACCACCCTGCTGCCGTAGCCCAGGGCCGGTGCCGGCAGAAAGCCCACGCGGCCGAGTTGCCCAGCATGACCTGAGAAGGACCATCCAAGCAGAGGAGAATCCCCCTGACCGGGAAAAACACCCCAGCGGCACATGGGTTATACTGGACTTGCAAATCCACGGCAAGAGCGGTCCAAGGAGCGGGGGGCCAGGCGGCCAGACATCCCCTGCGGCAGGACGGCCGCAACCCCACAGAAGATGCACAGAGGTAACCCCAGGGGCTTGGGGGGGTCGCGGTGGCCCCACGTGCTGCGCCCTGCAACAATGAGGTAACTGGGCTCATCCCCACGTTTTCTTTTGCTCCTTGGAAAGAGGGGGACGGAGGCACAAGGGGGGGGTTTGCAAAGCTGGACTTGCAAGTCCTGGCTCAGCAGCCAGGGACTGGCACGGTGGGCAGAGGGAGTGAGGGCCTGGGGGGCTGCCTGCCTAAAAACCTGAAGAATAAATGGGTTTGTGTTTGTTTTTAGGTGATCTGTGCCAGGCTAAAAAAAAATTAGGTATTTCATGTGAGATCTGTAAGGTCCAAAACAAAAGACCAGGGAAAAATTAGGAGATAAAGGGAGTTGGAATCAGAATTAATCAGATGAATTAAACATAGCAAACTCACTAGTGATTAATTAACAGGTTAGCCCACAGCAGCTGGATTTCACTTCTGCCGGGCTGTTTCTTATCCTCAGGTGACAGCATCAGTTTCGGGGAAGAGCTATCCTCCACCTCCCGAAGAAAAATGAATTCTAGGACAGAGCAGAACGGCCACCCCCCACCGGTGAGCCCCCAAAGGAACCGGCGAGGTGCGCGAGGCAGCTGTCCTCCGACACCTCAGTCTGCAGAGGGCTTGGGGACATCCCGGGAACAACTCCTAAGCCGTCCTGCAACCAGCCCTGAGGGATAAGGAACAAAATGTGCGTGTAGAGAGGACCCAGCCAGGACTGCAGAAGCCCTGCTTGGCCCGCGGGACGCAGCCGTGCTGCAGCAATCCTGCTGGGGGCTGAGCTTGTTACCGGGGTGCTGCATCAGCCCCTCCTCAAGGATCAGCGCGATCTGGATCCGTCCTGGCACAAAAACCTTTGGCTTTTGCTCGGAGGCTTACACAGCGATTAATACAAGAGAGCCGCCCCGCATGTTTTTGAATCAGAAATACACACACAGAGATAGTTGTCCTGCCAAGCACAGACCGAGAGTGTCACCAAGAGAGCAAAGTCAGAAACCAGACACCCCGTGGGACCTTCAGGAGAAGGAGCCTTGAGGTGGTTATCCCATGGAACAGAAGCACACAGCAGCAGGAAAATACTGCGGCCGCCCGGGAACACTAGAGACAGGGCAAAGGAGCAGAAAATTTTAGCTGAAATCTCTGGATTAAACTGAGGGGATGGTGGCGGGGGGAAGGGAGAAACATGTATTTCACAAGCAAGCAGCAAAAAGAAGAGAAGAGAGAGGGCTGTACTTCTACAGCAAACAACCCCTTTCCTCGGGAAGAAAAATAAATAGCTATCAGGACACTCAAAGCACGGTAACATAACTGTTTTGGTTTTGTGTGGCAAGGTCAGCATGAATCAAAACTGCAGTTTTGACGTTTTCTTGCTACTTTTGTAGAGGTGACCTGCCTGTTCCCAGAGTCTGAAGGCTTGTTGTTTGGCTTGGAAACAGAAAAGGGAAGGTGTCCCCATCTCTAGGGAAAACCCTCTCACAACAAGGATGCGGCTTTGCTGGAAGCCCCCCCAGCATCACTCCCCTGGTGCTGAGGCAGCGATGCCGAACCCAAAGGAGGTATGTCATGCCTGGAAATGTGGGGTTTTTCCCTGTGAAAATCAGCAGGCAAAATTAAAGATTTTGCCTTGTCCCTGCAAGTATAGTGCATTTGATAAATCCATCTTTGCTCTGTGACTTCCATCTAATACTTCAGTTCAAAGATGTTGACCAGAGGGGTTGCACATATCCCCCCTAAGCTCAGTTATGGACCATCTCTCATTTCTAGCGATGCTGCCATTTAGCTCCCCAGTAAATGCAAAGCCTCTCGAGGGGATGCACCCAACCTCCTAACACCAGTTACCAGTGGACAAAACAGTGGCAGGGGCAAGAGAGAGACCTAGTGGGACAAAAGGGGGAAAAAACACCTGAATACTCGATGCTCAGGCATCCAGACCTGGTTCTGCTGAACAGACAATGAAAGGAGGAATTTTGTTTTCGTTGGTAAAAGGTGAGACCAGTACCTATTTTTAGCAGGACTTTGAGCTCAGGGCTGGAGCCTCGTGGGGCTTTGACCAGGGGTAACTGGATTAGTTGTTGCATTATGCAACCCAGCCCTGTTAGGCACTGCCAAGCAGTTTAGAAAGACACAGGGTAAAGCGGAGCCTCCGGAGCAACAACTGAACACGATAGGAAAAATTGCAGTGCAGGGGTTACCAGAAAGTCATGTAGGACCAAAAAGTTACAGGCACGTCAACATTTCAGTCATCACTTAGGCGCCACACCATGCAATTTATGTCACACAGCGGAAGCTGACAGAGGCGGGGGCATGGGATGGGGAAACCTTACAAATATTTTTTTTTTATTCAAACAATCTGGATTTAAAGATGTTTGCAATCTGCATACGCTTACTTTGCCCACAATTATTCACATCCCTTCCCTCTGACAAGCACTCATCAGTATTTTTTTCCCCTGTTGTTGCAAGACACAGAGCTCAGCTGGAGGGCTGCACGCAGGGGCAGTGCTATATCTTACTGACAGTAAAGTCCTTTCCCTCTTGGGGCTGAGCACTGCTCCGCAGGTGATACAGGAAAAGAAAGGATGCAAAATAGCAACACCGTCTTCTGACTGTAGGGAATTTATTTGGAAAGCTTTGGGAAGTACCAGAGCAAACCAAGATTTCTGTTCCACCATTTATGAATGAGCAGCTCTACTACCTGAGCATCCTTGGCTTCTGCAGATAATTATTCCCAGATAAATGGCCTGCAGGGTGCCCCAACGCTGTACAGGTGGTTGCTAATCACTAGACAGTGTTTGCTCTTCATATCTCAGGTGGATTTGTGTACGGCATCCTGCAGCAAACACAGAAAAGTTTAAAGCCGGGCTGGCTCATCTGCTGCGCTGCGGCAAAGGAACTGCAGAGCGTTCTCGCCATACCGTTCAAACCCAGAGTTAAAAAGCAATAATGGCACATAAATGAACCCCTAATAAGAAATGACTTGACATATGTTTCTCTGCCTGTCTCTGCACGGCATGAGACTGAGGGGTCTGAGCTGATGGAGATCTTGGTTTCTCTTTTTGTTCTTGTTGATGGTGTGGCTGCCCCATCCCTCGCAGTGTCCAAGGCCAGGTTGGATGGGGCTTTGGGCAACCTGGTCTAGTGGAAGGTGTCCCTGCCCATGGCAGGGGGGTGGGAACTAGGTGATCTTTAAGGTGTCTTCCAACCCAAACCAGTCTATGATTCTATGTCAATGAGACCTGGAAGGTGAAGAAATAAAGGGACAGGGTCTCCCCCATCCCACCCATTCCTGCAGACCTCCCGCTTTAGGCCATGCTGGTGTGACCCTTGTTTGCATGTGGTCTGCTTCTCACCCCTTTTGTATAACTTTGAGCTGTACAAATGGCAACACTTTCTTCTTTTCAAAGCAGCCTGTTGAAATGTGCCCCACAAAACTGAAGGGAGGTGTTACCTAACTGCGTTCTGCATGCAGCAACAATCCTGAGAATGAGGTTAAACTAAGTTTGATGAAGAGGAGGTGATGTTCATTCATTGCCTAGATATTTACCTAGAATTCTATTCTGCTGCTTCAGAAGAGAGAGTATTAATATTGCAAATACTACTCTCCCTAAGGAACCTACCACTATAGTCTCTATGTTTTGTACAGACAGACACAGAAGAGTTAGCTCATCCACACAGTTAAAAAAATACTGACTGAAAATATGGGCACTTCTATTTTGAAGTGCACAGATTTTTCCCTCACTTTGTATGGTTTTTTTACTGCTTCACAAGCTGTTTAGTCATCATAGCTCTAAAAGTATACCTAAGCAAGCACATTCCTAGTCAGCAAAACTTATGTCTCAAAGCTCATTCCTATCTCCAGAAGAAAATAGATGGTGTACGCATTCCAGCTTAGACTATCTTCAGATGTCTCTGGCAGCAAGCCTCTCTTCTGCTGTACATAAATTGTTGTATGATCAGCAAAAGGCAGCGTTTCAAGGCAGCCGTTGCATTTGGCAAGAACATTTAGCAGTATGGGATGCAGCAACTGTAAGGAAAAAACCTTGCCTGAGTGCTGCACAATTCCTCGGTGTCAACCTACTTAAGTGACAGACCCTAGGCAGTATGTAGCCTCAGAAAAATTTTGCCTTTGCTTCACCTGTAGATGTGATGTGAGAACCAGCTCCCCTGGCTCTGGACACCTACCAGCTGGGTGCCTGCACCCAAGCACATCACCCTAGGCTCCTTTACAGGAAAGAAATAATCTCTGGGCAGCTGGCCTATATTAGGCATTTATTTGGGGATAAGACGAAAAGCTCCTATTTCTTTCCACTGACTATAAAAGCTAACTTCCACAGAACCCTGTCCACACCAGCTCAGGTGAATCCTAGCCATGACATCTCCTGCAGCAGATCCCACGTTTCTAACTCTCCTGCTCACTCAGGCAGCGGCCGCTGCAGGTCCCAGGTCTCGGCAGCACCTCCCTGCCCAGAGAAGCCAAAATCATCACTCGGCTCCTGGTTTGCAGACCCAAGCATTGGCACTTGGTGAACCAAAGCAGCTCCGAGAAGGTCCCTGCCAGGCCTGATGTCACCGCACCAGTGCCCTAAGTTTTAACCTCTGCACGCTGTAGATGGTGCTTCTTTCCCCACTACAAGAAACAACTAGTTTGTGCTACAAAGCATCAGTGGTTTCCCTCTGCAAAGAGTTGACCGGGGACAACGGACTGTCACCCTGGGCACGCCGTCTGGGTCTGTGGTCTCTCCTGGGAGGGGACAACAATCACAGCCAGCCCAGGACAAACCTGAAGCCCCCAAGGCACGCAGCGGGGCACCCACAGAAGAGTTGGGCATCTCTCTGCCTGCCACCCTGCTCCGGCAACCTGGTTCCTTCAAGGTCCTTGCACACGCTGACATCCCTTTTCCCCCTGTGCATCTTAATAAACTTAAACATCTGATGCCAACGCTCCCACACTGAGCCCTGAATTGCAGCAGGAAGCACCGAGCTCTTCCCACCTAGGTCTCCCTCGTCTGTTTATCTTCCAGGTACTGGTGGAGTTGGACCAACCTCCTCCTTTAGTCCCTGATGTGGCAGATATTTATTTAAGTACTTAACTCAGCAACCAAGAACAGTAACCCCGGCTGTATCAAAAGTACTCATGCTGACCTAATTAAGCAAGTGTCATATGCCCCCAGAATTGGAGTCTAAACCCCATAAAACATTGGCTGATCTGGAGATTTTAAATATTCTCTTTCCACCTCCCTGTCTACATGGACCTATCATCCCAATCATTGCTGTTCGCCCAAGTCCTCCCAGAGAGCCTGCACGCTGCAGTAACAGCAAGTTGCTGCTGCCACATCACCTTTTATTTCCCGGCACATCATCATCATCATCAGAAACAGGCAAAAGGACTCCCTCCTCTTCCCATTTACTGGAGGAAGGAAACCACACGTCATCCTTATACACATGTAAGTCACATCGATGTCGGTAGTAAAAGTAAGAATTGAGACAGAAGAGGAGATGCTTTAAGTGACAGCTTTCTACTCTACAAGCATGTATGAAAACTGGCAGTTCTGTGAACATTTATTACATGTATCTGACTCGTTAATCCTCCATGAGCACAATTCCCGAGTTGGTTTGTACTATTTTCTGATCTCCCCTTTTCTTCCAGCCCCTCATGAACACAGTAGGATTTCTCTTCCACGGAGGGCAGGAACATTCATATCCAAGCCAGAAATTTGCCATCTGAGTGTTAAAAGCCAAGATGCTTTTTGCCATAAAATGACATGTTTTAAGGGAAACATTCCTCAGAGTTCTATATTTTTACTTCAAGAGGTAAAACCGCTTCTCCTCTTTCTATGTAGCTTTTCATTGGTAGAGTTGTCTTGCAAAAAGTTCTGCACTAAACTCTGTGTGATAAACCACATCACTACATGGGGGAGGTGTATATACATATGCATGCATTTATATGTATTTTCAAACAGAACCAATCAACAGCTGTTAAACAGATGCATAAGCACTTCTGCCTATGCAAATCTAGATTACTCACCTCAAGTGCTGGTTAAAATAGCATGTAAATGGTTGCGAACCCACTTTCTCTTTCCAGTATTTCTGCTTGTACGTGACGTTCTCAGAGTTCTCCTGATCATCTCTTGCGCAGGGAGGGATGTACGAACACTGCCAACACACATTGCAAAACAGAGTTACTTCTGCGCTCGAGAACGCAGGGCATCACTTTCTCTGCATTTTCCTCATAATACCAGCGTGACTGAAACGGACAAAGAATAGTAAGTACAAGCTCCAAAGAAACAAAAAAGAAAAGTTAGCTATACTTGGCTGCAATTGCTAGTTACTCCATGCAGGTACTGGAAAAGAAGATGCCAGCATTCAGAAATAAAATAAAGGCTTTATCATGTTTTGTTCCATTATCAAACCAACCTGCCACATAATACCTTGGGTTTTTGCATGATGAATGGAAAAATGATCGTTTCATTTTGATGTATTCTTAGCCAGCTGCATGGATTGGATTCGAATTACTTCCTATTTTCAGTGAGGCATGTAATCACAAGTTTTGTTTAGCACCATGTTAATAACCAAAATATTCCAGCAAGCTTTCCCAGATGATGTGATATCTGATAACTGGCTGATATCCGTTGGCAAGAGACAGGTATTCTTCCACTGTTACAACACGGGGAAACAAGCACAGAAAGTTCAAAGCCCCACTTCGGCGGAAAGGTTCAGCATCTGCTTCTGCTGTATAGAAGTCAACAAGAGTTGAGCGTGCAGCTGAGCTATCTGCAGATCTCACCCTCAGACATCTGCTTCAAAGCCCAAAGAGATCAAGGGCGAGTTCCTCCCCCAGCACTTGGGACCGGGCTTTCCGAGGCTCCACTCGGGGTCACACGTAACGCACATACCTCGTTTGCAAGTCTCGCCTTTGACGCAGCACCCTTCCCTCCTAGCCACAGGGAGTTAAACACGAAAAAAACAAGTAGCCCACTGAATCCAAGGCTGGTGGTATCTGGATCTCAGCGTCCAAGCACAGTCCCTCCTATTGTTACCAGGCATCCATACGGGAGATTGTTACAGGAGGTGTTGAACCAAACTGAGTAACACAGCTTAACTGATCCTAGGATAACATAAAGGCTTTTCACCCTGGAGGATGCACAGACAGCAAGGCTCCAGGTGCACACACAGATTTTTAATTCCTTTAAAATTGGGAGCTGCAAGCAGAAAACAGGGACTCTGAAGGTAGCTAAAAAGCCTCCTACTTCGGTAGGATGAGGAAGCAGGAGGTGCAGGGTGCGGGAAGCCCCTAAAGGGATTCCCACATATGTTCACAACGTGAGTTTCTTCCCAGTATCCTGAAGGCAATAACAACAAGGAGAGAGATACCCTCGCTAACCCCAAAATAAAGATCACCGTGACCCACTGTGCCTAGTGAGTGCTTCCTCTCCCTTCCCACCCAGGGAGGTTCCACAGGGGTCTACGTGCCCCCAGCTGCACGCTCTACCCAAGCTGCACAGACCTACACGTCCATCCCCACCATACAACAGCTTGGATCTTTGCCATTCCATGGGGATGGGAGAAATCTCAGGATTTTATTAGCCTGATGATGTAAAACCTGACCACTTCTGTCAGCACTTACAATTGCTGCCTGTAGCTTCTGTGCTTCAGACTGGAAGAATCTGCAAGGTCTTGCTTGTTGCTTCCAAGCTGAAACTTGCCTTTTTCGCGTGCAAGGGCCCCTGTTTTCACATGGCCCCCCGTTTTCACATGGGCCCACATCTGGTGTTGCCACGGCCCAGAGCTCCCTTTAGATCCCTGGTCAGATGACTCTAAACAAGAATTGTTCCGCTGCTGACGACAAAGGACAGAAACGAGCAGCAACACCGCTCTGCTTCAGGAATCAGAATGCAGGATTTATCACACGCAATTATTTCCATCTTAGATAATATTCCTTGGCCAGCAATAGTTTTGGTTTGGTTGTGTACTTTGGAAGCATCAGCCACACTCCTCTTTCCTCCACGCTCCCAGCGCACAAACACATCTGTGCAGCAGCCGGATGGAGTCAGCAGATTCAGGATGAAGATACCCCAGGGCAATGCTGGTTCTGTGCTGTCCCCCTGAGAGCCACCTACGTGCCGCACTGTCCCACCTGGCCCCTCCTGGTTCTCCCAGCTCGGCCCAGTATCCGGCACTCCCAACCCTCTCCACTCTGGTGTTTTTCTTCATGAAGCCTTGCAGATCCTGCTGTGGGAACGGTACCACGTCCCACCCGTTGGACACCCACTGCCTACGTCTGACTGTAACCTACACCCTGCTCTTCCCCAAGCCCCCAACCTTTAGGTACGCTCTTGCAATACAGGGATACAAGAGAGCAGAAGTAAACAGGCTTTACCCAGAGCCCCCCAGACCAGCCCCTAGTTAGCCGGCACACAAAATGCAGGACCAGGCAAAACAACTAGGTACCAATAGACATTCCTCTGCCTAAATTTCCTCAGTGATCTCGAAAACTCCTTTGTCTTTGGCACCAGCTCTAGTACACAGCTGCTTTCTTCTCCTCTGAAATGTTTATTCCTTGCGGCTGAGCTTACTCCTGTCCTCTGCTATCAAAGGGTGACCGCCTCACCAGTCTTCTGCTGGCCAAACCTCCTCCAGGTCCTTCAGAGACCTTTCACTTCCACCAAATATTACTTGAATCCTTCACAAAGTTCACAACCTGGTGAACCGTTGTTTATCTCCATCCTGAGTTTCAGGCTTAGAAACAACTGCAGAGATCTCTTTTTCCCAAGAGATGTCCATCTGGACGGAGAAGTAGCAAGCTGTAGCAGTCTCCAACAACAGCGCCATCACAGAGGGCTTCAAAATTTTTGACATCAGTCCCCATGCTTTTAGCTCAGTATGAAGCTATAAAAAATGGAGTTTTTCAGGACAGGGATTTTGCTTGGTTTGGAAGATGTAAAGGGGCCCACAGACAGCTTCCCCGATCAACATGTCTGTCTTTCCCCGTGCCAAGGCAAGACAGTGCATGGGAGTACCACCGGTACCTACGGGAGGGACACCTGGAAGTTGGGAACAACAGTGAATGTGCTCTCCATAACCCAAAATTCACACCACTCTTCACACAAGTAATCCCAACGGCAGCTCACAGAAAACAGGCTGGATTCATTTCCTTCTCTTCTTCTTTATCTTCACGTGGAAAACACAAAGGAGACACCCAGGGGCTTGCCATAAATCTATGAGACCCCACTGCTTGAGCCTGTCGAGGATTAACAGCCTCGAAGAGAGGAGTGGTCCCTGCCCAAGGCAAAATCCTCATCATCGGAATCTCAAGGGTCACGCTGAAACATCTCCTCAACATGATGAAGGCCTTGAGCCACAGTGAACGCCCAAGGTCCCACTCCAATGTGGGCTTACCGCCTGCTGCACAAACGCCGGAGCTTGTTTGCCTCCCTGGGATGCCGGCACAGTTCCCACCAACCTGATGTTCATTTTGGCCCCTTCTGATCCATGTAGGTGGTGAATCTCTCTTTTCTCAGCCTCCCAAGCACACTTCTTGGGGACTTTGCTTGATCAGCTGTACCACCCTCCAAAGCATAGTCAGCAGGAGGATAAAAGGGAATCATAACCTGGCAACTTTCGCTGCCATGAGTTGGTGGATGAACCTGAAATGACCTCCCGCTTTGGCAACAGGCAGTTTCTGAAAGGTTAATTCCACAGTCCTCCTCCACAAGACACGGCATGAAATCCTACCATCAAAACATAAACAACCGCCGAGTGTTTGAAAGCAAGCTAGGACGCCTTGTGCTCAACTGCAGCTCGCACAGCAACATCCATTTTCAGTGGAAGAGTCCCACTCTATATTTCTTTGACCTTTTTTTCTTTAACAAGTTACAATGGAGTTGGAGAATAGACTTAAGATTAGACATTCAGAATAAATCTAATGGAGCGGAGGCCTTTTCAGCAGATCTATTGGTACACGGTGCCATAATTGCACCTCCTACGCTATGTCATAGCAACGATAAAATTATTATGTAATTCAAATACTGTCTCAATTACACAGCTCAAAATCAGTATCAGGCTAATAATATTCCCCCTTCAATCAAAGCCAGTGTTTGGATAGATGACTCAGGATTCAATTCAGTAAAAATGTCAGGCAAACAGCTGATATACCTTTACACCAAGGTTTTCTAAGATTTGTATCTGTGTTTGCTGCTGGCTGCTCCCACTCTGGTGTCTCTGCAGATGCCTGGGAAAATTCCCGGTCCTTCTGAACACTTCACCGGAGCAGGTATTCTTCCATAGCATGGAGAAGGGACAGAGGTGTGAACTCTTGACCATGGTTCAGCTTCCAGGTTGCATTTCATGCTTGTCAAAGACTAATTCTTGCCTAATTCAGCCACATTTTTATGAAAAAGAAGCCAGACTTGGTAGGTTCTGAGGGAAGCTCTCGCAAACCTGGAAGACACTGTCTACAAGATGAGACCAAGAAAGTCTCAAATGCAAATAGACGTAAGGGCCCAAAGTAGAAGCAAGTCAGAAGACAAACCAATGGCACTAAGAAGCAACTCTCCAGCCTCAGTCTCCAAGCGACTTCTCAAGGACCATCCTCCTGCCTGCTGGTGAACTACAGGACACAGCACCTACCATTTGCTTGACGTGGCAGAGAGCCCCCACATCGTGTGCCGCCCAGGTTGGGAAGCTTGTGATGAAAGGAAGGAGTGGAAAGGACGCTCTAGATAAGTATCATTACAAAAGTACTATGCACCACTAAAGCCAACAATTTCTGGCTCCTGATCTCCAAGCATATTGAGTTTGCATGGCAAGGTTTGGGTAGTGGAGGGAGCTACAGGGGTGGCTTCTGAGAGAAGCTGCTAGAAGCTTCCCGCACGTCTGACAGAGCCCATGCCAGCCAGCTCCAAGACGGACCCGCCGCTGGCCAAGGCCGAGCCCGTCAGTGATGGGTAGCGCCTCTGGGAGAATGTATTTAAGAAGAGGGGGGAAAAAAACCCTGTGCACCTGCAGCTGGAGAGAGGAGTGAAAGCACCAACCCCGCAGACCCCCAGGTCAGTGGAGAAGGAGGGGGAGGAGATGCTCCAGGTGCTGGAGCAGAGATTCCCCTGCAGCCCATGGGGAAGAAGACCACGGTGAGGCAGGCTGTCCCCCTGCAGCCCAGGGAGGTCCACGGTGGAGCAGATCTCCACCTGCAGCCCGGGGAGGACCCCACGCTGGAGCAGGGGGATGCCCAAAGGAGGCTGGGACCCCATGGGAAGCCTGTGCTGGAGCAGACTCCTGGCAGGACCTGCGGATCTGTGGAGAGAGGAGCCCACGCTGGAGCAGGTTTGCTGGCAGGACTTGGGACCCCACGGGGGACCCACGCTGGAGCAGGCTGTGCCTGAAGGACTGCAGCCCGGGGAAGGGACCCATGCTGGAGCAGTTCGTGAAGGACTGTCTCCTGCAGGAGGGACCCCACACTGGAGCAGGGGACGAGTGAGGAGTCCTTCCCCCCCCCGAGGAGGAAGGAGCGGCAGAGACAAGGGGTGAGGAACTGACCCCAACCCCCATTCCCTGTCCCCCTGCCCTGCTGGGGAAAGGAGGGAGAGAAATCAGGAGTGAAGTTGAGCCTGGGAAGAAGGGACGGGTGGGGGGAAGGTGTTTTAAGTTTTGGGTTGCTTTCTTATTATCCGACTTTGATTTGACTGGTAATAAATTAAATTAATTTTTCCCCAAGTTGGGTCTGTTTTGCCCATGACAGTAATTGGTGAGTGATCTCTCCCTGTCCTTGTCTTGAATCATGAGCTTTTTCTTACATTTTCTCTCTCCCCTGTCCAGCTGAGGAGGGGAGGGATAGAGCGGCTTTGCTGGGCACCTGGGGCATCCAGCCAGCGTCAACCCACCAACCAAGCAGCGTATGAGCTTCTCCTAACTTTGTGTGTGAGCATCCCTGCGCGTTACTGGGTTATCTTCACGGCCCCGAAGGGAAGAAGCGCTGCCACAACCATCCCGCTGTGGCAAGAGATGAGCGGGGGGGCTCGCTCCTTTAGTACAAAAAAAATGCCCCCCTCCCAGCTGACTGTACGGAGGGAGCTGGAGCTGAGCATCACGTCTGGGCCTCACCTGCATCCGTCAGCGCAGGCGAGGAGCAGCGGCCGCCTGCTCCGCACCCTGCCCGGGGATGGGGACGGGCAGAACCGGGTCCCGCTGAGCAGCGGCCAACGTCAGGCTCACCAGTCACTCCCCTAAAAGTTTCTTCAACAAAACGGCGGGCAAGTTCTTCCAGCCCTACACTTAACTTTAAGCATAGAAAGGGAACAGCCTAAAAAGCCAGAAAGCAGATCTTTTAGCAGGTGACATACTCTCCTGTCATTTTACCCAACCAAATCTCCAGCCTGGCCCCCGCGCTGGCTCGATGCGCCGCCGACGCACTCGATGGCCAGAACGATAGCGACAAATTGACTTTAGAATTAATCTCCCTTAAGCCTTATCTCAGAGATTATTATTGCTATCAAGGCAGCTGAAGAAAGGCTACCATCACTCTGCTGAAATTTCTTCCTCTGAGACAGCAATTAAAGAAAAAAAAAAAAGAAAAGAAAAAAAGAAATCCACAAATCACTCAGACTGAACACGAATGTAATCGTGTCTGGTGCTTTATATATACATTTCTGGATTAACTCTGACCCAGCTATATAATCTTTTAAGAGCTAAAATGAATCCTGGGCTGGACAATGGTGTGATTATCTTAGGAAGCGAGAGAAAAAAAAAAAAAGATTTCTTTCTCCTGCAGCTAGACCTCGCTAGAACAGACCTATTCGTAGCTGCCCATATGTTTATACGCCAGCCCACTCTACTATGGAAAGTAGAACATTTTTAGTCCGATACACTGGGGATTTTGGGGGTGGAGTGAAGCTGCCAACTGATTCAGTGTTGTTGTGTGTTGTAAGGAACCTGAACTACGCCTTTTCTGCACTATTGATTTACCAGGAAGAATCGCTACCCCACACACAGAAGCAGCTGAACAGAATGTAAAATTTAAAGACTGTTCAAAACAAAATTGGTCCATTTTTTTTTTCCTTTTAGTTAGTTGGAACTGATTAGCATGTTGTATGTCTAATTGCATGAACACAAGTGAGCATGCTGCAAGAAGGTAATGGAAAGGGGAAAGGTTAATGGCTTCTTAAGTGTTCATTCATAAAGACGTACTGGATCCCAAGTATTAAATCCAGCAGATTCCTACTCTGTTGGTACAGCTAATCTATTTCAGCATAAAATCCTGAAAGCTTTTAAAGATGGTGAGACTTTAGGACAAAAATTAAAAGGAGAATATAACTGCTCAGCTACACAGACATTAAACTTGAGGAAAAAAGGGAAAACCAATGTGACACCTATACATACGTCATTCCTTTAAAAGCATATGTTTTCCTAATAAGACCTAAACAACTTTTCATCTTATTTTGTATTGGTTTTACGTAAGCTGCTTAAGGTAAGGAAAATAATCGGAGCGCATTTTTTTTTCTATGTTGTTTTCCACTTAGTTAAATTCAGTTACTACCAGAGAATGCAGACACATCAAAAAATGCATCCTTTCTGCTTGGTCTCATCTGATAAATCAGATTCAGTCCTCAGCAACCAATATCCCAGGGTAAACAGCCCACACCTAGAGATGCAAGGTGCAAGCTAGAGAAAATGGGTAACAGGACGCAAGCACAACGTGCTGCCAACACACAGCCCTCAGTTTCCTTATTAATTGTTAAATTCAATCAGGCTCCTGAGTGACATTTACAGGCATCGCTTCTGAAGGTCTGGGTGCCTCCCTGCAGAAATTGCAATCTTCCTTTTCCCACCAGGCTTCCAGAAAGGCGGGAGAAGAGGGGATCAAGAAAAAAACCCCAAAATAAACCACTCCGACTACTCAGAGAGACGTTGGGGTTGCAGCCCAGTTCGAAAGCCTCTGCTGAAACTGAGGATGCTGCGAGAGCTGCTGAGCCCAGGCGTGCTGGTGGCATGGCTCACCTCCCAGTTCCCAGTTCCCATCCCTGCTGGAGACGGCCACAGCGGGGCCGTTGGGCCGTGCTCAGGGACAGCCACGCTGCAACCTCTGCAGCAACACGGCATCTTCACCCCACGTCAAAAGAGCGTTTTACCAACTACCCCCAGCCCTTGTGAAGATGGAGGGGGGTTATGGGGAAGTCCTGGTGCTTGGACAGCTGGGTGCTCAGGGTGCACCTCTCCGAAACCACGGCCCTCTCCATGGGGAGCCTGGCAGCAGGACTCCCAGGGAAAGGAGAAGTTTGCAAAGCTCCCTCACAAGCCAAC
Organism: Haliaeetus albicilla; assembly: GCF_947461875.1. Taxonomy (NCBI): domain Eukaryota; kingdom Metazoa; phylum Chordata; class Aves; order Accipitriformes; family Accipitridae; genus Haliaeetus; species Haliaeetus albicilla. The sequence continues at coordinate 14,595,007 of NC_091510.1, forward strand.
ATTTTGTCCGCTTTGCTGTCAGGCACCGTCCAGCACTGCAGCTTCATCGCCCATCGCTCCTGAGCGGTGCCAACAATTTAATCCGAATCCTGTCAGACTCACCGCTTTGCTTCTTGCTCTGCTGATTTTTGTCCCGACCACCCTTCCGAGCCCACAAGCTGCCACAGGAAAAAAAAAAGCGACCCCTAAACCCCAAGCTTGCAATTTAATCCACCTTCCAAGGGACAGATCCACACCGCTGTAACTGTGACTGCGGAGATACGAGGCTGCACTTCCCAAAACTGGACACGCAAGTCTGCTCCCCAGCCCCTGCACGCAGAGCCCAGCATCCTGCTCAGCGCGGTCCTTGGCACCGTGCTACAGCCACCTCTCTGGCGGTGAGCTGAGATTTGCTTCTCCAAATACACTCCTGATTTCAGGTTCCTTCAGGGAGAGGGGGGGGGGGGGATTCTGCCACGTTTTTTTATTTTCTGGAAGCCGCTTAAGAAAATCACCTCCATGCAGGCAGCGTGCTGGCAAGGCAGTCTTTAGCCAGTGTGAAAAGAAAAAGGACAAAGCAGAATAACTGCCTTTAAAGAAAGAAAAAAAGCACAAGTCACGCATTGCCTTCAGACTCTCCTAGTTTGCTAGAAGATGCAACTTTAAAGACACTTCTGTTTGGTCCGTTTTCATGCGGGGGATGGAAAAGTTTAAGAATGAAAACAGCACCGAGGAAACTTCTGTTTCAGCGCAGCCCTCTCCCCGGCGGCAGCATCTCCATTAAAATTCCTCCTTGCACTTCAGGGAGCTGCTCTGGGAAGCCCCTCACCCTCCGGGACAGGCAGCGCAACCACCTCATCGGTCCCCGTTTGGGCGGACAGACCCCCCTCACCAGCAGCAGGAGTTTCTCCCCCGTTTCCCACCGGCATCCCGGGGCTGCCGGCGGGGCAGAGGGGGAGCAGCAGCGGGGTGTGTGTGGGGGCTGTGGGAAGGATAATCTAGGGCTGGGGTTCTTTGGGAAAAAAATATATATGTATAGCATGTGCGTATGTACATAATGTACTATAGATATAGTCCTGTGGTATGCTGTGCATGCTGTGTGTGTATATATATGTGCTGTATGTATACACATGCAGTATATCCACATGCCATATGTATACGCAGACATAGCACGTATGGTATTTGTATGTGTATACTATATGTACACACTTTTTGCTGAGTAACAGCACCGGGGCATTTTGGAGGGATGCTCCGCCACTTCGCCCACGGACAAACCCTTGCGGAGGGCGGTTGTGGGGGACGCGGACACCCCAAAGGTGGGAGGCGATGAGATGGCACCCAGTCCCGGGGGGGTGGTGGGATGGGTGGGGGGGTGCGAGGTTTTACCCTGCGGGACCCCTAATTTGGGGAGCGGGGGGGGGATCTCACCTTGGGGTTGGTGCGGAGCTGTCGTTCGTCCTCATGGAGCAGAGCGGGGGCTGAGGAGCGGGAGGTGCGGACCAGGACCTGGAGGCAGGGGTAGCGGGCTGTCCCTCGGCAGGCCGTCCCGCAAGAGAAGGTACAAAAAAACCGTTCCCCGAGCTGCCGTACCGCCAGCACGGTGCAATTAGCCGAGCTGCCTCCCCCCCGCTCCTGCAAGGCCGGCCGTAACCAGCAACAACCCAAACCCAAGAGGGAGAACAACCCGGCGGCGATAAGGAGAAAACCCAACCGCAGGCTCTTATCTTCGGCCTCGGTATATTCGGAAATCGCCCTGCTCCTCGCCATCGCCCGCCTGCCGCTGGCATACGCCGCCGGGGAGTCGCTGCCATCGGCTAAAGCTTCCCCGCCTCCCTTCCCCGCCTCCTCTAGGGATGGGGGATAGGAGGGAGCATCCCCCTCTATTAAAAAAAAAAAAAAAAATTTAAAAAAATGCAAATGGCAACTCGGGTGACCTAATTCAGGTCCCTCTGGGGAGGGGGGGGTTGGAAGGGACAGCTTGCAAGGGGATTATCTAGCCTGGGAGATTTGCTGTGGGGAGGGCTAGTCCGGATTAATAGCGGGTGTTGGGCAAGGTGCAATATTTTGGGGGGGTGGGGGGCGGGGGGGGCCGCAACGCGCCCAAAGGGCGCGTTGCGGCCCCCCCCGCCCCCCCACCCCCCCTTAAATCAACATGGGATAGTGACCCCCAAAATCACGCTCAGTACCCCCCCATGTGCCAAAATCTGCGAGGGCTCTATGTGCACGCGTAGAGTCAGACCCGAAATTAAAAGCAATTAAATAGCTGGGAGGGAGGGAGCAGCTGCTCGTTTCACCTCGTTAACCAAGAAGGGAAATAATGAGAGTTATTCCGTCTCAACGTGACTTTTGGGGGGTGAGGGGTTAAGTGTTCTGCTCTGGCCAGCCCCAAATCCAACATCTGCACAGCGGGGGCAGAGCCAGCCTCTTTCACAAGTAAGCGAGACGAGAGCTGTCAAAATGTTTTACATCGGAATTGCCTTCACCAGGAAGGTATTGACCTTTGAAAGGCTGCCTGAAAAAGTGCCCTCTCCAAAGGAGGTCTGCAGAAAAGCAGTCGCTCCAAGAAAATACACTTATTTTGCACATAAAATTTAGTTATTGCCCAGCGTTGCCCACTGTGGCAACACAACAGAACAAGCTCTTCGGTGCTCGAGTGCCATAAAACAATAGTTATATTTTTATTCTGTAATAGGCAATTAGGGAGAACAAAATATGACAGTTTTGGAGCCAGCAGCTGAACCTGATGATACAGCAGACAAGAAGGTGCAGAAAGAACAGAAAAATAAATACGGGAACGAGCACGTTCCTCTGGCCACCTTTTTCAATCACTTTCCCACTGCAGAGTGCAACATCAAACTTTTAAAAATTAAGTTGATCCATAGGTTCTCCAAATGGACTATTGAGCAAGGTTTGGCAGGAAGGCTATTAAGAATCCACGCTGTGACATGAATATAAATGGATGCAAATATCGTCCTTGGTTGCACCAGTACGCTACCACGCTGCCCTCAAGCCAGCTGCTCTGTAGTAGCCTTTCCTAATACCAAAGGGTTTCAGAAAAAGTATGCCAGCTCTAAGCCTGGGATTATTTTTATTTTTATTTTACTTAAACCTGCAATAGGTTTCTGTACCAGAAACCGAACTCATCTTGGTTAGTCCTTGGTTCTGTTCATGCATTCCCATCAGTCAGGCTTTGCTGCCAGCGCTTGCGGTGAGAGCAGTCTCTCATGGTGAATACGGCTGCGTCGAGCTTTTGTATTATAAAAAATGAATTTTTAATCAGGTCGATTTGTTGTCTGCCACCTGAAGGGAAGCTCCAGCCCTGCTTTCCCAGTTCAGACGGGCTCCGACTTCTCGTCTTACCTTCTGAACAGCTGGCGTTGAGCCTCCCTGCCCTCAGTACTCGGCTCAATTCCTTGCTGTCCCCTGTACATAAATGCTGTCAGCTGAAAATTATAGGCAACAGCTCACGGGGTGGCACAGTAACCTTGAGAGTTAGTCCTCCCGCGTGCATCCAAGCCCTACATCACCAGTAGTCGGAGGAGGTGCTGAGGCTGTATTTTATCAGGGAACGCCGTTTAACATTCACCAGGTAACCTCAGCGGTTGTGAAGTTCTGCACAATAACTCAGGACTCAAAGTCTATTTGGATCGGTCGGATGTGAAAAATGACCATCGATGCCCTATTTTTAAGAGAGTAAAGCCAGGTAGGAGGGGCCCATTGTGAAGATTTTAGCTCTGCTGTCACCTGCTGAGGGCAGGGATGCTGGTTCCACCACCATGGGCTGTGTCAGGGCCAAGAAAGCCAGCGTACGAAGGTAAATGGAATTTTCAACAACAGGAAAAGAGGTTGCTGCCTGCTTTTTTTGGGCCTTTCCTTGCCCCGCGGCGAGGCTGCCTCCTCCTCGGTCGCGTACGTCGAGGCTGGAGAGGCCGTGGTGGGGGTCCTCGGGGGAATGGGCTCACACGTCCCCGTTTCCTTGCCGAAATCTAGCGGGGGTCCTCGTGATGTCGATCGTGGAGCTGCCTCGCGCCGTCTTCTGCCAAAGTGCCAGCACCGAACTCCCTTTTCGAACAGCAAATGTACGTATACGCGGTAAGAAAACGCCTTTTTGAAGCCAATACTGCGAGAGCCACCAGAAAGTAAATTGGCCTTCAAAGGGAGGGAGAGCGTAGCCGGCTGGCAGAAACCCACCTGGGGCAGGGGAGCAACCAAACCAGCCCTTTTGTCCAAAAAAAGGAGCTGTAGAGGAGGCTGAAGGGTTCCTGCAGGATTTCGATGTTCTGGGCTGCCTGCCTTCCCTTTGCTCCTCATCAGGAGCGTTTTACAGGTGATGCAGGATGGTGCAATGGTGAAAATGGGCCACTTCACTGGATTGTTTGTTAAACCAGAGGGAGTTCAAAGAAGTGATTTGGCAGAAAATTATTTTGGCAGCTTCAGCAGGAAAATCCTGATGTATACCCACGTCCCATATTGGCACGTTAATACCGACAAGGGAATATGAAATGCAAATGATAAACTGAAGTCCAGGGAAATAACATGCGAGCTTGGTTAGCACTGCTAATACTGAAGTGGGTTGGATCAGTAATACTCAAAACTATTGTTCGATGTGCTTTAACATTCCTTTCAAAAAAATAAAGTTTAACTCCAACAGTAAAGCGGTTTTAAAAGGTAAACTTACTGAAGTAATTCAACTCACAATTTCAAACTAAGTCAGCCAGCTGCATTTCCTCAAGCCTTTTAAACGTACTAGCTTTCAGATTTGTGGAAATGAGAGCATGCACACTTATCAGAGGAGAGAAATGAAAACAGCCACACCTTTTAATTCTCATACTATAGGAAAATAAAAGCACCAGTTGGCAATCCAAACTAACAGTTTAGCCCAACCTGCATTCTTTACCAGAATTCAACTAGCCCCATTTTTAGGCAGCGGCAAATTTTGAGGAACACAATGAAAGGGTATGGTATTTGAAAACTAAGCACGCTCAGAAATTTTGCTTTAGCAGAAGCAATTGCTATATTTAGGATCTTAAATCAAAAGCACTGTCTAGCTACCTCATGCTTGGGATGACAACTGTGCATTCAGCAGCTCTTCTTGAGTGTGACAGATAGCAATAAAATTTTCTTTTTCGTTTCAGTCAACAACCAGCCACGGAAGTACTTTCAATCAGAAGTTACGGGGAATTAATAATAATAAAAAAATTAAGGTTATGTTCCTTTTAGGTGACAAATATCTTTAAAACAATGTCATTTTGAAACTGAACACCCTTCTTCAATAAGCCAGGGCCACCTGCGAGCCATGCGGGATCAAGCCGACTGCCCCAAAGACCTCTACGCCTTCTAGCACTGCTTAGGTCACGGCAAAGAGAGTTTCTGGTCTCTTTACGGTCACCAAAAAGAGCCCCACAACATTCTGCAAACAATTTCGCATCTGACTACAACACACAAGTTCTTACTTCGGGTACCTTCTCAATGTATTTTTTTCATGGAAATTGTAAAATGGAAACAGGAAAGTACAAAAAATACTGGCTTAGGGATAATGAGGATTTCAGGCACGACGCGCAGCAGAGCGATAGGATTATACATCTTTATACCACACAGCTGTCACGTCCGTGACGGAGCGGTGTGGTCAGTCGTGAATCCCGACACACACGCAGCCAACGCGTTGTCGGAGGTCACAGGCATGTGCAAAGCCGTTTTACCCAACGTGACTACCTGCAGGCTTCCCTGGATTACTGGGGCCGTCAATTAGATTAATCAAGCCCACGAAGGTTCTCATGCACTTAAGTATTTGCGGCACCAGGTACTAAGGCAGAGAAGCACGTGGGATTTTGGTTTTATTTTCATTTTTAAACACCCAGGTGGAGCGTCCTTACCTCCTTCCTCCATGACTCCCTGGTACCCTTGATTTTCCACGAGCAGGGTGGTTTAACTGTTAAAATAATGGCTGCAAGTGTTTTCTGCAATACTAGGGACAATCAAGTGGGTGAAAGCTATTTTAACCCTGGAAATCCAGGATAGTACATTTCCAGAGAAACTGGAGCTAACTACTCAATAAAGATTTATAAACACTATGCAATAAGGAGCAATAAACATGACAGTGTGTCAAACAGGCCAGAAATAGGAACACTTCTCCTTGTTTTCAAGAACACCGGGTTTACTACTCAGAACTTACCTTGCACGATGTTGTACAACACTGTAATTACAGAGGGAAAAAACACACCTCAAATAAATATATTAAAATTCCATTCTACTCTCTCCCCTTATTCATAGTGTTAGTGGAATGTAAAAACATGTTAAATAAGCCTCAGACCTTAATTGTTGGTGTTAAAAATCTCCAGGTCAATTTAGTTGCCAGTTTGCCACGTGTGTAAATATGTAAATGAGGGCTGAGGTTTTCTTCCTTTCAGAAAAAGAGGCAGTATGGGTTTTTTTCAATTTTTTTAATTAACGTGGTATCAGCTAAGAAGTGAGTCCAATTTTACACCTTGTTTTCTGTTTAAACCTGCTTCTCCTGCTTCAGCCTAGAGTGTAACATGAAATTAAGCCACAGATTTTAAAGTCTCCAGATATGCTTATTTAATCGACAAACAAGAGCCAGACTGTTCTTCCCCTTGGAAGGAGCAAAGCACCAGTTCCCTGCTCACAGGTGAGAAGTTTGCTAAAATCAAGCATCTTGCATTTTTGAAGTATCATGCAGTTGAATACAACTGTATCGTATCATCAAAGCAACTTCTTGGAGAACTTAGGTCCCCAACTTCAGCTTAATTGTTTTTAAAGTACCATAGGTATTTAGTAGTACAAGATACCACTTTTAATGTAACTTATCTTGCTCCCTTTAATCATGTCTGCTGTTCATTTCCATGAGATTGGCTATGCAGATGAAAAATGACATTTAAAAAACCCAAGCCCATAGAATAAGAAATAATCACATTTGATTTGAAGATGTAAACACCATTTCAGGAATCCTTAAGAAAAACCAAACACAAAGATCACAGTGGACCTCTGACAGTAAAAAAATGTAACATTAATTGTGGAGTGAGAAAGATGCTTTTGAAAATAATTCTTTTAAAATCTATGTTTGAATAGTCAAATATATGTTTGTATCTGCTCTGATTTGAGAAAAAGAAAAAGCTACCATCTTTTTCAGCTGTGTTAGCCATCATCTGGATTATAACCATCCTCTTCTTTCAAGTTGAGAAAGCAGTTTGCTTTAATAATAAAATAATTATAATCAATAGGCTTATGTTTTTATGTCTACCATCTTAAAACAGATATAAAAAAAGTGTAGAAATTAAAATTGCTATACACCTGATACAGAACCACACCAATGCCATTAATGGTCCAATTTCCAAGCATAATTCAATACATACCAACAAGCTGGGTTTGCACTACATAGAAAAACAGGTCGAAACCTAAAAATAAAACCCCAAAATTCACTGACGTGCATTTCACTCTTTTCTTGCTTTGGTAATTTCAGGTATTGTGAAATGGTTTCCATCACCAGAGGCAACTCAATGCAAAGTGGCAGTCACATCAAGATGAAGAAAACTATCCAAACGGTTCAGGTTTTTCTTCTTCCACCCTAGAGAACAGCTGTAATTTTCAGAACCAGCGTATACTCACGTTTGTTTGCATCTGGAAGTGCAAGTAGTAGTGATCATCAAATGAAATGTATTTCTGTTTTAAGTGGGAAAATGCCAACCTGGAACTAAGCTATGATCAGTTCTAAACCAAGGTTCTTCCAAGTGTTCCTTCTGTGATGAATTCTTGAAGCATCTTTCTGTCATTCGAAATGTTACCCACCCGCCTTCCTAAAAATGATTTGCTATTTGCGATTACAGAGAGGGGATCTGAAACCAAGGTTAACCAAACTTTTTGGCTGTGGAAAAGAATATAAAACTCTCTTATAAATTTACTTGTCAGCAGCAAAAAGACTCTTCAAGTGTCTTAACCACTGTACAGCTCGATACTTTTAATACTTCAACTTTTTTTTTTCCATTTTTCATTGTTGAAGAAATAATTTCACAATCTCAAATCAAAGTCAACACTGCAGTGAGGAGAGCTTTTCTACTTTATTACAAAGAGAAGAAGCCTTTATGTGGTCAGAAAATACAAGATTGATCTTTTTTTTTTTTTCTCTTCCTATGAAACGCTGCTGTTCAAACAGCCAGAGTGAATTGTCTCAGTTCACTTCTTTAAGTCCCATCACATTCACTTGGGTATGGATGTCCTTGGCTGCTGAAAATCTGGCCCTTTAGTGCACAGGGCGACAAAGTAGTCCCCTGACCAGCAGTTCCAGAATGTCCCGTTTTCATATATTGCATCCATGCACACCTCCTAAAAATGAGGTACAGCAGGGCAAACATTTTCCAAAATAGATGTCATATATATAATATATACACATTCGTACATACATACCTTTATTCATGTGATGTCCAAAAATTTAAAAAAAATGTACACATTTATTACAAAATCGTAACAAAGACTGGACAGTGTTTTGCTCATTCTGGAAAGATGAAGCTCAGTAATACACAACTCTGGAAACTAACCAGAGACTGTGGCAATATCTTTCTTCTAAACAGTCAAATATTCTTGCATTAAGCTTGGCTTAAACTGCCTTTCAAAAACAGAAGGGGAAGTAAAATGAAGGAAGCAAACCTTGCTCATCTTTCCAAATGAAATACGAGAAGGATCTTCACATAAAAATGCACAAACATTTTTTATTACCAATAGTGCTACAATGAACAATGCAAATTTTGTTGTCTCATTTTTTGTCTTTTTTCTTTTTTTTTTGTTTTTACATTTTGGAAAACTAAGTGGTAAACTTTTGTCAGTGTACTCGCTTGTCTTTACAGACCCAAGCTTGTCTGCTGGCAAAAAATAGAACAAAAACAAAAATTCAGACCCTGCTCAAACTAAAGAAAAACAATTACAAATTTAGTTGTTGGGCAGCACATAATTAGTAAGGCAGGACCTCAAATGGTGACCCTTCGCATGAGCCAATTGCCAGATCCTCAAGGAATTAAAACCAGGATGCCTGAGCCACATCAGTTCTGCAGTTATGTTGAGTATTGTGCTGAGACAGCCATACCCCAAGAAAAGGGAAGTCTTTAGAAGGCTTGCTGAGCAGGGTTGTAGTTGAAGGTTGATGGCAGATGAGGCCTTTCTTCTAATTTGTCATATTCCAGATGGAACTCCTACAATTAAAAAAAAAAAAAAAAAAAAAAGACAAAACCAAATAAAACAACATATCATTTACCTGTCGAGACCTGGTCTTTCTACCAGCCATATTTGAAAAGCACAAATATAGAAGAGATCAAGTCCTAACTTATCTTAAGGCAGCAACACAATTTCGCTATCTTGGTTTCTATATTTTAAGCAGAAAAAAAGTCAATATCCTAAGCCATTATACCTGCAACACGTAGGCTCTCCTACTTTTTTTTACGCTACATTACTCTCAGAACCCTAGTTATGATCTCAAAACAGTTTTATATACGCACACACACAAAACACAAATACACAATCACAGCATGGGCTGAATTATGAATGAAAGCTTCTGTCTTTCAACATGTCAGTCATACGTATTTTGGATGACCTGAAGTTTGGGGATATTTTAGGGCATACTACCAGACCCAACTGTAAGTTAAACTAGCTAGGTTTCTCCTTCAGGAACACTATCTAAGATGTTAGAGACAAAGTACTGAGATCTACTTAAGCCAGAATTTAACAAACTATTCCACCACATTTCATCCTCAGACTTAAGCTTCAGACTCACCCAACCCTCCTGCACATCCTGAGCTCCTCGCTCCTATTATCACACTTTGCCAATATCTTCCATGAGAAATTCTCTCAGTGTTTTATAGACAACCACACCAAATAAAAACCTCTGCCCATGTACTCGGATGCCACTCACACTACTGGTTCATAAATAAGCAGCTTTATTGAATCACCAGCACAATCACCTGACTTCTGTTTAAGGGTGTCTGGTTTGCATAATTGTAAAACATTTCACTGATCCAGAAGAAATTCTTATTCTGACTACAGCAGCTACTACAAACCAGACTGTAAGCACCCTTGATGTCTATAAGCATTGTGATTATTACAGTGAAAAAAGCAGCTTCCTTCCCTGTGACCGTCATTTGTGCACACAAACCTAATCAGTGCATTTTGACATGTGGTGTTTGTTTCTTCACTCATGCAAAAATGTACAAGGACTTACTTAAATCCTATATTTTTCAGATCCTTTCAGCAGTTATCTGTGTCTCATCCCCATTTTATCTTCATTTAAGAAACATAGTAAGCAGAGATGTCAGAATTGTTCTTTAAGAGTACTTCCTGGTAATTCTACAACAGCTACCTTGGACATGTACAGTAATTTATTTTGCCTAACTCGGTGGAGAACCTCAGCAGAACATCCTCTGTATCTGCAGAGCAAACTTAGCCTGCTATTTTTACATACAGATGAAAACACTATGAGTAGTGAATAGATCTTTTAGAACACTCCCTGAAGTGATTAAATAATACAACATAATCAGTTTTTACAGGTAGACAAACCAAACGAAAGACCAAGTCAATGCAAAACCAAAAATAAAATCTAGGAAATCCAACTCTCAGATCTCTCTTCTTTAAGGCAAAACAAGATCCACCTAGCATAGAAAGAACATTCAGCACAGTAAGGAAACAAAGTAGGGGAAAATGCTAAGCATTCAATAAGTCTGTATTCCCCAGGGAATACCGTCCCTAAACCTGGAAAATCCTAGCAAAACCTATGTGAGGTTACAGCCAGCCGCACTGAAGTGCTGCACATCTGCTTCTTTTCTGGTTCCCCGCTCTCTACTCCAGCCAAGGGCTTTTTTAGTTGGTTGGTTGTTTTTTTTATTTTGGTGGTGGGTTTGTTTGTTTTCTTTGCTTGGGCTTTTTTAGGTTATATATATATATATACACACACACACACACACACACACAAGTCAATTGCTTTTGGCATTCCTAATTAACACTGCATGCCAGTTGGTGTATGCTCTCTTTTTGTGCAGATACATACACGCGTGCTGATAGGGAAGAGATGCCTGCTCCCACCTTTTGTCAGAAGCAAGATCAAGGTGTACAAAGCTACGTAGGTATTTTGGTGTCAAAGGCTGGTTTAGGTTGGGTGGACCTTCAGTAATTCTGAAGTAATTTCATAATAGAAAAAATACCACTCAAACTTCTCTCCTATTCATGGCTTCAAATTTGCACATAATCATGTAAGAATCTGCAGATTACTGTCAGTCCATGGTCAGCTTCAATCAGTTACCTGAACCTCCACACGCTCTGAAATGCCTTCAAAATTACACATGGAAAATGGCTACTTAAAGCAGCAAGACAGTATCAGTAGCCTAAAAAGGACCTTCCAAACTTAAGGCAGTTGTGTGCCTGTATTGGCAGTGTCTGAAGGAAACGCTCAGTAGCTTGAGCAGTCCTTTGTGTGCCACAATTTGGAAGCCCCTCGTTTAGAAGAAGGCATGCGATTCCCTACCAAATTTTCTTTAGAAGTATGAGTTCATACTTCAAACTGTCATCGCTTTTTAAAAGAAACAGGCTTAAAACAGCCTTTTTGATTTGCATCCCAGTGTCAGCAATGCTCAAGTCCAATATCCAGCAAAGAACACCTAAGGTTATGTCTGACAATACAAAAAAAAAAGAACTCATTGACCAAATATTTTTGAAAACTAAAAGGCAATTATTTATTACATATAGAAAAAGACTTGTATTACAGGTATACTTTATGTTTTTGCTTTTGATTCCAGGGGCCACTGTGGTTTAGAATGTGAACAGTAGCACTGATATTTTTTAATATAAACAGATACAAATAAAATGTAGAAAAATGCCATTTATCCATTGACAAACATCTGTTAAATTGTTTCATTTTCCACATGGAAGTAATTCTTAAAAATTAAATACCTTTTATTAACCAAGAATAATGAATACTAAATGTGTGTGGAAACTTACAGCACATGTGCAACACTAAATAAATTGTTCTATGCAAAGAAATCAATCACTTCTCATGTCATCCTGAAAACTTGTTTTGAAGGTAAAGTTACATCAGCCTGCACATGTACAAACAATAATAGGTAAGAAAACTAAAGATAGAAGAGAATCGCTTAAGGTGATCCATAGCATTAATAGAGTAAAACAAAACAAAAAGTTAGCAGAATAGGAAGTGTCCTGAGGACAAAACATTCTGGACTGTCTAAGTCCACCAAAGGAGATGGTAGAAATCCCATGGCTAGTTCAAAAATTCCAAATGGGACCAAAAAAGGCAGCATTTATACTGGCTTAAAGATGGATGCAAAGACCCAAATTTAAATTAGGGGCTGAATTAAAATGCTATGGCACATCTGTATTAGAAGAACAAATTCAACTTTGTAGCAATTATAAAAGTATTTAAATTAATATTGATCTTAAAAGGATAGGGAGTAGTTTAATATAGGCAGCAACCCTTACAAGCAAATAAACACTTGGAAATTTAACCTGCTCTCCCATAGAGAATTCCATGTTTTCTAACTAAAAAAACAAAACAAAACAAAACCAAACCCAAAGTAAAAGGTTTTTATAATCTTTTTCCTTAAACAGGATTACTTTTCAAAGGAGAAATTCCAGACACTTCACTTTGGACAATTTAAATCAGTATTTCAGCAAATGTGCAACTGTAGAAAGCATTTTTAGTGTCATATCCACCTCCCTTCCTCTCTCATGTCTCCTCAAAAGCAGCAAACTATATAGCCTAATCCTCAGTGAAAAGTCAAAGTGGCTTTAATCATACTGTACTTTTCATATGCCCTAGGATGAAAACCCATGTACACAGACATATCTGTAATCAGCGTTTTCCTGCATTTTGTTCTGCATTTAAGGTGAATTTGAAGTTTATTGTAATTAATATTTTTTCACTGTTTACTACCACATAACAACATAGAATTAATTCGATTTTCTCTCCTAACAATTTAGGAATTCTCTCATTACTCAACTGTTTTGCTGCATTTCCTTCTTTGGTCTCTTATCTATTAGGAATATAAAAATAGAGCCTACAGCTTAGTAAAAAAGATAAATATATTTATTTGATGTTTTCTTGAAAGAAGTTATTCAGTCTACTTTACTGGGCTTTGTTAAAACCAGTTTAGGACACTATCAAAAAATCTGTTAAAACACATCTGGTTTATGTTTTTACAGACTTAGTCTTAAGATTTAGTAATATTATCCAAAGTAAACAGTTACATTTTACTGTATCTATCATAATGCAGTATAATTTAAAATAGGTATAATATACACAGAAACTCATAATACATAATGCACCATGTCTGCAAAGCACAATGCATTAAAATATGTGCTGCCCTATATTTGAGCATATACACTAGAACAACAGACAAATTTATAAAGCACCTTGAAAAACAACTGAATTTGCACATATAAGAGACAGTAATTTACCAGAAATAATTCTTGTTTGACTGCTTCGAAAAAGGACCAATGAAACTGTTAAAGCAGCAATTACTATTGCGGCCTTCTAAGGAACTGATATTCCCAGCATTCACTACTAATGTAGCAGTTATAGCAAGAGACTGTAATTTATCAGAATGCTTGTTTTTTTTTCCCAGCTGCTTATATTTTTAATTTCCTGAAACATTAATTAATACTTCTGCATTTGTTACAAAAAATTACTTGGCCATACTTTTCTTTGCATCCAAAGCAACATGGAGTTATCAAATACTGCCATTCTTGTTATGGTAAGTCTATGTTAGTCTTCCTCCAAGGAAATGTCACCTCCAGAAATTAGTACCAGAGGTAACAACATTACCACACAATGCCAAGATCACACCTGACATACGTGTAACTTCTTATTTATTTATCATAAATAGAAATGTCACAGAATTATTTCTAGCAAGTGATTCCTTTTCCATGTAACAAAATGGCAATTTTTCCCCAAATCCTTCTCTAGCTTCCCTGCCTCAACTTGCCTGCTGTAATTTGCACCAAACTAAATTACATAAAAATGTCAAAATAATATTCCAGTTCCAATTTTTACATCAAGAAATACACAAGCCTAAAGAAAAGATATTACATCTCTTCCTATGGACACTGGGGAAAATAAAAAAATCATGTTCCTTGTTAACTTACTGCTGCAGGTGCAAAACTTTAGAAAATGCTATCCCTCTCCTTACTAGCTATCAATTGCTTCCTAATGTTGGGGGAATTATTTTCAGTATGCAAAGTAAAGAGAAGAGAATCTTTGCAGATCTTGGGCAAAACCATTCTGAGAACAGTAGTGATTCATATCTCTCTTTCACCGCAGTATCTCCAGGAATGCCTAATAGATGAAGCCAGCTCTACTCTTTAGAAGAGGAAGGATGTAGCGCGCTAATTAACTCATGCACTGGATGCTGCATTTCAGGACAGCACTCAGGACTCCAAATAGAGAAAACTGTCTTCAAAAGTAATGCTTAAGCATCAAGTAGCAGCTTCATACATTTACTACGGGTAGAAAAAGAAGAGACACTAAAGAGGTTACTATCCTTGTACAATTGGCACCGCTTCCTCCTAGTAAAAGAAGTGTTGTGTTTCCACGTAGGGTAAAAACTGAATTCCACTGATATATGAACCGACATGAGGCTCTTATTGCTCATAAATAAATGGACCATATTCAGTTGACTCCAAAGAAGAAATCTATCCTTTCAAAAGGCAATTACCTCCCCTGTGATGATCTCACATAATAATAAAATAGCTTTAAAACAGCGTCTTGGGAAACCTAAGAAAGTATACCAAGCAGCAAATAAATAATTCAAGTAGAAATTAAAACTTTCCTTTTGTTTGGGTTTTCTTTTGAAAGGAGTGATGCTTTTGCTTAAAAGTTTTGGAATTACCTTGCACTTATGAAAAACCATACAAGTAGGGCTTGCCATTAAAACCTTCAGTTACAAAATCTTTGTTTTCTTATGGTCACAAGAAAGGCAGCAGAGGCAACGAGTCACGCATACAGAATGAAGAGCCTCTTATATCCTTTGGGGCAACTAAAATGTTAATTTCTGAGGGCAGCTTGCACAGACTAAGCAAATTTACTGGGGGGAGGGGGGAAGAAAGAAAAAAGACCATTATATCTAGTTATCTCTAGATGATGACAAACTTCAATACACTGGCTAGGAAGAAATGTAATGCACTTAACAGAGGGGACAACACTGAACTTTAGTTCCTTTAATTTAGAGCTGCTGTTTAAAAACGCAACAGACGTAACTATTTAATGCAGTATTTCATAATCTCCAAGCGTATAGATGCGACTCACAGGAATAAAATGCCTTTTCAGCAAACAATTCATAAGTTATGCTCCAGGTGAAAAGATTTCTGATTAAACCAAACACCTAAGCCTGTGGAACCACAAAACATAGTTCCAACATGCTGGAATCACATCTGTTGAGTTCAAGGCTTCAAGATTAATCTGGTCTGATCTGTTAAGTGTTTTTTGGAGAAAAGCAGGAGTGAGATACTGTATCTACAGAAGGTCCGTCATGGAAGTTTTATGTTTGCTCTTTTCACTGATGAATCCAACATGTCGGTTAAAACTCGAAGGAAAAATCATGCCACATTCATAAAATCTCATATAACCAAACTTAAGTGGGGAATGAGATTCTTGACAAACTATTTAACTCAAACAGACTCTAGGCAGGTGTAATGGTTGTATGCATATTGCAAATATATCTTTTTTTCAGCTCTGGCTGAAGCTGAATGCATCACCTTGTAGGGCAGGCTATTTTCAAAAGAGCACACCTCTTGCCAGGTTAGTGAACGTTAGCACTCCTGATTACTCAAATAGTGTTTTGGCACATATCTACATTAAAAAAATCTTTGCTTTAGTGGGGAAGAGAAATCACAGAAATCATGATCCAGTCAGCAAAAGACGTTGTATGATATGGTCTTAAAAGCTGGAAGCTGGAATTAGAAGTTGGATAGTCTTAAAAGTTGGAAGATACTGAAAATTAATTATCTTTGGGGGAGGGTGGAAAAAATGAAGCACAATTCTATAAATTTCTTCAGCTAACAAGTCAAGGGTGAACATTACTGACAGTATTCATGGACAGAAAGGAATAAATAGATTATGAGAAGTGGGAAGGCAGAAGACTATAGCTTTCTGACTTTTTTACTGCCTCTTGGCCTAGAATACAGAAAACAAGCATCATGAAAATATGCCTCCTCCCTAAAGTGATTTGTTTCAAAGTACTCTGATGTTCAAACAACAGACCATGGAAGTCCTGCAATATGCTCAAGGAGAGACAGTATCTGAAAAACAAAAAAAGCAAAGCACTCCACCCACCCATCCAACCCCCATTTTTAATTCCAAAGTAAAATGTGGTAGCTCCCTATTTTATTTTCTAAAGCAAAATAATAAAATATTTACAAGCACAATTTCTAAAATGCCAAATAATGCTTTCCATTCTGTAATTCTGTACTTGAAAAAAAGCTTTCGATTTTAACAAAACTCGTAACGAAAGTTCTACATCCTTGTACCTCCCAAAGAAAACTGAAAACAGAGACACAGCTCCTCCTTTTCCACAAGGAAGCCAGTGTTTTAAGCAATCTTTATTCCCTCACACATCAGAAATTAAGCTAATGAACTTAAAACAATAGGAGGTTAAAAAGTTTGAGATTTTTTGGGGAGGATGTTGGGTTTTACTTTTGTCCTTCTAAAAATACATGGTTGACAGACTTAAGAAATCTGCACAAGGGAAAAGAGATACCTTAGCTACTTTCCTCCAGTTAAGACAGTCAAAGAAGTAATATGTTCCCCTCTCGTACGTATTGGTTTTCATTGTTGGCTCCATGCCGGGTGCCCTGGTGATCCATACTCGTTCTTCTTTGTGGTATCTCCAATCCCGGTTAAATCTTGCAGTTTTAATAGGAAGGAAAAATAATTTTTAGTGTTAGTTATCTGAATTTGACTTCATAAAACTAAAAGTTTAAGGGTTTCAATCAAAACTGTGCAATACATTCAAGATCGAAACAAGATGTCTAAGACACTGTTACACCTGCAATCTCATACCTCTTCCATACAATTATTACACTTCAAACTAATCACATTTGGAACTTTAAGAAGTCTGGTAGGTTCAAACAACAAACTCTTTTTATGATTATTTACTGTTTTTCATTTTGTTGAAGATAGATAAGTTAGACGTTTAATAACAACTGGCACCTGCCACTTCTTCACAGTGCTTCATAATAATGCAAAATTCATGAGACAGTCTTTTGATTTCCACTGTATGAATGAAAAAAAAGTACAAAATGGAACCAAGGTTGGAGGAGGTATTTAAAAAAAGGTTTCCAGCTTTAGATTGACTAAGCTTCTGTTTTCAGTGTCTAACTTGCTGGGGTTTTTTGTTTGGTTGGTTGGTTTTTTAACATCTACTACTTCATTACTGCAATAGATTAAATCATATAAGACTGACAAAATAGTTTGAACGTACAGCTCTACTGCTGCTAATAGCTGTAATACATCTCCTCCATTCATGTAATAGAGATAAAACAGGAGATCTTCTCCATATCGGCCAAGTTTTATTGCAGCCAGCTGCAAAAGATTGAAGAAAATGAGGATGAAAAATCACAATAGATAAATATTTTAAGACATACTATCCCACTTAAATAACACAAGGATACATCCAGAACGTGCTTCCATCCTAAGTGTGTTTGCAAATGATACTCTAATATAACAAGTAATAATTATTAAAACAATTTTTCATCATAGTTAACCTAACTTAAAGAATTCAACAGAAAAATAAACAGAAGTAATGAATCAGCAAGACAAAATTTTTTCCCTATACCTGTGTGTATCTTCTACTTACTTTAAAAAAACAAAACCAAAAAAACAACCAAACATACACATGTATTTGCTCACTTCATACTCTATTAAGTAACATTACTAAAATGTCTTACAATATTTCTCAATGATCCCGTCTTACAGAACTACAATAGTTGAAAAAAAATATAACTAACAAAAAATCCCTATTCATGCAGATATGGAATGCAACAGATAAATGTGAGAATATCTTGAACCACAATTCTGAGCTTATCTCAAGAAGAAATATCTCAATTTAATATAGCATTTGATTACAGTATATGGACTATAAGAAACTTCTGCTTTGCATGAAGGGCAAACTCTTAAAAAGATAATGTGCTCTTCTGCTAACTGTGCCCATTCTCAGTTTTGTCTTCCCTTTCTTTTTCTAAGGTGGAATGGGTGCATGATGTGTGGAATTAGCTGGTTAATGCACCACTGTTCCTAAAAAGATTGAGGACATCCATAAAATGCACTGATTTTGAATATTACCTATCTGAAAGAAAACTTGGACAATTACTGGTAATAAATTAACAAAACATATGCACACACACACACGTACTCACCTTATCCCTAATGTGAATGTTAGTTAAGTATTCAGATGGAACATGGAAGTCTAAAAAAGAATCGGAATTGATGCAACTATTAAGACATGTAAATGAATATAATTTGCAAATATTAATATTGAATTAAATAGTTATTTCTCTCTTACCTATGTCTTGAGGTCGACAAGGTGATGATGCCCAGGGTGATGCAAATTTGGGATAAAGATTTCTGAAGAAAGAGAAAAGCAGAGATTTATCAAAATTAAAAAAAAAACCCAAACCAACCAACTAAAAAACCTCCCATAACCAACCTCGCAAACCTGAAAACCATACAACCAAAATCACTAGCTGGAGTGAGAAGGAAGGGAAAAAGGAAATATCCATCTCACTTTCCTAAAACAGATACACTTATTCATTTTGTTTTTACTGTGGGGAGTAAGAATGCATTTAAAAACTGCCATGGAAATCAAGGTCAAGATTTACTTTTGAGTCTATCATTCCTTCAACTTAGAAGTGCCAGGGATCCCACCCCTTTTCAGGGATCCCAATCCTTTTCAGGGATCCAATTTTAGATGGTTCACTTTGCGTAGGAACAGCTGCCACAAGCCTGGTGGGTTCTGATTTATTAGCCTATGATTTAACAGGGGATGAGAAGCTTATACTGGCAGATTTTTTTTCTTTTTTTTTTAAACTAACCAGTAAAGATTTTACTCTTCTTCTAAATTTTGGTGACGACAAATAAATTGAATCCCAGCACAACATGAACGTAAGTTTATTATGATTTAGTATTTTTCTTTCATATAGATTTTGCTAACATATATTAAAGAAATGGAGCCATTAGTTTAATAAAGAGAAAATTATGAACCTTCCAACTCTACTACAGTGACTGATGTACTGAGGAATAAGTTTTCTAATTAACAGGTAAAGAAGTGAAAAAAAGGACTGAGTGAAATGTACTTCTGCCAGGTAGCTACAGCCTGCTTTTAATTATCCATGATAGCACACTATTATGGCAAGTTCTGTAAATGAAACTTGAGTATGGTACACCCTATCAAACCCTTGCTTCCTTCTTCTCAAAGGCCAAATAATTACTATTTAAAAAAAAAAATCAGAAACCTACCAAATTACCTGAACACAACCAACTCCCAGCTGAACTATATGGGCCAAAAACTACACTGATCAAGTGGTGTCAATCTTACTCCAGGCTAACTAAGCTTACTGTTAGCAAAAACATGCTTTAGAGCCTGAAGGAAGATTTCAGTGGCAAAAGCTGCAGAAGTTGAAAACAATGCAACCATTCCTTCTACTGAAAGCACGGATAGGCATTGCCCCAAGAAGAGGAGCACCATGCGTGCCCCAGAATTTGGTTTCCTAGGGCAAAGAATCCAGGATTTTACAGACTCAGACCGCACCCCTGTATGCAAGAAAAACTGAAGTTTGTGCACAGTGTTCCCTCTATGATACAAATAAAACTCTACTAATTTAACATTTTTCAAGGAGGTATGGGACAGCCTACAGTCTATTTGATGATGAATATTTCAGAAAGCTTCAGAACATGAACAAACAACTACATAACCTCTAAAGAACTACATGAAGTAATGCCATTTTTCTCATTTTTGTTTATGTAGAATTTTAAGCTATCCTAAGGAATTCAAAGCATACTTCTTAAAGAAATACAGGACTGTACAGGCAATACATAATTATTCTTTCAACAAATCTTAACCTACCTGCACAGAAAATCTATATAAAACCAGGAGTTAGAAGGGTTAATTCAAACCATTAGAGATATACACAGAATTCTAAAATTTTGTTTCCAAAAGCACATTTTATTGTGCTAAGTATTTAAGTCAGACAGATATTTATACCATCAGAAGTACCTCACAAGGAAGAAGATTTCAGCTTTCCACAAGTGAAATGCTTTTAGTTTTTGAAACAACAATTCATAAAGCAAGCAAAGGACGTTTAACATAAGGCAAGATGGCAGGCCAGACACTGAGGACTGCACAGGCTCAGTATAAATTTCATGATGCAGATAAAGTTCATGATACAGAACTGTTTGGATTACATATTAACCCTATTCCCTCCATCCAAGACCCTAAATACCCTATATACAGTAATTAAATATTAAAAATGTTTAAAATCCAGCTATTTACAGCATAGCTGCTAAGGAAAAGCGGCAGCATGCCAGGTATATGTAGTGTTCATGTACAAACACGCACTGTTTGTGTGGGGATGGGAGTGGAGAAGCTACTGGATTCAAGAGAGAAGTGAGCTGTGAGACTAACACTACACATGAAGATGATATTACATTAACGTAACACACGCTGCAAATATCTACAGACAATTGACTTTGGATGATCGTTTTGAAATATTTTTAGAAGTGCCAATGGCATAACAATTTGACTAACTTTTGATGCAAGCTCTATAGAACAAATTTCTGGAAGTGGTAATTTCTAAAGAGTTACATCTCTAGAAAGAGATGTGTAAATTCATGCCAATTATTTCAAGACAGAAAAATCAGGAGCCACTTTTCTTATGCTTTCCCTCGCACCTTGATACCCACATTCATCAAACTTCCCTGATTATATGCAGCTGCATATAAATTTGTGAAACGTGGAAACTGTGCACGTGTATGCTGTTTGGTCTTTGTTTTGTTAATCTATTATGTGCAAACCTTAAAATACATATACTACGCTGTCAACAGGGCTAACACTACATAAATCTCTGCTGAAACAAAATGATGGGAGATTCTCAGCTGAAAGACAGAGTACCAGAAATCAAATTTCTCTCACAATTACAGTCACCTAGAAGATACTGCTTTTGTCCAAACTGATCTAGGTTCCTTCTGTAACTAGTAGAGAAAGAGAGGCACTCTGGGCTGGTGATTCATCTCACCTATCTTAAGCACTTACCTCACCATTAGTGCAGCCGCTAACTGCTTTTCTCCCCACTGTGTCTACAGGAAGCCTAGATGACTGAACTTAGGTGAACTGAATGACTAGAAGTTAACTATAAAACTGCATTTTCATTTAAATTAATCTTTGGTGCTGGGTAGCACTGCAGATGCTCTGTTCATCATTACACTAATATAAATCAAATTTACCCCCTAAATTGCTGAGAGTTAAGCGTAGATATCCTCAAGGAATATTATTATTTGAAAAATAACATATACATGAAATTTATTAGCAATACAGTGTCAATTCCTTGAAGGAAGTCCTAAAGAAGTTGGGAGAATAAGCAAAGCCACTACTTTTATTGAAAGTTTGCATAGCAAGATCTCAGTATGCCTTGAAGCACAATTCACTTGTTTATGAAAATTTTATTTTACTGTCATTACATTTTCAAATTTTATTTGGCAAAATATCTTGTGGGTTTGTTAGTCGTGTGAGCTAAGTAAGCTTATTATAAATGACAGCATAACAAAACCGAAACCGAAGATAGTACTAAAAACCAGAAACTTACTCAGGCGAGTTGAGATTGAGACCTAGTGTTGTTAAATCACTTCCTAATGCAAGATGTACCATTCCTGGATCTGTCTCTGCTGCCCTGATGAATGTTAACAAGCCAATCATTCCAAACTGGTCCGTCACCATCCCTTGAGGAATGTTGGTAACCCGACCTGGGCAAGAAGAACAAATTAATTTTCTCCTTTCAAGAAGTGGAAGAATCAACAAGGTGACCTAAATGACTGTCAAAACTTTTAAAGAAGAAAAAGTGGAATGACACATACCATCAGGTAACACCTGGATCCCTTTTTTCTGCTGGTTGTTGTTTTGCGTAGTTGAACTTTTATCTCCAGGAAACTTGGGCCCATCTGTGCTGGATGATGTTTTGCCTGATGTACTCAAATTCTATAAAAAATAATTTGCAGAGTTGGTATGATGGAAACAAACCACAATGGAAAAACTTCTTGACCATACCTTTCAGTCAAGCGCTCTAAACCAGTATGTCAACTCACTCTAATAAATTAGGCATTAAAATGGAACCAAGCTGAAGCTCTCGAGTTCTACTGACTAACCTTATGTAATATTTACCACTTCCTAAAGTATACCTGTCATACAATAAAGAGCTATTAATGAGCTAACAGCTTGCATTCTAAAAGGATAAGAAAATATTTTACACCTGACTTTCAATACACAATGTATATCCTAAGTGCCTGTAACTAGAGGATATTTTGGACTCATCACATCATATATTTTTTCCATACAGTCTTGCTCTCACATAACACTCCATGACATAGCAACAGATAACAATAACTCAAACCAATTTCAGGTGCAAGCAACATACAGCTGGCACATTTGCAACTATCAGGAAAGAGATGTAAACACTATGTCTGGCAAGAAAACTGTGGTTGCGCTCCACGAGCCCATATACTGACAAAAGATATCTTCCACAACTACTATTTCTTACTCTTTGTTATTCTTTAAAACAAGTCTGCAGTAACACAATGTAATTACATTTACTCCCTCCTTCCTTACTGTATTCAATGCTAACTGTATCAGAACATTTTCCACACAATAAACTTGGCCACAACGTTTGGGTGCTAGGCTTCCCCCCGTCCCTTTTTTGAACAGTTGCATTTTTCAGTTTTCACACGAGATTGTAGTCACATCTACTACTTCCTCATCAGTATTTATGCCACCTCAATTAACATATTTTTTTTCCAATTTTAAGTAGTAAACCAAACAGAAAATAGAACATTTTGTCAAATACTGTAGGAAACTTTTCTCTGCCATCCAAATTTTATTCACCCTTCATTTGTAATAAAACCCCATTTTTATTACAAATCTTTCAGAGTAAACAATGAAAAAACCCCCATCATCTTATGATTTAAGCTATATATCTAATGCATGGTAATTACAACAATACGTAAGATACAGCATATCCCACTAGTCTACAATATACCCATGTATGCAAAGGTCTTTATTAAAAGAGCTTCTTCCTTGTGATTTCATTTCCCCATCAAGAATTTTACCTTGAAGTGATACTGTACCACCTAACTTTTAAAGGATTTGACAGCTTTCAAGAAAGCTGTTATAATGTGTAAATTACTACTACTGATGAGAGGCACCAACAGCAAAAAATAAGCTGGAATTGGTAGAAAAAGAAATTACAAATTGCAAAACTTGAAAAATACATATCAACTCTCAAAAATAAATTTTGAGATGTTCTTGCAAGTTCCTCCCTGGCCCCTCCCCCAAATACAAAAGGATACACAGAAGTCATATGAAATTAAGAAAGCAAGGTCGCAGTGACTGTTGGGACCAAAACCTTTCTGAGAAATTCAATTTACATAGTAACATATGAAATGCTGATTATGCAAAATTTCTCATTAATTTAGAGGGGCAAATTTGAAAATCTTATATTACAAATATAGTCACTGCCCATTTTAAAATATAATCATCAGAAGAAGCACAAACACTCAAAATAAAAGAAGATTTAAGGTTTACTTACAGATTTATTGTCATCATTACTCGATGTTGGGTCTTTGTAGCTGGAGCCTGGTAATGCTGGAAAATCTTCATTGTGTATTGAAAAGTCCTGGGACTGCTCACTTGCTGGTTTTGTTACCATTCCAACTATCATCAAAATGAAAGCAGGAATAACATTAAATGACTGCTAAGTAAAGAATTTTCTGCTGTTGATCTTGCTTACTGTCCATTTTCACTATGTGCAAGCTGTACAGCAGAAATTACTTTCAAAAAAACCAGGTAAACCAAAACAAAGCATATTCATGTAAAACATCCACACATATTAGACTAAAGCCTCTTATTTAAGTGTGAGCTGAGAAACACTCCGGGTTAAATTCATAGACACATCCACTGCTTTAAGAATGAAGCCCAGTACTTTTACCAGGAACAACAGCACCTGTTTTGCACATCTAAATGATCAAATAATCTTCACAGGCATTATTAAAGCGGTATTTAAGGAAATCCACTGATGAAGGAAGGATGTACTGCTTTTAAGATTATAATACATTCTTCCTCCATTCCCTAATTGCATGAAGAATTTCTTAGCATAATCTCTTTAGAAGCAAGTATTCTTAAAAGGTGCTCAGCTAACTTGCAACAGAACATATCACCAATGAAATACTTGCCTGTGACATAAGACCGACTCCTACTTTCAGTATGAAAACTGAAAGCATTTAGCCTGCAACTCTCAGTGCTCTGACCCTAATTTAAAAAAAGTAGGCCAGTCACATTGGAACATGGATTCCGACTACTGAAAAGCAACATTCTTTTTTTTTTTAATGCCAGTTAAAAAAAACAAACCCCAAAACAAAAGCAAACAAACAAACAAAATCAACCAAAGAAAAGCCCCCACACCACGCACCCAAGGGCAAATATTCTTTGCTGAGAGATGGAGAAGTAATACAGTGATTTGGTTGCAAACAACACTGCACTAGAGAAAGAGAAGACAGAAGGAAGTCTAGGGCCTATTTTTAATAAAGATTCTTAATAGATGTATAGGATCTAAAATGGTTCAGTAGATGACTATGACTTTCTCTAGTATTCTGAAGTTGGAGATCAAAGGTCCTTTCTTTAAGAAAAAACCGCACTGAGTTGATCTTGTTTCTGCTGTTCACCCTTTTCATCCAGGGTTATTACAATTCCTTCCACTGGATGAATAAAATTGATAATGAATTAACTGTTGCATATTCTCATTCTATCTAAAAGTTATCTGAAGTCTAATTTTCCTGAATAAGCTAAGCATGAAGAAAGTATGTCTCTGCTCAGTTTCAAACCTTCTTATTCTTGACCACAACGAAAAGTGCTCTCCACCTATTGTTGCTGGAGACAGTGTACAGTGCATCTCATATCCCCATTTCTTGATTATTTCTACCAGCACACCCATCCCCTGCATTAAGCAGCTGCTCAAGATGAGTCTTCAGACAGAGAAATTTCTTTCCTGGTTCACCACACAGTCATGCAAACACCGATGCTAGCACCAAAACAGGGAAATGGTGTAAGCGCAGGAGCAATGAGAGGTTTTTTTATGCAGCAGTGCTGCTGAATGCTGAACTCCAGCTCCATGCTGGAAGTACATCTGTGTGGATCTCCTTCCTACCTTCTATCAATTTTCCACGTAATGGCTTCTCTTTGAGACAGACAGCGTCTCATGTAAACCACAAGCTGTATTATCTCTCCACTCTCAGTGTGGCTTTTCGGTGCCTTTATTTGGGGAAGTGACTTTTCCCTGTGTTTAGGAGCACTTCAGTTTAACTCGTGTAGCTCTTTCTCACAGCTATCTTAAGCAGAGGGCCCTGGTTACACCCAACCCACGAGGCTACTTTCTCCTGATAATGTGGTATCTATTATTTCTCTCCAATTAAAGTTGGAGATATCTTTGGAAAACACTAGGTTTTTATAGTTAGAAAACTCTGGGTTATTTTTGGTTGGAAATTTGACAAGTGTCACAAAAATAACTTTAGGTTATAAAAGCAACTTTTCAGAGTAGCTGATGCAACATGCATGACAAAATCTACTAAAGTAATAAAAAAGAATTGTGCCTCATGCTAAGCTTACTTGAATTTTTTCCAGACCCAAATAATAAGATTTGTATCCACCTTAAAGTTTTCCCTTTTATTATTTTTTAAGCTGTTCAGCAAGAATTATATAAGACACAGACTTGGAATCTGACTGATAATAGTTGATGCTTACAGGCTATTTTTTGAAATCTGATGTTCATCATAAAAGACAGTGAACGGTACTACAGCAAGTACTACCACTACACAGAGAAAATATACAGTATGTTTACAGCTGCTGACTTTTTACACAACAACACCTCTAGTAATCAAATATTATTTCTAAAATTTACTACTCGGACATTGACAGTTCTTGCATATGTACAGTTAGAAAACAACCTATTGCCTAAGAAATGAGTGAGCAGCTTCCGAGTAATCATACTATACAGACTGAAAGCCCCAACAACCTCTATTGACAGTGCAACTAAAGCAGATGAGTTCCAATAGTTACAAAAGCCTGAGGGTAATCTCCAATCACAGAGATACTGAATATTTATTTTAAAAAAATGAGACTTAGGAGCTCAAGTGTCTGGCATTTTTTAAAAGACTACCTATTGTCTTATGAACAGCAAAAGGTGAATCAAGCAAACACTGATTTCATTGAAAGAGCTTTCAAAAGTATAGTCTTACCATAGGGTGCCCTTCCAGCTAAAGGGTTTATTAATGGAGTTGGATTGCCACTTCCTTCCCTTCTGTTTCTGTCTGCTAGTGCTGGAAAATCTGAGAGGTCCAGTCCTGTCACATTTTCACTTCCATCTACAATAAAAACAGGTATTTTAAATTCCCTTACATTTTTTACTCAAAGACTTCATTATGTGCAAGGTAAAGGTAGAACATATTTTCTTTCTTCAGGTTGATCTTTTTACTCATTATAATTATTACAAATAACTACAGCCTCTGTGTTAGGAGGCTAGCCTAAAGAGCATCAAGATGTTTGGGGTTTGTTTTTAAACAACAGCTAGACAACAGTACTTAGTAATGAAGTCTACTCATTTTGAATTAAAGACTGCACGTGTAAAATACAGGCGGCTATCAAAATTACAGTACTAGGATAGGTAGCTTTTTTAAAATTTAAGGAGCTATCAAGAAGAAATTTGAGAGAAGATAATAACCCATATCAGCAGCAACATCAAGGAGCTCTTTTGTCCTTAGATAAGGTGAGATAAAGCTGAAGCAGTTGTAGAGCCAATGCAGTGCAAGTTACATGGGAACATTTTTTCGTTTGCAGCAGAAAATACTACATAGGCGAGGTCAGAGCAGTGGCTCTATAAAGATGTCATAAGGTCCGAGGGGATGCCCAAACCCTTACACTCTGTGATGTCACTAGCACCTCAAGTTGCTTCATATACACGGCTACCTACAGAAACACCATCACGGACAAACCTAAGGCGTTTATGCAGAAGGATATTTTCCCTACTCTAGTTCACTAAATTCAGGTGAAGAAGTAATTCCCAGAGAAAAACCACAACTGAAACAACTGACTGAAAGAATCACATTATACACCAGCTGCTCAAAAGGAGTTGGAGATATCAAAAAATCTTTCCCACTGTTCTTACCCTATATAATGTTTTTGTAGAAAATGGATAAGTCTTTTCTTCTCTGATCCCCTTTTCAATTCCATAAGCTATTTTGCATTTCTAACTGACTGGGTATAATCTATAGTCATGTGATGTACAGTGAGCATTCTACAGAACACTTTCACTTTGTCTTCAAAAGTATTAAAATCCACTGTTAGGAAGTAGTAACGGTTTCATAGCACCGCTCCTGGAGCAGTGTTTCTATGGAACAACTTAAAATCATAACAAAGTTGCACTCCAACAGAACAAAGTATTTTCAGTTAGATTTACTTAGTCAAAAAAATCTCTCTACTGTACTTCAAGATCACCATTAATCATAGTAAACTCACCTGTTCCATTAAAAATGTTACTTGATAAGGAGTTATTCATTCCAAATGCCTGATTTCTGTTCATCCCAAATCCAGACATACTGTGAAAAAAATCCAGGAAGTCAGACAAAAGGGTATACATACTTTGTAACTTCCAGTGGAAGGCATTAAGGGGAAAAAAAACCTAAGACACTTAAATTATTTTAAGCTTAAGCAATCCACGTTAGCCTAAACTCAGTTTTTAATTATTTTCCTTTATACTTCTGAAAACTCTGAGCAGCAGCAGCAGGCACTGTTCAATCAAGACAACTGGAATGACTTCAAAATAACTTCAGTTTTTAATAGCTGCTATGTCTTAAGACACCTGCCAACCAACAAGTTATGACAAACACGATCGTTAGTAATTTCATATTGAAAAATGAAGCAGCAGTAAATGCAATAGTGAAAAGTCAGACTGCAATCCGTTCATTTGCAGGTGGGAAGCTGGATCATGGAAGTGATCAAGTTGATCATGACTCGGTTATAAGCTGAACAGTTATGGTGTGCAATCATCACCATGTACATACGGCACTAGTACGAGCCCAGGGACGGTCTCTGCCACACAAGGACACCAGCTAAATTAAAGTTTCATACAGTCAGGCAAAAATGCTTGAAGACATCTAAATATCATATAGAACTACTGTGGTCGGAAAGACACCCTCACAAACAATCCGCTTCATTCTGTGCAAGCTGGAGATGTTGAGAAGCCCAAAGGTAGGCCCCAGCTGAGTGAAATTCTGAATTTTTGCCCTGTGGGAAATCACAACATTCATTTTTTCCCTGTAACAGGATGGAAGCTGATGTTTTAGAAGTTTCCGTAAATAAAAACATCAAACATCTTCCTAGTGGAAATTTTACCTACGTGGACTTTTTCCACAGTTACAATTCTGAAGCATTTCATTCCAATTTGAAATAGCCCTAAATGCTTCATTTTGGATTGAGACATCAAGAAAGGGAATAGTTAGCCAAGGCCGGTCCTGTCCTGCTTTGCTTCCCCAAGGTAGTGTATCTGAAAGGCATCCAGATCTTTGACACCTCACACATCTGAAGAAACACATTCCTGGTATCATCTGTGAATTCTAGACCTGGTGAGAGCACCAACAGGAGACAACTTGGTCTTGAGGGCATATAATCTAGCCTGGTGACAGACAGTATTTCTCATGCAAGGGTTTTTATGTTTGCTTTTAAAGTAATTAGAAATAACCATGTTAGGAATTTCAGGGATAGGAAAGGGATTAGGCCACAAAATGCATACTTCTCTACAATTGTTTGTAACCTGTTTTACCAATGTAACTAAGAAAGCGAAAGTGAAGTAGTTTTTAGGTTCAAAAACCTAAAAACTTTCATTCCTCCAACTAAGGCAACCATTCAGAAAACACTTCTTGGAAGTCACAGAACTCATGCACCTGTCAAGGAAACACCATAAATTTCTTTTTCCAAGTATAAATTCAAAATTTTGTTAAATATATCAATTAACAATTGGATATGTACCACTACTATACTTCCGTAGACTAATAAACTATGGAATAAGAACCTGTCATTGTTACAGTGGTATTTCCTTCTCAACTTGTAAAAATTGTAGCTTCTTGAAAATGAGATATACAATGCAAACAGTGAAAGATGAGGATTTTAATTCAAATGCTCCTGCAGACAGGGATTTAATTATCTACCCTACAGCTGAGCGATATTTAAACACGTACTTGCTATACATACATCAATCTCCAAAAATCATTGTCCTCTGCATGTACAGTTTTTAAGTATATTACTATTTCAACCTTTTATGATGCTCAAGTTTCAAAAATACTTTAAAATCTAAAATTATCTTTTAAAATTATCATCGCCTTTACATGCCACCATACATCACAGGAGAGAAAAGACAAATTCTATGTAATCAGGGGCAAGATACAAAGTCTTCTCACACTCCAAGAACATAAATCGCTACTACCAAGTCTCTATTGCTGTGACTGAGAAAAGCATTTTTATGCCTCTATGAGTGCGAAACTACAGAACCAAATAGCCTGCCCAGTTTTCAGATGACCGTGACATTAGTTTTCGCCTTCCTTTATCCATTTTGTAAAATACTAAGTCAGGTTAGAGGTGGCACCTGACTGCCATGAGCTTGTTTGTGCCCCGTCTAAGACTCAGTTCCCTAACGAAGGTCCTGAAGGGAAAAAAGGATGAAACTGGGAGCACAGAGACAGTGAGGTCATGGAATGAAGCCTGGAAAGCAGTCAGCTGTGTGAAGCTGTGACTACACACATTAAATAATTAGAATCAAACACACTTTTTACTACAAGTTTATCAGCATGAACTGAGCATAAACACAGCACCAAACCACAGTTAAAGCCTAATGATTTATGATATTAGAATCTTGCCCAGTGTTAGAAAAAGAGCAGAAGTGATTGAGAAGCTTTTGGCATCCAAATGAGCACCAAATCCTTAAATGAATAGCAAACTACTGTTCTCTGTATTATTCCTGAATTTAAAGAAGAAAATACTAAGTCCCTACTGTGTCTGCATCAGTTAACTATTCTTCCAGAATAACTATTGTGTTTTTAAATCTTGCCTTACTTCTTCCCAAACACCCATAGATGAATAGTCTTAAAATGGATGCATATACCCAAAAGTCAAGATATGTTTCAAAAACAAACTTGTGAACACATGAGAAACATCACATATTTTAAAGAAGCAGCAGTAGAAATTCAATAGTCAAAAACAGAATTTAGCTTAAGGCCTCAAAAAGCTTGCGTGACTATTAAAAGCAGCTTCAAAGTTTATTGCCAGGAGATGAGAATGCATGAAGCGGCTTTTGAGCTTTATTCTAAAGGATAAAAATTAGATTTCCAGAGCGGCATTTAAGCATCTCCATGGCTGTACAGGGATGGTCCAACTAAACAGCCTTACCTGTTCACAGTAAAAGGTTGTCGAGAGGGTTGCTGCTTTGGCATACATATTATGCTTGGAGAGCTTCTGTTGGGGCTGCCTAACCCTGAACTGCTCATGCTGTTTGTCCTGCTGGGAATTCCAATGCCCTGACCAACCTGGGAGTGGTTCATCATATTCCTAGGATTCATAGGCAATATCCCCCTGAAAGAGAAAAACCATCCACAGAGATGAATCTGTACAATAGTATTTGGTTACTCATTTAGATTACTAATGTAGGACGGACTCTGAGCTGTTGCAACTTAATTTGTGCTTAGCGTCAACACAGCATGTTTGGATTACTCTCTATAATTAATGTAGTTTTGGGTTTCTTCAGAAATACCAGATGACCCATTACATACTAATCAAGTCCTTGGTCAGGTTTAGATAAATACTTAAGTATTATGCATTTGAGAAGGTGTCACAGCTCTTTAGTTAACAAGCACTTCAGACCTGCTACCTTAATATTCTTATACAGTGTATGACATGCATACAAAAATTTTAACCGTACATTTACCAGAACAATCAAAAAACAATCTCTTACATTCTGAAGCAGAATTTGCCAGCAATTTGTCCTTTACATACAAAAATCAAATACTGTCTTACAGTAAGTCCTTACTGTTCTACAGTATTATTTCCCTAACACAGGCAGTGGTCAATAGAAACTACTTTTCTTCTTATTTTAATTAATCAGACTGTAAAGTAGTTGAGGCAAAATATGCAGAACATTTAACAAGAGCTCTGCAGAACGACACAATCGCAGAAATATTGGCTATCAATAAATACCTGCTCGGAGATGGAGGCGTGTGAAGTGACATTGTTGGTACCCCTGTTGTTGGCGTTACGTGGCTCGGTAACTGAGTGCCTTGTGATAAGCTGCGATTTAACTGAGGGGTATTGTTGCTCATTCCCCTCATTGGAAGGCCTAGTGCACCTATTGAAAAAAAATTCAGAGGGGTGGAGACATAGAGCAATCAGGAACAAAGTCTTCTCCATCAGGTGTAGATGGAAACAATTTATGCTGACAACCTACAAAAAAGTGTAAAGACTGAAGGAAAGTGCAGTGTAAAAACTAAGTCCTTCTTTGCACAGTAGAAGCCCAATTATCTTAAATTTAGCCCCATTTCTGTTAAACTTTAGAAAGGCTCTTTAAGGAATTTCTGTATTTGAGTCACTAACAAAATTTTGTTTCCTTTGAGATGCATACTGTAGAGAAACGGTTCAGTTTTGAGGTTTTTGATGAGGACATGAAAATCTACAAATTATCTCAAAAAAGGCAGCATTTTGAGAAAATTAGTAACTGCACTCAAGAAACACATTCATTACTTCTGAACCAACTGGTATATGTTTGGCGAGTATTTAGAACAGTGATCTGTCTTGCTAAAAATTAAGCAAACCTTTAATGAAAAAAAAGAAAGTTATGAATATTTAGTTAACAATAACATTGCTTTTAGGACAACAAAAGCAACATTTTAGGCCAGTTCTCTGTAAAGTTTAAGTTGCTTCTTTTTGATAACAGAACTTCAGTGGCCACGATCAAGTCAAGTTCCATCTTTTGGGAAAAGCAAGCAAGCAGAATTTTAACTGCCCTCTATTAGCATGTAAAAATATACAGAAGATTTTTAACATTGTGATCAAAGGTATTTTCTATGCAAACAATTGGGTGTGACAGAATAAAGTAAGCACTTCAGTGAAGTAAAGAACAAAATTACTTTAACTCAGAACAGCAAAAGATAACCAGTTGCTGCCCTGTCTCAAAATGTCCAAAAACTTTATGAAGTTTCTCATCATTCTCACATCACTTTTCTGTGCTTATGAAGTTTCGGAATGACGTTCAAAGACAAGAAAAAGTCATTTAGTGCAACACATCAATAGAAACAAACTTAGCATATAAAATGTGATAGCTATAAGTAACGGTCCCTACTGCTTTGGCATAAGGCTGCTGAGGTAGACTCACAGAACTTAAAACCTTATCTTGCAGACCAAACAAACGAAAAATTATGATGAATCAACACTCTCCCATGGTGGATTATCCCTGCAGAAGAGCTGAATATGCCAGTGTATAGCGTGATTAAATACTAAGAATGCAAAGAACGGACATAGCATACGCTCAGGTTATTACAATGGACAAGGTCTGAAGAAACCTCCCAGTCATTTAGCGCTCTCACTTTAAGAACTGCTTTCTGTCTGTGTCTTACCCTACAATTTGCAATCCAAGTTTGCAATAACAGTTTTGATAACACTTCAGATCTATACATTCAGATTAAGAGGTAGTGTGACTTGCTATAACAAGCCTCCTAAGACTTCATTAAATGCTAATTATATCAAGGTGTTCACTGTAAATATTTTGGCAATTTGCTGCATCAGAATAATTTCAATGAGCATAAATATATATTATAAATAATATTTCACGCTGATTAACAATTATGTGGAATTTAAAAAAAAAAAAAGGTAAAGAAAAAAATACATACACTTCCAAACTAGATACAGTACACTGAAAAACATGATTACAATATTCAGGTTAATTTTGTGCAAACATTTGTTTCAGCAAAGCCAGTTTTACACTGATGGTTATTTCTTGTTGTTGGCTTTCTTTAAACTAGAATTTTTAATGAGTAGGGCTGTTACAGTGAAGTAGAACCATACTCCTGTGGCTGGCAAGGAGAGGCAGTTGAAATATTAACCATAAGGGGAAAAAAAACCCAAACAAACCCAAACTCTTTTCTTATGCTTCCTTTTTCCACTTTTTTAACTGAGACAAGAGATCTGCATGGGCTGTATTGGAGGCTGATCAATGAAGTGGCCGATTTCCTGCCCAATAGTTAAGTTATATTAACTATAGCGTGACGTCTTGCTTAATGACAGCTACCAATCTAAAAGCACATAGGGATTATCAGCTTTGTTTTTCCTAGAAGTATTTTAATCATAAGCATTGACTTCAACACAGAAGTTTCTTCCCCCTTTTTCCTCAATATTTGGTAGAAACTGAACCCCAATAATATTTACTTTCTAGTTTTTAGCCATGCATGTCTCCATGTTAGAGAGATTATGTCCTAGGCACCACAACCAACTGAATGAACAACAAAGTTGAGGAAAAAAAGTTAACCTTAAAAATAAACAACAAATAACTGTGATAAACAGACTGAATAAACTACTTCAGTATCTTTACACAGTTACATCTGAAAGGTTCAATAGTGCCAGATTCAGGACCCAAAAAGTCAAGAGCCAAACACGACTCTCAGACTGGCCAGAAACTGCTCATATAAATCTCAGTAGCATAATCAAATGTCAGTTTATATTACATGGTCACTCATCAATAGCCACTGAGATAGTAAAAAAAACCCCAAACAAACAAACAAAAAAAACCAAAAAAACCCCACCAAAACCAAAACCGCTTTATTTTTTAAACTATTTGAAGAAAGCCGAAAGAAGCTGTAAAGGCCATGCATCTAGCAGACAAAGCTCTTAGTTTGTCCAGATAAAAAACTCCAGACTCTCTAAAGTACTCCGAAGACACTTTTTCTTAGAATCCAAGTCAGATGCACTTGGCAAGAAAGCTGCAAGCATTCAAAAGCATATAGTGATAAAAGAGAGATGTTCACAAACCTGTTTTACTTGTGTAACTGTATCTAACTTAAGATATTCTGAGTCACTTTCTGGATGCACCTCTCAGCTACAAGGAGGTTCAGTTCTCAACGCTGGCCCTTAAGTTAGGTGGCTAGCGCTACATACTGTGACTGTTGCTCCCATAGGTCTTCTATTGCAACAGTATACACAAGAATGGCAGGTACAGAAGAAAAATCTTCAAGGTATGAGGACAAAAAACACAAACAGTGGTGCAGAAGGCAATAATCTTACTGGTATAGTTCTTTGCCAAATGCGAGTTGCCAAGCATGTACACAAGATTCAATTGCTCCTGTAGAGCATGAAATAACAGTTACAATTTAAGGTATAATTTCCTTCTATTCCTTACATATTTTTCTGAGCTAGGCTCATTTTGGCCCAGCTCACTTTCCTTAGATTTTCCTTCAGAGAGTCACAGTTAAATCACAGACATTCCTTATAGGATGATTATATTTGGATTTTTAACAGCTATACAGTGTCAACATATGACACTTTGCATACTAAACACTGCAAAAATGCACACTAAGCAAAGCACAAATGTATCTTAAAAAAAAACGCAAACACACAAATAAGGAGACATGCTGTCTTTTTTACAATCACCAGAAAACAAAGCCATATGCATGTTCTTTATCCAAAGAGCGTGAAACTAGAACATATTTAGCATAAAATAAACATATCATCAATAAAAAGAATTCTTACTTTGTTGCCCGTATAAACTTGCCCCAAACTGAGACAGCTGACCTGATGTTGATGGTGATGCCAGCATCTAAAATGTAAGAATAAAACGTTATTAAAGACACCAAGATACTGTGCTATCTGGCTCTAAAAGTTTACAACACTGTATTGTTTTGCCAAGAAAGTCAAACAGCAACTGAAAACTCCTTTTAAGTCCTCAAAAGTTTTAGAGACTCCCCAAAATACCTGCACAGTAACAACTGTAAAAGTATATTACATGTCAATAAAAATGTATGACTTTACATGTATACAACCAGACTTTTACTTGCGACAAATAGCATAGAGGAAGAAGCTCTAAAAGCTTTCAGTTTTTCTATCCTTGTAGCTAAAAAACCCACCTTTACAGAAGAAGGAATACCCTGTTATTTAAATCAGATATAGGGTTCCCCCCCCCCCCCCCCAAACATGCATCATACAAGCAGATCAATCCCTGGTTCAATGTAATAACAGCAAGTGCAGTTTCATATTATCAGTTACAATAGTAAAAGGTCAGAAATGAGTGACTAGGTAGCAGCAGGTATATAGAAAGAGATGAACTTCAGGTAAGATTCCAATGTTAAAATTATAATGCACTGCCCTAAGCACTAGCTGCACACTTGTATACACCATATGAATAGGTAAGATGTAGAAATGTCAGAAATAATCTCTCCTGCTCTATTATGCCTACTTTAGAGATATCACGTACTACCAAATACTTCCATTAAAACCTTCTTTGTCAACTTTCAGACATCACACAAGAAATGTGATGAACTAAAGAGACTCTTGGGAAGAGTGAGATCTAAACAAAAAAAATCATGATCTATGAAGAAAGACTGAGATTTGGATTTGTATATTCCAAAAAGGCAACTAAGGTAGGGACATGACACCAGGCTTCCAGTCATTGCTCTAAGAGGAAAAGAATAAACTACCTCTCCATGCTGCTGCAGAAATGGAAAGTATTAATGAATTTGAGAAACAGGAGATTTAGGCTAAATATTTGGGAAAAAAAAAAGCCCTTTGCAATCTTAAGGACAGTTAAGCACTGGAGCATCCATCCCTAGATGTTTTTAAGAACAGATTAGATGTTCATCAACATTAGGTATAGCTGATTGGCCCTTGGAACAAGAAGAGGTATTAGTTGACCTAATCCATCCAGCTCACAACAGAATATTCTACTCATACTTACCAACCCATTGGCAAATATCTGCTTGTTTAGTGCAGTAGTCTGGACTTGGATTGAATTTTAGGATGGTTTCAAGGAAAGGAATGTCTGGATTCTTACACATAAGGGGATTTCATGCTTTCTCAACTTGAGAGTAAAGAATTCAAAACAAAATAGCTTCTACTGTGATAAATTGCTTTGTTGACTTAATCTAGACAAAACTCAAACAAACCTTATAAACTGAATCTGCTAGTTGTCTATACTGGGGCCAAATCTAGATGGTAGAAATGAGAAAGAAGATATGCAGAGTAGACACTAAATATCAAAAGTAGCATTCATGTCTGTAAATCACAAAGTATTTATGATTTTTTGAATACATACAGAAGGCATGAGAAGAAAAATTATAGCAGGCAATTACTGTAGACCATCACAAAACGTATCAAAAATATCACCCCAAAATATTATGTACTCACACATACTTTGAGCAAGGTGCACATATTTGATAGTAAGCAACTACAGCAATAAACATTCACACTTGCATACACGAAAAGGTTTGAAATACTAAGACAAAAACCTCCTGCAGAAAAAAATATAACTAAAGTTTGGGCCACACTGGACCAAAGGTCTCCTTTCTTAGTGAAGAACTGGCTGTGAACAAAAAGAAACAAAAAGAACACTTTAAATAACTATTAGTGGCTTCAGCTCAGCGCTCATACAGCAAAGTTCACAGGCCACAGCTGCATCAGCAAGCAATGCAGCCAGAGCGCAGTGCATTTGTGAAACAAGAAAGTTGATCCTGAGGGCCTAACGTACACACTGTATGCATTTCTAGCTGGAGTTAGTTAGCCGCGACTATAACACCTGATGCCATGGACTGGTTGCCTGTGAGTGACTAGAACACGTTTGGTGCACTGCTGGAGCATCTCTTCCAGGCTATTTTGATCCAGAAGGAATCAAATTCACTCACACCAAGACTGCTCTGCAATGCGAACCAAGGCATGCTGAAGTGGGGATACCTGGGAGACAGACTTCAAAAGCACACTCCCCACCCAAACTAACAAACTGATGTTTGTTAAACACTGATAAAACAAGCTCATACAGTGATTTTAAGAACAGAAAGTCAAAGTAAAATGTTGAGGTAAAAAAAAAACATTCAACTTGGAGAAGCTGGAAAATCCAAGAACATGTTGCAAGGTGTGGCAAATTGTAATTCCACAGTAAAAAAATGATAGAAAAAGGTTATGAGATACCTTCAGAGACAATGACAAGGGCACACAAGCAAAGAAAAAAATATCCCAAACCAACCAGATATTGAGATAGAAACAGCAGTCAAAAAGTACTACTAGCTTTAGGACAGGTAAGCAAAACAGTTAAGCCAAAAACAAGATCCTGTAAGAACAGCTACTGAGGGCATTCAAAAATTGCTGTGATGGCATGTGATATAATTAGCAGACGATGGTACAAAGCTCAGCATAAAACCCTTTTATTTATAATGTTAACTTAGATACAAAAAAACTATTTGAAAAAAATCACAGCCCTAAGAGGTACTAGATTACTTGAAAGAGAGGAAAAAGAATCGTACCTCTTCTACACTGAGTACTACTTGATTTTTTAAATTCAGTTAAAAGAAAAGGAATGGCAAATAATACTTAATGAACACTGCTTATTAGAAATTGGATTTTCTTTTGAAACATTGCAAAGTAGGTCACATGTATTGTGCCATTTGCTTTTACGTGAAAAGTTAATTGCAAAATGACTTGTAGAGAAACCTTTATAGAAAAACATAATAAAGGCCAAGTATTAAATTCAATAAGTCTAATAACTAGTCTTAAAGTCATAACATACTTAGAACATCAAAGATAACAAGCCTCAAGAAGAAATAAATAAAAATTTCTGTGGATCTGTTCCAGGCTGATTAAATGCAGCATTTCTCAAATCTCACAGAAAAGGAACAGTTTATTTTGTAATATCCCCCAAAACCCCTCCCCAGTATTGAATGCTTTTTTCTGTCATAGCTAAGTAAGGTCCAGTTTAAAATTTTGCCTTCTTTTTCTATTATTTCCACATAATTTAGGTCAACAACAAAACAACTAAATTAGCCAAAACCTTAACCTGTGCTACTCAGACATTTATATGCATTCACAACCTCTAAGTCATTATTATAGGCCACTCAAACTTGGTCTACCAAAGATAATGAAGATTCAAGATGAACACTATTGGTAGTATTTAAAACATTCATTCTGGCATTCTGCAATCATTGTATTATCTGACCAGACTACTAGCCACATGACACACAAAATACAACAACTCTCCAAGAGTGTACTTGCAACAGTGGCTAGAAGTAACTCTTGAATTTCTTTTAGTCTGCAACAGCCAAAGATCATGATAACCTTAATAAAAACTAAAGCAGCCTAACCCTTAAGGTGACTAAAGCCTCTTCCAGTTGGTAAGACCTTTTAAGCTTTACCCTATTATGTCAGTATTTTAGGAAAAAAATGCTCAGAATTATACCTGTAACAACCTTTGAAAAACAAAACGTACCAAAATACTGCGATCACGTCAATGAACAGCATACTCTAGCAGTTGTGTATACAATAACAACTTCTTTAAACAAGTGACTAGTAATCAAGGAAATCGTTGAGCAAGTTTCAGACACCTATCGCTTTTGCTTCATGTGTAGAAAAAACCCCTCCACTCGTCAAACTTTGGCATTTAGGTTTAAATCAATTTGCCAATGGTTAACAGCTACAAAACCCAGTTGTGAAATAGCACAGGATTTTTGCTTCTATTCCAACCGAGCATGACTGAACTAGACAGATTGTTTCAATTGGCTTTCCCTGGACATGTTAGGAGACAGAGGAGGCCTCAGACTTGCATTTCCCACAGGGCAAGGAGACAACGGAGCAAACAAGACCTTGTGTAACACGAAGGGTGCGCTTTATGCTGCTGGCACACAGAAGGACCAACAGTCTGTACTGGCAGGCTGAAGGACCGAGTTGATGACAGTCAACTAAGATGTGAACATCATTTTACTCGCAAGTCTCAAACAGTCACAGCGCAGTTCTGATCTCGGAAGATTCTGCATCTAAACTCGAACCAACTGATGATGTAAGCAGATGGCCCAGTTTTTCTGGACTGGTCCACACCAAAAATCAGTAAGCCCTAATGTGCTATCAGGCAATTTCCTACTCCTAGTGATGAAGAAGATTTTACTGTAACCGCTTTTGTCAAGTCTTGCTGAGTTTACTGCAGTTAAGTTCATTTAAGAGCGTCAACAATCTCGAAAAACAGCACCAGCAATTGCTTAAATTTGCCAGAATTGTGGAAAAAAACCCTCTGCATTTTACAAACCTCTCGGGAGGCTGGTGAACAGAGGCTGCAGCCCCCCTGAAAGCAGAGGGAGGTGGTGGGAGGAGGCTGATGGGGTTCCCACCTCCCCCACCAGCACCGCAGCATCCTACCTCTTCCAAGCAAACCCCCAATTTACCGCGGGGACGGCTGCCCATCACCGTAACTGCCGCGGTAGCGCACCTCGGCACAGCGGCACCAAGAAAACTCAGAAAGCCACACTTCTGCAAAGGCTGCTGCATTATGCAGTTATAGCCTAAAGCTACTTTCCGAAACACAACGCAAGCTGAAGTTAAAATACATCACTCCAGCGCTACAAAGTCAATTCCTAAAAGCAAAACATGTTAGAATAAGCAAGTAAGTCTGTGAGTAATATCTGGCCTGATAAACGACAGGTTTCGCACAGGTGCAAACATCAGCATTATTTTGTATTTGCACTACTTTATTTCTGGTATCTGCCATCTGTGCTGCACTATTTAATAATAAAACAGCTGACCCACAGCCTCAAAAGGAGAGAGTGTTATAGTGACATAAAAAAAAAAAAAAAAAAAAAAATCAAACCTAATAAATCAAACCAACAAATAAGAGATTAAAAAAAGACTTTTCTATACCAGTTTAATATTTAGTATTATTATTAGTCCTCCTCTAGATTACATAATGCTTTTTAATACAGCGTTCACAAAATTCACACGTTACAACAAAATACTTCCAAATCTCAAAAATCAGAGATCAATGAAGAAATTCTGAAAGCTGTATATTTGCAGGGTATTATTTGCAAGCAAAGAATTGTTACTGGTATAAATTATTTGTGAAATATAAAATCAAATACAATAGTGAAAAATCAATGAAATTTTATTCGATCTTTCAGATTTCATCATTTACAGTTTTGGTTTTCTGCTTCCAGTGGCACTTGGGAAGCACAAGGAGGTAGGACCTCACTGTTGTTGGCAGCAGTATCTCAAGATCTTAAAGGCAAGATGTTGCCTTTAAATGACAATGACATTATTAAATGAGATTAACATGGCTGTTAAAGCAGAACTCTAAAAAAAAAAAATTCTCCCTGTGCAGAGACATTCAGTTTGATGGTACAGTATATTAATGAGCCAAAAGATTACTGAAAACTCATTGAAAGCTGCTACAAAAAATGACATAAGCGATTAAGAACTGGGACAACAAAGCAAATATTTCATTTCAATTAAATAACCAGTTGCATATGAAAAACTAAAAAACAAACTAGCAAACAAAACCCCAACCACCCAGACAGTGTGCATGTAAACCACCAATATTACAATACAGTATGTTCAGTGAACTGAATTATTGTGTAAGAAGCCATAACCTCCCCCTCTAGAAAGGCAGATGATTTTATGCATGGAATTAATCTGGTCCAAGGAACCACTTCAAATGCTAAAGCTGACATACAAAAACTATTATATACTGTTGATTTAAGTGGAGATGCAGTAAAATACAGCTTTTAGATGAAGCACAGAAACAACACCTACCAGAGTCCTTTAGTTCTTCTATAAAAAAATCTAAATACAAACTCAATCATGGTGAAAATTATATACTACAGTCATCAATAGTGAAATTAATTTCTTTATGATATAATTTCAAATTGTGAAGTAAGTCATGTGAAATAACTTCAATTTAGATACATACTTTTTGCAAACTCTGTGACAGAGGATAAAACCCCATTTTCCTCTCTAAGTAGAATTAGTTTATCATGTATTGCTTTATTTGATAAACCCATCCAGGTACAAACTTGTAGGTGACACAGTACAAGGCTCCATTTTGCATTCTAAACTTTTTGTTCTTTCTTCATACTGTGTAACTTTATTATGAAAACACAAGCTATAGGTAGAATGACAATAGGCTCTGAAAGGGTATACTCACTAAAACACAATTTGATTCTAATCTCATCCCCTGCAAGTCCTTCCAACTGTTTTCAGTAATGGCACTGCAATTTTCATTCACTTACAAGTTTGTTTTTTAAAAAACCATATTATGTACTCACTAAAAGATGCAAAGAATGTTTAATCACTCTCTGGGAAGGTAAAAAGCAACTCTGTTGCTTTGCAACTCACACTTCAAAGAAAAAAGCTTAAGCCATGTGTTTCACAAAGCAAGCAGAGCAAACCAACCCACTGTTCAGTCAAATCTACAAGTATGTTTACATGCAAAGTAATGCATATGAAAATACTCATTTGCCATTTATAATTAAAGACATTAATCTATTTTCTTCCCCAAACAAGCTTTACTTTTTTTTTTCTCCACAAATGGATCAAAACTATTCAGACTACAAGTTCCATTAATGTAAAACAGCTCTATTCAATCAGCCAGCATTAGCATGAATGCTGCGACTGCTCCTGACACAAGAGAGTTCAATGGGAATTCTTAAATACTTACAACTCCATGTGCAGCATCTTAAGTTAAATTATGACTAAGCTAACAAGCTCTCGTGCAATGACTACGGCAAATGCCAAGAAAGATGCCTTGGGAAACAAGATACCACAGGTTTCCTTAGAATCCTAAAAAATAGCATTAGAAAGTCAACAATCCAGCTGGAACAACGTGGTGTTCAGCAACTCTTAAAGCCAAAGCTGTCTCCAGAAGACTGATTAAACCCTTCCACATGTAGTTTCCCAACCTTAGCAAGATTCTGGATCTGTATCTCCATGGTAAGCTAAGCCTTGTTTCAGGGTCTTCTCTCTTGTAAAAGTACCACTTCTTTATAAGGCCATACATTTTCAAACACAGTAACAGTTAGGTAAAGGTTCCATAAATTACTTTGATGGAAGTTCGCAGTAAAAGGCTTTGATAACAGCTTCTGACAACCCCTTCGTTGTATCACCACCATCACGTCCATTACCAGACAAACCCAATGACACCTGCCTTCATGTAACTGTCTCACGACAGAGGAACACCTGAATTTGATCCATCACAGAAATGCTTCTATTACATCAGGATGGAAGAAACCTCTGGAAAGCAGGCTCCCAGAATCAATAACGCTTTTCGCTAAGCTCAATATCCAAACATGAAGACCTACTTCAGGGAAGGTAGTGCCAGGGAGCTAGATAAATAGTTGCAATGAGCCAAATCTAATCTGCAGGCTAGATCTCACTTGCTCTAATTGTTAAAATATATTTGACTTCATAAGAAGCCACATTTTGAAAGAACGTCAGGTCTCAACTGAGAAAGTCCAGAATGAGTTAAAACGTTAAGATTTTTCAGAGAGGAGAATAAGCTCAGCAAACTAACCCATTAGGAGTGCAAATCAGAGAATTATTACTATGTTGCTGTAAGCATTTTATCATCTGTTGAGCAACTGGGAGAGAAAATGAACAGCAAAGCACTGGGCCAAGAAACAGAAAAAGCACTCACTGAAAAATTTCTCCTAACCTTCCTCATTATTTGGGCAGATCTTCATTAAAAGGCATGTCTGTCTACTGTCAGATT
Source organism: Haliaeetus albicilla (assembly GCF_947461875.1). Lineage (NCBI taxonomy): Eukaryota > Metazoa > Chordata > Aves > Accipitriformes > Accipitridae > Haliaeetus > Haliaeetus albicilla. The sequence continues at coordinate 14,638,051 of NC_091510.1, forward strand.
TATGACTGCAGTTCAGAACAACAGAAGATGCCCTGATCCTACATTGTCACATAGGCATCTTCAGGGGGTTGGTCTACACTGGTCAAACTTTGTGGAGCACTACTTACATTCTTATATATGAGAAATCAAAGAAGTTCAGACTGAATGGGTCCCATCTTCTCTCAAATCTCATTGTCATTTTTTTTCTCCTCATTTGAAGACAGTAGATTCAAAAGTATATGAAGGCTTTGAGTTACCAATTTCTACCACTGTCACTCTACCTAAATAAAAATACATGTACCTTGTCCTCAAAACTATTTTGCTGAGTGCAAAGACAGCTTAATTAAGTTGGTGAAATTGGCCACAAATAGGTTCTGCGATTATTTTATGGGCACACTGTGCATCTCGTTGTCAATTTAAGTTACAGGACCACACTTGTTTCAAGAGAAATCTTAAACTATTTTCTTAAACTGTTCCATTTTCTGCAAGTTCTATAAAACGCCCAATTTCTTTGCCAAAAGATTATTGACTTGGTTATCATGCACTGACCCGAAGTGCAGCAGAATTCATAGACAGAGCATTCATGGATATACTCTGTTCCACTTCCCTACTTAGCATAGCAAGGTTTGTGATGACTCAAGGCAAAGCCGCTCATTTAGTAAAATGAAAGCATTAGATGGCTTAAGTAAGACCTAATCTCATCTAAGGAACCATAATTTTGTGCCTAAAACAACAGACCCAAACAGCATCCATATGATTTTAGAAGCACTTTGTGCACATGAGTAACATGCAACTTTTCCATTTCAATTACCGTATCAGTCCGGCCTGTCTAGAACTGATTCCCTACTGAGAAAACAACAGGCAAGTTAAAAGAAAGCTTTTAGGTTTTAGCTACACTGAGGTTCTGAAATAAAAATAACATGTCCTAAACTATTTGCTGTTGCTACTTTCCACTTGTAAAAACTCTTCAAAATTTAAGACAGGACTTAAGCAGTCTTAGTTCACTTCACCTTTGTGTAAAGGAAATTATTTTAAAATACAAATTAGCTAAAGCAACAAGTCACAAGAATACCACATCAGTAAGTGCTATAAAAATTGTTTATTAAAGGCATAAAATATTTTTTTCACATCTTTTTCAGATAGGTTCTAAATTCTTTTTTCACTTAGTGAATGAAGAATTATTTCCTAATATAATTTGAAAAAATTTAAACCCTCCACCTTAGGTGTTAAAACAAGGTAGAAAGCTGAAAAGCTCCCAACCCAGTCAAAAACTGTGCGCAAGTCATCAATGTACCCCACCTGCCTCTTCACAAGTACAGAAACCCTACTGTAAAATTAAAGTGAAAAATAGGTTCCGAAGTTTATACAGAATATGCTTTCAGTAATAGTCCTTACTCTACTCTAAGTTTTAGGAAGGTTTCACCATTCTGTATACTCCTCTGCTTGGAGTACACATACACATGCACAGTAACAATTCCTCGGAAAGTAGCAACTTTTAAGGTCAGAATCAGTAACACTTCAACAAAGCAAAAACCAGAAAAAAACCCATAGTCATGTCCAGTATGAGGGTAAATACTAAACAAGCTCTAGCCCTTTGCAAAGGGCAGTATTTAAGGAGGCCATTCACAGAGGGCTTCCCTCAGCACCACCCTATTTCAGGTTGAAGAACTCTAGAGGATAAACAAAGCATGAATGAAGGACTCGGGATTCATATATATGCATGATGCTAAAACCTGCAATACATTCATTTTTCCTGCTCTCAGTAAAAGATATACAAGAAACTGAAAATGAAAAAAAAAAAAAAAAAGAGGAAGAATTTAAATTGCAGTAAAACTGCACCTTGTTTAGATAATTCTACTATAAAAAAAAGGTATAAAGACTGCTGTTTTTCAGTAAGCTTACAAAGAAATTGTGTATGCTATGTTTTAATCTTTTTTTATTACCAGTTGGCTTTCCTGAATATAAAAGTGATTTCCTCCTTTCCACAAAGTTTCTTCTACCTTTATTTTGTCCCCACATTTGCCTACTCCATTTCAACATAAACATGAAGACAGAAAGATTCAAAATGTTTCAAGATATAGAATGCTGGACATTTTTCCCCCCAGGTGTTCATAAAACTGGATCCAGGTTTTGAACATTAGTCTTTATTAGCTTACTCAGAGAAAATTCTGAGCAAATTTATTTTTGTCTGTCAATACTAAGTGTTATCCAAATAACAACACAGTCAATATATTTATTGTGTTCTCACATACAGAACAACATATTTAGTAGAATTCCAGTTGAAAGATTATTTGAAAACATGGTTATTTTCAATTGAAAAAGGTTTTCAAAGCTGAAAAATTGGTTGGAAAATAAAAAGAATACAACCACTCTTTGAACCTTTCTCATCTACTGTGAGCCAAATGAGGTATCAAAAGGATCATGTAATACAGAATATACATTTAGCTATACATGAGTGATCACAGGTGTACAGACAATGTCAATATCACCATATTAAAATATTAAAATATTTATTTTGATCAACTTTTTAAAAAATATTACAATAGCATATAATAGTTCAAGATTTCATAAGCATAAACTCAGAAAGTTGTAATGGTGAATAGTGAAAGCTACAGGGAAAAAAAAAAGCCCTCAAAAAGATTTTGGAAATAAAACTTTAAAAAGCTTTTGCAAAAATCACTTTTCCATTTCCTGTAGGAACGACATCACTCTTCTGCCAACTACAGCAGCTTCTATGCCCCATTTTGGCCACTTCTCCCACAAGCTTTCACGATTTCTCATTTGTCACTCCTGGTGCCTGGAACACCCACCTTCCTTCTCTTGAAGTCCCATTCTAAGATCCACTTCTGCAACATTGCCTACAGAAAAAGTAGGCAACTAAAACACTCATTCATTGTGTCAACAACGTGCCAAGCATCAGCTTTCACTATGTACACTGTACAGTATATACATATAGTATATGATCATCTCACTTTACATTTCTTACTACACCATAATGATTTCTCCCTCAGCGCATCAAATCTAAAAGTGGGGATTTAATATCCAAAAATCACTTTGGAGAAATAGCATCTACTGGTTTTGTGAGTGCTAGCTGCATCTCTTGGTGCTCACAGAAAGGAAAGCATGTTCCAACATTATAAATATTCCATTGTGCCTGTGTGCATCTGTGGTACATGCACATATGTAATAGACATAAACAGAAAAGAGCAGCCTATTTAATGTTCTTTACACTGGAGTACATTTTAATCCTTTGCTGGCTCACCTGAAATTTCTCAAAGTAATTTACAAAACTGAATTGGAAAGCTGCATTTAAGCTTTTTGTTTGTTTGTTTCATTTTGTTTTAAAAAGCCTTCAACCCTAAACCTATCTCATTCTCTTTGAAAATCTGCATTAAAATTCATCTAACTAAGAGTCTACAGGAAATGTTTATGTTTACATAGGTGAAGGTCTATCAAGACTATGTTCACATCTGCTATTAAACAGCTGTATTTCTGGACGGTCATGGAGGCAGACTTGAAGCAATGACACCTTGAAAGTCTGAAGGGATTTTTTTATTATTTGTTTTTAATTAAAAAGAAAATCTAGCCTACACGTTGATTACCCATATTAAATGCAAGCCTGTCATGAGATGGTATTACTGACCTTCAGGTGACACAGACTTCAAGTCATGCTTTCAGTCTTCCATATATTTCTACATGCCACTCCATATAAAAGTGAAATACTTTACTGGCTAATTTATTTATTTTAATAATAAGCAAAGCTTCAGTAATGCCAATGCAGTTCTAACATACAATAATGCATTACCAAGAGAAAAAAAATTTAAGAACGATTGGGTTTGTAACTTTCTCATTAGAAATGGGAGAAATACCTAAATTAGAATACTGGAGCAGACAAACAAGCTGCACGAGGCATTTTCAGAAACTAAAAACCACTGAAGACGTAAAATGCAAAACCACAACAAAAACACTGTAGACACAACATGTAAACACAAGATATAATCAATAACCCAATTTAAGTTACAAACACAATTCTTAAAGACAGAAGAAAAAAAAACAAACCCTGGCAAGCATATGGCTGAAGTTTCTACATGTAAACTCACTAAAATTAAAGCACTTGCCACTGAAAACACAGTCATGCACAGCTTAAAGCTAAATGAAGCCCTTCCTCAGATATATTTCACATACTTGAAACTATCTCGCTATTGAAAGAGGAAGAAAATAAACTTGTTCAACTTACATCTTTTTCTGACCGATGTGGGAACATCGATGATTGGCTGTAGTACATGTTCTCATCATGGTAGTCACCATCAACCCCCTCTACAAACTTCTTCCTTGAAGCACCAAACATGCTGTTTGTCACCTAAATAAAAAGAAAAACAATTACATTCCATATATGATTTGGCTTGCTACATACTTAGTATACATTTTAAATACGTGTAAGGATTGTTAAAAATAAAAACAAACAACTGTTTCTACACACTTGAAAATTCCTCTTTAAAAATATTTTCTGTATATTGCCAGCATAATGGTTCTTTCAAGTGGGATTTTCAGGGGAGAGAAACTCATATTTCAGAAAGGAGTGGGGTGGGGAGAGGGGACATGCTTCATGTTTTGGAGGGGTGTTGTTTTGTTGGTTGGTTTTTTGAGTCCCATGACTCAAATCACTCAGGTTTATTTAAAATTATAGAATGCCAGAAAACAAAAGAGCAAGTTTCTTAAATTTTCCTCTCCTCAGGTAAACACTTTCAATCTAAAAGAAGAAAATTAAGGAATGTTATTTAGAGCACAACCACCTTAAAAGAAATAACAGAAATAAAAAAGGGGGACAAAAAAAAAAAAAAATCTGTGAAATCACTCCTATTTTTCACCACCACAACTTTGGAAAAGCAGCTTTCTACTCGACCCTGCATACTCAGAGCCATTATTAAGTAAGAGAAGGTCGAGCTTAACCACACTCAACAACCTCATCATAGACTTGCAAAGTTACTGCAGACAGCCCATAAAAACCAGCTAGATCTTATTTTGCCCTTACTCCCACAGGCACACACACACGGACAGAGCTGCTAAGTCAGGCACTGGAAACTAAAGAAAGAGCAACCACATATCTGGTCACAGAACCTTAATTCATTAGAAAATTTAATCCTGCAGCAGGGTGATACAACATTGCTAAAGCATCTACTGCATGCAGTGCATATTTATACATCCGACTCTCTTATTTAGGTAAAAATACACACACCTCTGAAGTTTCTAACCTATGTGACTACAAAACACTGTCACAGTGCAGTGTGGGCTATCCAAGCCCTGTTTTAACCTAACAGGTTAAGGTTCAAACCAGCAAAACAGCACATACTGGTCAGCACCAAGCAACTTGCTCAGTTTCTTGTACCATACAGGCAGACTGGAGACAGTGCAACCAACAGGATGGTCATCAACCCTGAGCTACATAACATACCTTCAAACGGATCTTTAACATCTTGAAAGGTAAGGATGCTAAGTTACAGTTAGCTTATGAAATGCTCTGAGCCCTAAGATTTACTATATCTTCACTACTGACAGCATTAGGTAAACTTAAAAAAAGACTTTTTTTTTTTTTTTTTTTTTTTTTTTTTAGAGTCATTTTGCACTACCTTAGGCTCATGCTTGAAACTGAAATTTCAAAACATTTATTCTGGTTGGCTGCAAGGAGAGTTACTTTCAGCTTGAAATCCTCTTATCCCTACTGACACAAAATTACTCTGATATTCCTCACAGTGTGGCTTATTCAAATTTCACCTTTACTGATGAAGATTTCTAGGCAGTATTTAATAATATGGGTGCTCCTATACTAGTAACAACTTAACCCATGATTTCAAAGTCACAGGAGTTTTGAGTAAAAGTGAAGTCAACACTTGGGATGCATTTAATACAGCTATAATCACAGAATTGCCCTAAAACATTGAGCTAAACAAAAGCCTATGCCACTACTCCTACAAGAAGGTTTCAAATATTTAGAGTACTGATGTCTCAAAACAAATTTATAATCTGTTATATACATGTAAAGGCATTGCACACCTTCTCCAGATGAAACTTGTAGTTTATGATATTTACAAAAATGTGCAAATATAAGGTCCCAAACTGTTCGAATGCATTCAGCTGACTTTCACACTTGTAGTGAAGCTTTCATTACACTATAAGCATATCCCACTGTGCTAATCCCCTTACAATGCAATTATCACCTACCAGATGGGATGGAGCATTTAATAGGCTAAGGGGATTATCTTGTCCTTTGTTCTGCCTGAGTAAAGTGCAGAGAACCACTGTAAAAAGGATAGTGAAATGCTTTGGTGAAGCTATCCCGAGCAAGGAGGAGAAGCTGAGCGCCTCAACCAACTACTGCTCTTGAGAAGGTAAAAGGCAGCTTCTCACAAGTGCCGAAGAATGTTTTGATGCTCCTTTAACAATACCTGGGATAAAAGAAGAATTTTTTTTGCCACGTAACCTTCTCTTGTGATGCATCATCAGAGTAACAAAATTTAATTGTGATAGAAAGCAAGTCACTGAAGCATATACCATACTGTACTAATGTAATACCTAACCCTGAGCTACAGCACAGGAACTATGTAAAGGGAAAAAATGATTCTGTCTTTGACCCTGTAGCTTTTGATCTTATTTCCGCAAAGGTTACACATGGCTGGCTACACATACACTGTAAAGATCTGAGTCAGTGGGGTAAGGTCAGAGTTTTCAGTCAAAACATGTTTAACGCTGCTGCAAGAAAGCTAGTATGCCCAAACATGAAGTCTATATACCGAAAAGCTGAAAGAGATTTTAAACACTCTCCACTAACTTGAAATTGTCTAAAAGATTATTTTCTATACTGATAATTGTATAAGACAGTGGCCCAAACCCTAATCAAGATTATGCCCTGAAGACTGATCAAGTGCACTGGTATCAATATGGCGTCTCACAAGAGCTTGGTTATTAAAAAGCGAAATGAAGAACACTTTTAATAATTAGATAGATCAAATATCGGTATTTTTCTTGGCGAGCCGTGTGTCTACACGATACTTAACGGGACTGTGCTGGCGAGCTCCAGAGCGCGGAGCGGCGCGTGGCAGGCTGCAGCTGCAGGGGACGAGGGGAAGGCCGGAGGAGCCCTGCCTGCAACCCAGCTGCACCGCTGCGCCTGACTGACTGACCGACTGACTGCTCCCAACACCTTCAAAAACCTTTTGCAGAGGCTGACGCTTCTTCGCGGCAGCGTTTTTGTAAGCGACAGCCTGTCGTTGGAGGCTGCCGAGCGAAGGGGTCGCGCGCGGCTTGTCCACGCTCCCGCCGAGGGAAGCGGTACAGGCGCTGGAGGCCATTTCGGCAGCTGCCTGCACCCCTGACAGGGCTGCACCTCGCTAGAGGAACCGCCGCTTGTTCTGAGGGTGAACCACGGCACGGGTCACAAGAGAGAAACGTGGCACTGCAATTCACCCTGCTATCCAGCCCTGTAACAAAACGAACAGCAAGGCAGCCGCTGAGGACCCGTAACTGAAAGGGCAGGAATCGGGATTGGAGTCTGAAGCCAGGCACCTTTGCTTCTCGCTTGTTCCTAGGCTAACAGCAGCCGCCGATTTATCTACTTCCCAGTAGTCGCCACTGTCAGTAAACGGCTGGTAAACTTCTGAATCAGAGCACCTGTCCCTGTGCAGACGTTTACAATATTACAGCAGGTTTACGCAATGACAGTGTCAGATGGTTGCCAAGTTAGCAGTCGGCATCTTCCTATCCACGTTAACTTACTCCAGTTTTCACTAACGTTTTCGTTAGTCAGTCACGCTACAAGCATATGCATAGGTATTGAAAAAACACTGTTGCAGAACTATTTATAAGCAGGTGTGAGAATAACTGGGGCTGTGCCAAACGCGGGCAGATCTGCAGATGGAGCTTTGTTGCTTATTTCTTAGGAGACAACAAGCCACCGGGAAACCTCATACACAAGGACTGCAGCTCCTTTTTCACAGACGGAGAGATCCGTGTCCAATCAAATACAAAAGCAGATACAGCAAAGTTCATGCAGCACTTAAAAATACATTTTAAGCCCTTTGGAAAGTAACACTGACCTGAGGTTTTGTACCTTCACAGGGCCTAGACTGATGGGGTGAAAGGTAGTAATCAGCTCCTGTATTTAAATTCCTCATTCATACATATATACCTATAAACACACACATTTATGCCAACACAATCTCACAGAAGTGGTACTCCAGTCGCATAGCGATTTTCTTAAGTAAAGAATTCCTGTCTACTCAGCCTAATTTCATACAGATCGCTCTCCTAATCCTGTAACTACTTCTCCTGTTCTACCGTGGGAACTCAGTCTTCTGTTGCACAAGACACACTGGCAGCATAACCGATCATTAACAATGTAAAAATGGTGCACTTCTGTCAATTCATCCTTTAGGATAATATTGCCAAAGTACTTACAACTCCCACCAGTAGACCCAAGTACAAATATTATTGGAAAATATTCATGGTAAAAGAGGAAAGAAAGGGAAGGAGCTATACGTTAGGATGGAGTTCAGAGAACTAACCAGCTGTGCTTACCACAAACCAAGCCCAATTCTGATCAGATGCACACAAGCACATCATCTTTAAAAATCAGATTCACCCACAACTTCAAGTTAAGGTTAACCAAGCAAAATGCAGTCACAAACCTGATAAGACCTTTAAATTCTTCTGTGGAACATTTCCTAACAACCACCACTACAGGGTAACTAAAAGCAGCATACAAATGTTAAGAACTTGAAGCATCTAATAAGCAGTTTTCTGCGGTCGTTGACCTTTATGCTTCAGCTGAGTACAGAACACACGACAACCAAAAATACTTATTTAAAAAAAAAAAAAATAAAATTTAAAGAAAACGGATTTCAAGAAAAATCCTTTTCCTTGCAAGTAATGCTGCAGTATAGCATACTTCAGTACATAAAAACTTGTTTGTTAGCAGTAACTGAAAATACATTATTGACACAGAACTTGTAAGGAAAAACTATTAAAAGTTTTGTTATCTTAAGCTGCAAAAAGATCTTCTCTATAATCACTTATAAAGTGATACTATGATTGTATATTAAATTAGTTTAACAGCCTGAAGCAAATTATAGTATTAAAATATGAAAACTAATTATATTTCTGTTTTGCAATATTACTGTAGGTACTGCCTAAGGAGAGCTCACTCACAACATTAACATAGCCAACTCTAAACTAAGAGGATACTACAAAATCTCCCTGGAAAATGAGTATTTTTAATTTTGCATTGAGCAGAAAAATCAATCATTGCATTACAACTGATTAAACTCATCATCTTTCTGAGAGCTGAAAACTATATACAGTAATACAAGTCTAAAAAAAAGAAGCCACATTAGCAATTTTAGCAATATCTTCCCTTTCCTGCTCCTCCAATGACTACAGCATTTGTCAACATGCACACTATTATTACATGATAGCAATGAGAAATTGTTATCTCAGTCTAATGTTACAGAGCTTCCACCCATTTATATACTAAGGCTTCTGATGTTGCTGTTTAGGTCTTACTGAGCAAAGTTAGTAATTTACTCTATTTTTCTCTTCTGTTACAAATCAATGTTTCCACAAAAGGTAACATACTTGCATATCCAAAGTATCTACAAAAGTGACCCTTAATGAGGCCTTCAGTGAGAAGCAAGTGTCTCAAAAAATAAGTGTGTATCAAAAGTCACATGTTGCTAACATCCAAATCAGCCTGCAACTTAAATGAAAATATAGAATTTAGAATTTCATCAGTTGATAAAAGATAGCATAAATTCAATTTATAGTAAAAACTGCTACTGTTTATGGTCCTAATTCTCAGCGTCAAAGATAATTCCTATTTGTCCCAAACTGGAACTGATATGCAATAGAATATAGGCTACCAACTTGCTAGATGCAAAAGATCTCTCAAATCCCAACGCTTTAGTGATAAGTTATTAAAAAAGCTATTAAAAACCACCATGAATAGTACACTGGCACAAATAGATACATTTTCTTTTCAGGCTGAAAGACAAAACAAAACTAGAAGTTGAGATCCTTTGTTTCCTCATTTCATTTCACAATCACAGTCACTCCATTTCTCCAAGGTGACCGATAACGTCTAACACTATACTATATGCTTATGCTATGGTAGCCCTTCAAGCAAAAACTTTGTAGTATCAACAATACATAATAACGGAAAATGGAACATTTCACTATATTCCTTTTTTGTTACAAAGTCTTTTTCCTTGATGAGTGTAATACTGGCACAGATTTGTACTCACTGTAAGAATACAAAAGTAAAATGGGTGTTTTGTCCATCTTTAAGAACTGGGTTTTTATTATTTTAACTTATGTAAGTATTTTTAAGTTTAAATCTCAGAAATATGGAAGACTGAAATGAAGACCACCACAATATGAGACACAAATCCAACAAAAAACTTGAAGGTTGGATAGCATTTGGAACAATCTCATAGTACTTGTGTCGTATGGTTCATGAACTGATTATTTTCCAAATTCACAGAGCACTGTAGAAAATAACAGCCATAAAGCAACTCTCATTTACAGACTTACTTAGGTCAAGTCTCAAAGTTGTTCAAGATATAACCAGTCTCCTTAAAACACTGCATGGTCTTTCATTTCAAAAAGGAAATAATATGACAGACGAGATGCGTAGCAACTTCCATGCAGGAACTCCAGACAAAAATTTTGAGCATGAAGGAAATAAAGAACATATAGTTATGATTTTAGACTATCCTCCACTCATTCTCAAGAACAGCCATCTACAAGGTAAAATTTTTCAAGTGTTCTATAAAGTATAATAATGCTTTCAAAAGCTACACTAATACTGTGAATCTCTGCTGCATTCAAACTATGTCAGGAAAATGCAGTCCCTAACGTCAACCGAGCCACAGAAATTCTCCTGACCAAGATCTACATGCTAACTGTTTTCAACCTTTAACCATCCTTAACTATTACAAAATGAACATTTTAAAACACTCCTGAAATAAAACGGGAAGAAAAAGAAAAACTATCCTGCATTAAAATAAAAGTAAACCAACATTCAAATTGCTAAAGCTAAACTTGAAAATTGAGATTACAAGAAGCTCCATTTGGTTTCATAACATGGTTGACACCATGCCCACCCTGGGGCAGATTCCTTCTATTAATCACAGGCACAAGATTTGGAAGATGTGAGAAACCAACAGTGGTTGGGTTTTTGCACTAAGCTGTGTGGATACCTTTCATGGGTCTGATCAACGAAAGGTACTCACTTAGGAAATAATCTTTGGACACCCCATTCAACAAAATCCAAACACACATAAGAAATAAATTTCAAAGATGAGAAAGGCAGCAAGGGATCTGAAAAAGTGACCATATGAGCAAACGAACTAGCACTCCATCTAGAGCAGCTGTGCGGAGAAACCAAGAAGATGCCAGATGCATTCCACCTTATTTAGTGATGGGACCCGAGGAGAAGCAGGAGCGTGTCCTTTGTAGACATGGCAAGGAAGTCACAAGTCCTGACTAACCACACACGTATGGGACCCGAGGAGAAGCAGGAGCGTGTCCTTTGTAGACATGGCAAGGAAGTCTCAAGTCCTGACTAACCACACACGTATGCATACCCACACACATACCGTAAAACACAAAGCTGGATTATCTGCCAAAGACGTGGTTTAAGAATTTTGTCGATAAGGAACAACTATTACTTGTCTGATACTATAAATAATATTATTTACTCAATAATAAGAAAAAAACCAAACCCAATATACCACCTTCAACAGTCTATCCAAACTGCGAGGATATTTACCCCCTTTCTCTCCTCTTGATGCTTCCAGTCATTTGTAGTATTTACAGTCCATTCAAGACTAAGAGTGGTTCCAGACTTAATTTAACATAGCATGTCTGACTTACTATTGTAAAACATTATACGCTTGGCTGTGCAATGTCCTTCAACTCTAAGGTTTCACCATGAAAAATTTAGAAAGAAGTGACAATTGTGCCAGTAACTTTAGGGGGCAATATGTTGGCTCGTACGTTTAAATTCAATGTTATTTTAAGTATGCATGCAGTGAACAACAGTAAGAATCTTGAAAATAAATGATGTACTGGCATATTCCTGTTACCTACTTAAGACACTCCTCAGCCATAATATTTTTTAAAAGAAGAAACTAGTTCAATTTGTAAACAAAAAGTAACTTGTAAAGCATGTCATCAGTTGATGATCCATCAAGACAATTATCAGCTGACTATACACTATCTGTGTATCCCATTTATTTACCGATTGTCTTTTGGGAATACCATCAAAGAAGAAAACAGTTACGCTAAGGAGCCAGACTTAACCAAAATTAAGTTCAGAAACCAAACAAGCTTCTGAAATACCTATGTTGTCAAGGGAAAACAAAATAAAAACCCAACAAACAAGCAAAGAAGCACATAAAATAACAGATAGGCAAACTTGCATTTCTAGTAACTATTACAGTAAACCTGTCTATGAAAACTGGTACTTGGTTAATATGGAAATAGGTCAGTCTTAGAAAGGAGAAATTCAGCTGTCAAGTTTGTAAATAAATAAGCAAAAAACAAAATTCCATTCTGGAAAGATAATGAAATTTGCTTCAAATATTCTCATAATAAACTTATTACTAGAGTGGCACTTCTCCTGGCTGCTCAAAAGCTTGTTCTACGAGTTTTGACCAGTATTTTGTACCTCAGCCATAAGAAAAATTGCCATTGGATGCTATCAGAATGACAACTTCCTACCTTCTTTTGTTTGAAAACCTTTGACTCATCCCATCGTGTTCTTCAGAAATGCACTGGTTGAAAACTACTTGCAGTTTTAACTAAAAATTGATTTTGCAATTGAACAACATTGTAGTTTGCTATACAGACTGCATTAGTGCTTTTGAGTATTTCGTTGTAGCTGAAATAAGTTTTCCTGTATTTCAGAAATTACCCTTTCATAACAAATTAGAATAAGATATGATCTAATTCAGCAAGTTAATCTATTTGAATTTTATCTCTAGTTTCATGTCTGGGCTTGCCTTTTTTGTTGCTTTGTGGCATGTTGTTGTTGTTTGGTTTTTTTTATAAAATAAATAAAAAGGCACTTTACCCAGTTAGAAATTCTAGATCTACTCTGATGCACTCTTCAGCTCCTTAATAGGGCATATACAATGGTAAAGCCCAGCTTTAAAAGATTAGCAAGACAGCTACTGCACTAAGTTCTTCAGAAATAACAAAATCCTATCATTCCCTCCCATCCCCAGAGAAAGAAGTTGGAATTCGGCATTTTCTTAAACATTGCAGTACTTGGAGCAAATTGATAAAAATGGAGTTTCTGTGTTCAGCAGAATTCTGCTGCAGCAAATGGTGTGTATGGCCAAACTCACATGGTGTATGTGCAGTCTGAAAGCTGGATCACGTAACTGGAGAAATGAACCCATAAAATCAAATCATACTAAGCACATGCAAAATTTTTTTCTCAAAGTCTTAGAACTGTCACAGATTCTATGCATTTCTCATGGAGGCAGAAAAGAAAATAGTGGCAAAAAAGCCAACAGTTAAAGAACTTTGCATTTCCTACTCTAAAAACTCATTTCTGTATGAAGTAAGTTGTAGAACTAGTTATAATTCAAGTAACTTCAGCTGAAAACTCAAGGAGGGGTGCCAAGACAATGAGGAGAAGCAGATATGGGGAATAAGAAATTTCAGCCTGAAAAAACTGTTGCAATTTGTATAAGCAACAGAAAACAGGGGATTTCAACAGGGAAATGCCAGTCTGCTGTCAGAGTACTGGTACTATCAACTCCCTCTTTACTGTACTCTCCCTCTGCTAGAATGCACCAACACAGGACAGTTGTTTTACTAGTTTATGTTCCATGCTATGAGTATATGCATATAGCAGAGAAAAGATCCTCAAGGGACATAAATGCACTTCTATAAAGAGAATTAAGCAGGTTAAGTGATAACCAGACAGGCAGTAAACCAGGTTTGGAATTCTACCATCTTAATTCATAGAATCCCCAGACAGCACAGATATGTGAAAAAATGCAAAGAAATTAAGTATGATTTTTGATGAAAAGCTCAGACCAGCTGGGGGCAGGGGGAGAAACAAACAAAAAACCAAACAAACAACTTTTAACAGGTTTTCATTCTTCTTTGCTATTCAAGAGTCATCACGAACAATTTTTTTAATAGCAATTAGAACAGGAAGTTAACTAAGTAGGCTTAAGTAGGTCAGACTTCAGCTTCATAATCACGAGACCTGCTACACTAAAATATTTCTTCTCTACCAAGTGTTACAGCTTCAATATCAACATGACGTACTTTGCAACCTCTGATGCTTGGTATCACTCCTAGCCACGCCACACCTTTTTCTACAAACGACAAACTCAGGTGATGCTGTCCTGGTTTCAGTGGGGATAGCAATAATTTTCTTTCTAGTAGCTGGTATAGTGTTGTGTTTTGGATTTACTATGAGAAGAATGTTGATAACACACTGATGTTTTTAGTTGTTGCTCAGTCGTGTTTATACCAAGTCAAGGGTTTTTCAGCTTCTCATGCCCAGCCAGCAAGACGGCTGGAGGGGCACAAGGAGTTGGGAGGGGACACAGCCAGGACAGCTGACCCCAACTGGCCACAGGGGTATTCCATACCGTGTGATGTCATGTCCAGTATATAAACTGGGGGGAGTTGGCCTAGGGGGGATGGCTGCTCAGGGACTAACTGGGCATCAGTCAGTGAGTGGTGAGCAATTGCATTGTGCATCACTTGTTTTGTATATTCCAATCCTTTTATTATTGTCTTTTTTTTTTATTACCATCATTATTAGTTTCTTCCTTTCTGTCCTATCAAACTGTCTTTATCTTAACCCATGAGTTTTACTTTCTTTTTTCTGATTCTCTCCCCCATCCCACTGGGTAGGGGAGGAGTGAGAGAGCAGCTGCGTGGTGCTTAGTTGCCGGCTGGGGTTAAACCACGACAGATAAGCGCTGTTGGTCCATGTGTGCAACCTGGAAAACAAACCAGATCCTAATCTAGTCCAAACCAGCCAATTGCTCTCACTAGGGTCCCACTTGTGAAGCAGAGATAATTGCTCCCAGTATTACAGAAATGATATAAAGGTTTCATTAATAAGGAGCATCTCAGTAACCTTTTATATGTTGATGAGTCCCCTAAGAAGATATAAAAACCGAAAGAAAATCCTTGGTGGAGTAACATGCAAACTTTATTTTACACTGAAACAAGGTGGTAACCATTTTTCTGAATTATGCCCATTGTAACTAGTATGTTAATACCTGATATTCCTCCCAAGAAAGAGTCCTTAACTGTTCTGCAAACCAATTTCCCTGCTACTTATGAAAGTGAGAAAAGCCATTTGCCCATGTGGAGGACAGATATATATTTGATTGCCAGCATCCTTGCAAACAAAGGCTCTATTTTTTGGTACTTCACAACAGACTCTACAAATTCATCTGCAAGTTTCATTACACTCCCTCTTTTTAAAACATCTACACATTTAGTTACACGCCAACCTAGTGTGACATTATACTCAAAAGAAAATATATATATATACTTAAGCCTCCTAAATAGTAAGACATAGTTAAAATAAAATAGCCTTAAATAAAAGTGGCACACTAAACCAACAGCTTGTGTACTGATAGCCAAACATCTTACTCATTTTGTACAATTTAAAGCCTTTTAAATTCACACGTAAACTGCATCCCACTGCTTCAAAACATTTGCTGAGTTTCTTGCGTTTGCCAAATCAGAAACTTTTACAAGGAAAGCTGGTAGTGAGGAAAAAGAACACTCCCACAGGGTCTTAGGGAGGCTTTATCCCTCCAGGGGATGCAAAATTGAAGACCGCCAGCAGCAACAATACTGGCAGGGCAGGGGGTGGTAGCATGGGGACAGGAGTGGATGAGTTGGAGACATGAAGGTCAGCTGGGGCTCACAAGCAAGGGAAGACGGTTGCTGCAGTTACCTTTTTTCTTTTTTTTTTTTTTGCGTAACAGCCTATTCCATTAACTTTTTAAGATAGCAGCACTGCCTACCTATTCCTTCCTGGATACAGCCAAAACTTTCGTGTTTGGTTAATCTAAAACATCGTATTTCAAATAAGCCCTGGTTTCCCAAGCATTTCCTGCAGTTAAGCACTATACAGTCAGATGTAGATCATGATTAATGGAGTAGCAACAGGAATTTCTTTTTTTTTTTTTTTTCCTTTCATTAGTTGGATGGAGTTTGTTGACATTAAGTAAATCAGTACTAGACCCATTTCTACTCTAGATTTGCAGAGGCAGTGCGGGGGGAGCAGGGGGAAGGTATGTTATTGGGGTTCTTTTTCTTTAGCGATCACAAGATAGAGGAGGACAACTGAAAAAGAGCACAACTAATTTTTAAAGATTTATCTAACAGAACATTCACACATACAGTATTTGATGCAAGCTGCTGACCATTTAGAGGTAAAAACAGTATTTTTACTTTATGTTGAATTTTAAGAAATACAGGGTTCCATTTGGTTTGGGTTTCTTTTTTTTCCAGAGGTATTCTAAAAATAGAAATAGCTGAGATATTCTGGCCAAAAAATTCATTCTGCACACACAGCCCATCAAGCATCTTGTCTTACCTTAAAATACAACTGGAAAATTCAAAACATTAACTATGTTTAATATATTGAACCCTTGAAGGGAAAGATATTTATGAGCTGCCACAACTTCCTGGCAGCATAGTTGCTTCTCAGTGACTTTCCTTCTCCAGACTAATGGTACGTTCTGCAAAAGCAGAAACATCTCCCAAGAGCACAGACAGGTTAAAGGTAAATTCATGTATGGCTTTTTAGCGTGTCCTCCTAAAACATACTTAAAGAGAGTCTGTGATTCTTCAGGGCAAATGCAAAAATGCGAAGTTAAAGACTTCTACCCTTTGGGGATTTTGGGGGGGGGGTTTTTTGGTTTCTAGATGAAAGTCTTAAGACACTTTAGGAAGCATGTTTCTCAAAATATTCCAGGGCCTGTTTCTTGTAACCTTCTGACTACACAGCTAGGCTATGTTGTGATTACAGCTATACCAGGTTCAGCTATAAAATAAAGTATAACAAAACAACTTCGATGTTTTTACATCATATCTAAAGAACAAGGACACAACCAGTCTTAAAGTAATAATAAAAATTACTGAATTTATTTTAAAGATAATGAAAAAGTACCAGAATTATTTAAGACTTGAAATTGCTGAACTGCATTTCTTCACTGATATTTTTATTATTAAGTGTTAATTGATGTTAGTAAAGAATTTTCAGACTTAGATACTATTCCACACTGGAAAAGATAAATTACAGACTCTGAGATCCCTACCATGCTATCACAAATACAATCACCAAATAAAATTAAGAAAGCAGTAAATGCATCTATCATGCCTTTTCACTGTACTGATCTTCACACGCTTAATTTAAACCTCTTCAATCATTCTGTTCTCCATTAAGGTTGTCAAAAAATTACTTAATCCAGCTATGCACTCTCTTATTTAAGCAGGTGGACTTCAGTCAGACTCCCATATTGTAAAATTCTGGCTCAATATATAGTGTAAACTTTGTTCAAATATCAGAAACTGAAAGAACATGTCACTTTTCATTTTAAAGCAATTCCCCTTTGAAGAGACAGACTTTACGCCACAACATTTTAAAATAGAGCTACCTCAAATTGGCAGTCTAAGCTCAGACTGCATGTGTTGCTTAGACCTGGCCCAAGTCCCAGACATGGGATGGTCCCCTCCATCTCATACCTTTCTCACAGTTTCTCAGAGAACAGTCGCATGTATTTAGAGCTCCAAGACACAACGGCAATGTTTAGCACCTCAACAGCCTGGTAAAACAAGCAACAGGGCATTACTTCCCGTTATTCTGTTCTCACTAAAAAATAAGAGTATTTTTACTGAAAATGGGACTACTCAACCTTCAGCTAATGTATATAGTCTTGCTCGCAATTAAAGTTCTGTAGTTAGTGAAGTGCTTGCAAATGCAAGACCTCAGCTTTCAGTTTTTCTCTTCCTACAGCTGATTTCTTAAGATTCAAAAGTTATCCTGACCAGCAGCATCACTATACTGTCATCTAGAGTTGCAGTAGCAAAACACTGAAATCAATTTTAGTCTCAACCCATTTTACCAGTATTGCAGATGGGGAAAATACAGGGGTGTAAGTCATTACACTGCAATCTGATGCCAAATACTTTCAAGTCTTCTCAGGGTCAGACAAGTCCTGGAAGAAGTTCTTGCTTCTTAAGTGATAGAATCCCTTCCCTGCCCTCCCCCACCCTGCACAATCTTGAAGCAGGACTCTTAAAAGTATTGCTTTTAAAAAGACACATCATTCCAGCATTAAATCTTGTCCAGGAAAGACAAAGAAAAGACTAATTTCTTTACCACATTTTCAAAATCCAAATGAATACTATAAAGGCATGGATATGTCTTTCTCTGAGCATCAGGCTGGTGAGAAGATGAAGAGCAACACATTTCATCATGAACCTATACACCGGATAACTGGAGGCAGTTACACATTACATAAATTTGTAAACTATTCTTAAATTGAACAAAACATCACCCACATAGTGCAGCTCTCTCCCAATGACAGGAAGCGTACAATAATTAGCTCTCAAAAACTACAAATGGCAAAAGCATTTACAAATACTGAAGTATTCTTTGTGTTTGATCTCCTTCATTACTGTCATTTTTAAAAGGGTTTCTGAATCTCTGTGGTGCCAAAGCTTTTTTACTGCACTGTTAAATAAATCTATTCTTTTCCACTTTTGTTAACCCTTCCTCCCTTTTTAAAAGGGAAGTTATCAAAATGCTTATTGCTAAAAAGAAAAACATTCCTGGAGGCAGTGTATGTAAAGAGCCCATAAAGCAGCACCGTGCTCAATTCACAACTTCCAAAACCTAGCCACACACAAAAAAGTACGTTTTTCTAGTTCTGCCCAGAACTTATCTTCAAAAAGCTAGTTTAGGAACAGCAATAGTTTTAATGTATACAGGCAAGAACAAAAGAGCCAAAAAACCATATTCCGTATAATGACTAGATATATATCCTACATCAAAAGCTTTCTGCTTATTAACAGAAAAAAACTTAATGAGATTGCTGGATCAGCCACATCTAAGTGAAAAGCAGAAAAAATTCAAAGTCACAAATGATATTTTAGGAATCTGAACTTAAACAGTTATCAAGCAAATTCTATGCAGACAAACGATCTGCCTCCAAAACTGGAGATTCCTGGAAGGGAGGATTCATTAGCACTCACTGCTTTTGAAGTAATGACCAGAATTTCATTAAGCAGCTGCAAAGAAAGGTCTAGATGACTCAACAAACTAAATACCTAATGGAAGTTTTGAAAGCAGAACAAGGCAAAACAGATATACTACTGATAGTTGGTAGAAAGCAGTTTACTTAAGGCTCAGAGTGATCTTTGAGAATAGGAAGGTTGTTTAGGATACTCTAAAATTAGTTTAAAAGTGACAGGAAATCAGGTACAGGGAGGGAGGAATACAGATAACCATGATCCATTACAGGCTGCAGTCACAAAAATTACATGGTAAGCAAGTTTTTTGGATTTTGAAGTGACAGAGAGAAGCCTTCTACACATTCACTGGACAATTCTTACTTTAAGGGGCTGCATAGGAAGTTTTGGGGTTTGTTTTGGGGTTTGTTTTGTTTTGTTTTAAATTAAGGATTCACTACAGTGTGAATCATCACTGAGCAGGATTTTCATAAGGCATAAGGTTTCACAGCAGCAAATTCTACTGTCACAGTCCTGCTCTTGGCTAGCTTATTAAATTTTCAGCCAGTTGGTTCCTTGCTGCAGCTTTGCTACACGGTTACAGCCACAGTTATAACACACCATAGGTGTAGGACAAGGTAATAGCCACGGCCCCAATTTGCACTATCTTAACAGCCAAGAAACTGTATCTGAAGATCAAGGTACTAGGACATGTGCAAAGCGTTTGACACTGTCACGCATGATATCCTTGTCTCTAAACTGGAGAGACTTTGATTTGACGGATGGATCACTCAGTGGATAAGGAATTGGCTGGATGGTCACACTCAAAGAGCTGCGGTCAATGGCTCGATGTCGGAGTGGAGAGCAGTGACAAGTGGCATTCCTCAGGGGTCCGTATTGGGACCGGTGCTGTTTAACGTCTTTGTTGGGGACATGGCCGGTGGGGTTGAGCGCACCCTCAGCAAGTTTGCCAACAACACCAAGCTGTGTGGTGCGGTCGACGCGCTGGAGAGAAGGGATGCCATCCAGAGGGACCTGGACAGGCTTGAGCGGTGGGCCTGTGCAAACCTCATGAAGTTCAACAAGGCCAAGTGCAAGGTCCTGCACATGGGTCAAGGCAATCCCAAGCACAAATACAGGCTGGGTGATGAGTGGACTGAGAGCAGCCCTGAGGAGAAGGACTTGGGGGTATTAGGGGATGAAGAACTGAGTATGAGCCAGTGACGTGCACTCACAGCCCGGAAAGCCAACCGTATCCTGGGCTGCATCAAAAGAAGCGTGGCCAGCAGGTTGAGGGAGGTGACTCTCCCCCTCTACTCCCCTCTCCTGAGACCCCACCTGCAGTACTGGGTTCAGGTCTGGGGCCTTCAATGTAAGAAGGACATGGACCTGTTGGAGCGGGTCCAGAGGAAGGCCAAGAAGATGATCAGAGGGCTGGAGCACCTCTCCTATGAGGACAGGCTGAGAGAAGGCTCTGGGGAGACCTTACAGCAGCCTGCCAGTACCTGAAGGGGGCCTGCAAGAAAGATGGGGAGGGGCTTTTTACAAGGGCATGTAGTGATAGGATGAGGGGTAACAGTTTTAAACTGAAAGAGGGTAGATTTAGATTAGATGCAGGGAAGAAGTTCTTCACTGTGAGGGTGATGAGACACTGGAACAGGTTGCCCAGAGAAGCTGTGGCTGCCCCATCCCTGGAAGTGCTCAAGGCCAGGCTGGATGGGGCTTGGAGCAATGTGGTCTAGTGGAAGGTGTCCCTGCCCATGGCAGGGGGGTGGGGACTACATGATCTTTAAGGTCCCTTCCAACCCAAACCATTCTATGATTCTATGAAACGAAGAAAGGCAAGCACCCTGTTGTCCAAATTCACTTTATCACTGTTAAGCAAGTATAATACGTAACTGATCATCACATGCAGTGGTGGACTGAACTAGGGTGGGGCAATACAGATGCCATCCTAAGTTCTTCCATCATGCCCCCTCCCCAGGGGCTGCTGACAAGCTGCAGAACACAAGTACCAACTGAGGTACCACTGATTTACTCCTGGTAGATTATACTGAAATTTGCACAGGATTTGCTACATACCCTGTCCAACCATCCCTACAGCCGGTACAACCACCTCTGGGACAGGAGCAAGAACACACTGAGGGTGGTAACCACATAAACCACCCCACTTCCACTCCACAGGTGCCAATCACCACACAGCACCTGCATGTGTTGTTTTCCTTTATCTACTCAATTGCCTTTTCATTGGGAAAGAACAACAAAAAAACCCAATAAGCCAATGGATCCTAAAAGATCTTAACTACTGTTACCTTTATGCTTCTCATGTCATGTGAAGTGTTAACCCTCAGTCTAAAATTTCAATTGAAAAAACAAAATACTGACCAATGCCTGTTAGTTTGTGATTCAGGTACTACAATAAGTGGTATAAGAAAATAACACTAAAGGAAAACAAACTGTCAGCAAGCCATGAAGAACATACAGAGAAAAGATGCATGACTTGAAGCACCTTTTTAAAAAAACAAAAACAAAAACCAAACAAGATAAATTTGCTAAACTTTAGATTAAATGTTTAGATAACTGGTTTAGGCGTGCATAGCCCTAGTTAAGCAAATAAAACTGAGAAGCTGTAAGATAAACTTTAAAAGATAAACTTTAAAAGAAGACTTACATTTCAGGTTATTTAGGAAAGAAGTAATTCTAGGGAGATTTTCAGTATACTATGGCTCTGTGAACTTTGAAAGTGTTCTCTGCATCCTGTGTGTATTCATTTTTCTGGGCTTCCTGTGAAGTCCATAGTCCAATCAATTGACAAAACATTGAAATAAAACCATTTAGGCTTTTTACTTTCTGGGTAGAAAGCGCATCCTTGGTCAGTTCTATTTTCCTCTTTTATTATTGTTTTCCAGTTTAACAGCTTGCTTTCTTATCACAATTCTGATAATTTTTCCTCTGAAATTTATTTCAGATCTCCATTATTTACAGTAATCCAACAAATTTTTAAGGAAGCTGGGGTTTAGCCTAATAAGGAGAAAGACAGGAGTCCCTCTGGGAACGTAGTGATTTCCAACATTTCTTAGCTGATCTTTTGCTCTGTATTGATGCTTCCTAATTTCTTCTCATCAAGGGCAGAGCATGCGTGCTGTTCTCTATAAGGATTCCCCAGTTTCTTTCTGTTAAGACTACTAACTTTAATTGGTCTTACACTTTATATTAAAGTAGAATTTTACAGTTTGTTTTCCCCCCCACCATATATGTTCATAAGGACTGACACACCCTCTAAATCAGGGTCTCTGAAATGTAACTACTTCATTCTTGTTCAAAGCAACAAATCTGTTCTCAAGGATTTAATACAAACAAAATCCACATCTGAAAACATTCCCACGAAAGCATCCCTCTGTTCTAAATTCCATTCTAAAATACCTACTTTTAAGGGAAGCAAAACATAACATTAGGTATAGTCTTCTGTGAGAGGTTTCTGTAAAATTTCTTGGTATCAAAAGCACTAGAGGCTGGAAAAGAGACACAGAGGTAGAAGAGTGCACAACCACAGCAGGTTTCTTTGAGAAGACAAACCCATTTTAATACTTCAAAAAGAACAGAGCTGAAGATTACTCTCAATAAATGAATGACTTTTCATCTGTGAATCCAGTATTTCAAAACAGGTCTGTCTGGTACTGCTTCATGAAGTATCAGATCTAGTCCAAATTTAAATAAGCAGGGCTGCACTGCCACTCCTGAATCACATGCCTAAGGAGCTCTCAAGCTATACCAGTCCTTACTTCTCATACCCTGGTACCTGCATCTGTCTCAAGGATTTCTGGCTTTGTGATCCGATTGCCTAGTTCAGAATAAATAAATTCATAAACGAGAACAGTCACCTGCCTTCCTTATCACAGCAATTAAGCCAGGACAGCTTTTGTCTTCCTGATACTAAGGGTATCTGGAACTGCAACTTCTCAAACTCCTGGTTACCAGACTGCATACTCCATTGCTGCACTTCAAACACCAGCTCTCAAAGCTGAGCCTTCACCTGTGCAGGGAACTGTAATTCCACACTACAGGCTGCTCAGATCTCAGCTTCTTTCAAGCACTACATGGGAGACTGAAGAAAAACATGCTTTGCCACAAAAATAATTCTCAGAAAATATTAGTGAAAAGGCACGCTCTCTAAAGGTAAACTACTTACCCAGCTTTGCTCTAGGAAAGCCAAAACAGTCTGGAGACTGCCTTGGAAGTAAAAGCAATACACTGATGAATTATTCTGAGGAACAAGAAACCAAACTGTGCCAAGTATAACTTTTTCCTGACCAATTTGGGGTTCTGGGACAAGAGCTAGGAGTGCACAGGAGAAAATTTCACATTCGCATTTAAATCCTCAAACTGAAGCCTAACTGAGCATACCAAACAATACATGACAAATGAAAGGAAAAACTCTTCAAAATTACTTTTGGGACTTTCCACAGTGTATCATTAAATTCAAACACATATTGCCAAAATGTAAAACAGAGTAATCACAAAAGCAAGCTATTCTTGAGGTTTACTGACTCTGCTCATCTTATTTTAATGAATCTTAAGCATGTCATGACATGTTCCTGGGAATACATCCATGCTACTTTAACATGCTACTTGGCAAACCCCAGAGTTAACCCGTATGTTTTCAACTTCATGTCTTCTTATCACGTTCACTTTTTTTGTTACCCCCAACAATTTGTAGGCTCCAGTTAACCCACAGTCTGCAGTCCACTGAAATTCTTTCCTAACTCACAAAAATTTTACTTTTAAAATTGCGTAATACCCCATTTAGAAATGTCACCTCCTTCCTGCTCTACTTTTAGGCCATAAATATAAAAACCGGCTACGTTACATAGCACCACAGTTTGAGACTTGCAATAAAAAACAAAGCCACTGCATTTCTACTTTAGTGATGTAAAGATAAAACGAAACAGTCCTGAAATTGAACCTTCCATCTTCAAAGATGATTTTATTGAATTAAATGAAATGCTATCCTGAAATATCCTATATAATTATTAACAACATACATTCCTCTATGAACAAAACCAAGTTGTTTCCAGGGATTCTTTTAGCCTTTGCCATTTGAGCTGAAGGAATGCTAGGGATTCCAAAGAACATTTATTTGCAGAGCAGACTATGTTAATATTAAAATTTTAATCAAGGATTTATTTTATTTCTTTTTTTAAGGGGATAAATAAAATGTGATTGCTATTCACATGCCAAAATGCAGAACTCGCCCACCCACTGTATGGTACTACTGCAAAGTTACAATCATGGAACGTTGACTAACTTTTGTTACGATTACAGAATACTGTAAAAGAAAAGAATATATTGAAGTGTAACAATTATTGCACTACATTTCAATGCATTGAATGTAGTAAAACACCAACAGTCAACAAAATAAAGATGCCCATGCCCAATCCCTTTATAACTTACCTAATGTGAGTTATGTTTAAATTTGGGAATGCTATCAGAAAGAACACTTCATTTACAAATCTTAAAGAAAATATTTGCAAAATTTTTAAAAGCACATATAAGAGTAAATATACTTCTTTCAAGTTCTCTCTACGACACATATGCATCATTCCAAGGCACTTTTTAATAAAATCTCATAAAAGTAGGGATCACATTAATATACTTCAAAGCCACTTCCTTCAACACCTCATCATTGAATCTTCTGCCTGAATATTTAAAAAGCAAAATCTTACATTTTGATAGCTATCCCACTCCCTTAGAATAAGGTTCTCCTCGAAGAACCTTAAGTGCACTGAAAATAGCTACCTACCTACACACTGTACTTTTGCCCATTAATTTTTTGTCTCTGCTGAGGTAAGCAAATTTTGACCGATGACCACTTCCTGTAAATGAAGTAGATTAATAAAACATTATTAGTAAAAATATATTGTTATCTTCCAAGATTCTTACAATTCTTACCGTTCCATAAGCGGAAAAAAAAAAAAAAACATTTCAAAACATTTTGTGCAATGAAAATAATATAAACTTAAAATAAAAAGCTTCTGAGTAGTTTTAAAGCAAAAAACAAATGCAATAAAAAGCAATACTCACACACAAACTAAAGCAGGAGTCATTAACTGTCAGAATTTCATTTTAAAAACAAAATCAGTACTATTTTGGAGACTTAGGAAAAAGATGAATCAGTAAACTTTTTCACCCCAGAAAAAGAAAGAAGTTCACAACATGAACTAACAGGCTACAGAAATCTAACATATCTACAGATCCTTTGTCCAAATAGAAAGGCATGGGTGCCTTGATCCTGTAAAGACAAGTAATTCTAAAAATAATACAGAATTAGTCTCATAAGAAAACCACATAAGAAATCACAAATGCCCCCAAAATTATTTTTAACTGTGTGTAATTTATTCTCTGTTAAACCCAATAAAACTTGAATACTGGCCGACTCTTTCTATTATACACCTTAAAGGGAACTTTGCCTCCTTACAAGAAGGACAGAAACGCTTCCAAACCACCCTTGGGACAACAGGAGAACAAGCCAAAATTCATGCCCCAACAGTTTTCAGAGATGACTGGAAAAACCAAACCAGAAGCTGGAAGCACAGAATCTGTGTTTCCAAATCCAAAGGCGAAGGAAGGAAACAAAACCCGTTCCTGACAGAAATCTTGGTTCACTGAAGAAATAATGGGAAGAAAAAAAAACAAAAAAACAAACCAAAACAAAAAAAACCACCAACAACAAAAAACATAGAGGCTCTGACCTTTTGTGATCTCCAGAATCAGTATGTTCTGGCTGTAACTGGTACAGGAAATGAACAACTACCTCCGTGAAAACCACATCACCCCAGCCCTGAACACAGAGCCGTATTCTAGGACCCTAAGCTAGTGAAGGAACCGGCTGTTGCATGCAATGATAAAGTTGAAATTTTTTTTTTTTTTTCCACCAAAAAGAGCAAAAGGCACAATCACACTGTTAAGAGTGATGCCCAGAAGAGGCACAGCACAACCAGTTGTGATAGCACAAGGTGTAATGGCTTTAAACTGAAAGAGGGTAGATTTAGATTAGATGCAGGGAAGAAGTTCTTCACTGTGAGGGTGGTGAGACACTGGAACAGGTTGCCCAGAGAAGCTGTGGCTGCCCCATCCCTGGCAGTGCTCAAGGCCAGGTTGGATGGGGCTTTGGGCAACCTGGTCTGGTGGAAGGTGTCCCTGCCCGTGGCAGGGGGGTGGGGACTAGATGGTCTTTAAGGTCCCTTCCAACCCAAACCATTCTGTGATTCTACTGCAGCTACAGGATAAAATCCCACCAAGCATTTTGCATTGTCCCTTCACACAATACTTTTCTAAAGTTCCTCACCTCAGAAGAGTGGCAAAATTCTAAAGCAGATTTGTGAAATAATTTGTGTGCATTTATTCTGCAAAATGTTTTCTTCAGCTTTAAATGATTCAACAAAAACACTTCACTGAAAAGATCACCAAGGCACTGATATACTAGAGGACCTATTCAAAGTGGTTACCACTGAACATGGACTTAAGAGTCTGAAGAAAGCAACCAAGTTCCCCAGGCCTACAGCAGTTAAACCTGTGGTCCCCGAGCGATTCAAGTGTGGCCCCAGTGCCAGGGCTGCACCACACAACCAAACCCATCGTTTGCCAATGGTGGGGCGATGGGAGGAAGCAAAGGAGGAGAGGCTGCCATCTCCGACACGGCTAGACCGCCTTGGTGCGCACCCAGCCTCATCACGTCCCGCAAAGAAGCTGTAAGACACCAGGCAAGCTGCTGCCCTCCTCCTTCCACTTCCAAAGGTTGCAAAGTCAATATACACCACCAATAAAGTCAGCAGAAAGTTTCAGACTTGCCTGGTTCTGTGAAGAGACCAGGCCTCAAGTCAAGTGCCTACACCAGGCGATCCAGCAAAGAGCAGTAGCACTGCCCAGTGCGAGTAGGACTCGGCACCGCTGGTATAACGTTGTGCCTGAGAGCTGGTTTTTCACCTGATAAAATGGAAACTGTACCAAATACTGTGGAAAACCAACAGGTTTATTTTTTGAGGAAGGGATTTTTACAAGAACTACGTTTGCTATAAAAATACAAATTGTATCACTGAAGTCTTACAGGCAGACCGATCATTTCTGCCTGACAAGGGACTGGATCCTTAGAGAGCTCCATCACCATAAGACATAAAACTTCAGAGTTTCCAAGACTCCCTTCCAGGCAGGTTCTAAACTCAGAATGCATTACCCCCCACTCAGTATTGCTGCTTTCTTTACTCATCTTAAAATGTTGTAATTTCAGTTCTCACATCCACACACTTGCCAATATTAAGTATATCTTCTAACACTGTAATCATTCAGAACATATTAAGTTTCTTTTATTTCATTCAATTCAGACTTGCTACATGTGGAATGGCTCTTTCATTCAGTCCTATAAACCTATTGGTGGGAACATGCACCATACCTGACATGCAAATATAATAAAATCATGGGAGAAATTAGAGAGAAAGCGTTATATTCTTTTCCCAAATAGATATTATAAAGTTAGTCACAGCATAAGCAACTGAATTGAGGGTATAATCACTAAGTAAGTATCCTAATTTCAGCACAAAACTAGACTTTCCCTTTCCCTTGCAACAAGGGAAAGGACTTGGGTTGCAAAGCCTCTCTAGGCAGTGCCACAGAAGTAGCTGCGTTTCAGCTCCTCCCTCTCATCTCTTTACAGCATCAACTAACCAAAGCAGCTTTGTGTTCAGTTCCAGCAGTAGAAAAACATCATGACATTATAACGCAATCTTTACCAGGCCCATTCAAACAGCACTGATGAAATTCCACAACACTCCAGCCTTGTCATCCCTGGGACAGGAATTAAGAAAGCAAGAGGAGGACCTTAGTCGAGTACCAAAATATGACTTGAGAGAGCTATACTCAAAACAAATTGAAAATACATTTTAAATGAGAAAATGTCAATCTTCATCATTTTGTTACATATGTATGTAATGTTATATTGAGAAAACAACTTGCTAATACAAATATTAGCCTCTGTCATATACACACGTGAATTCTATACTGATTAAAATCACTGTAATTCCACCTCATTACAGGGCTTTTGTTCTCTGTGTTTTATGAGAAATGAGAATTCTTCGGCCCAAAGGCTGTGCATCAATCTGTATTCTTCTTTTCCAAATTAGATGTTAATTTGTTGATTAAGAATTTTGCAGGAAATGGGAAATCATCCCTAGCAAAGAGGTACCTCATACTCAAGAGAGGCTAGCAGCTCCTACCATCTCCTGGATGCTAGTCCCTGGCTCCTGCTGAGCTCTCACTTCTGCAGAAGGCAGGAGCCATCATCTGCTCAGTAACACCATTACAGGTCCGTCATGGGTCCGAGAGCCAACCTTGCACAACCTCCCTGAGCAAGCTACGCCAGTGTCTGACCACGCTTACCAAAAGTCCCTCCAATCTTCAAAAAACCCCTTTGTACAAACATCATGAAGACCTTATCCCCTCCCAGAGGGCAAAGAACAGCTTTTCCTCTCCCTCTCCTTTTGCACTCATGGGGCACATCATTCCCAGAGGAGAGCAGCTCCAGTTCTTCCACCCTGCTCTTCTGGGCCATTTTTGCAAGACCCATCTTCCTTTTTAGTCCTTTTAATGGTTAATGTACTTCTGTAAGTACAGTACTCCATGTGAGGTCCTACCATCTCTGAATATAGCAACAGTATTTCACTACTATTAGGATACAGGCACTCATACATATACATCCTGGAATTATGTCTGCTTCCCTCTCACCCTCAACAACATACTGCTGGTCTGAACAGCTTATTACACACTACAAGGACTACATCCTTCCCTGCTAATTAAACAGTACTCCTCATTACATATTTGTACTGTTTGTTGCCTCTGTATTTACCTTTTTATGCAATGGGTACATTTACTTCCTCTTCTATCATCCAATAATTCAGGAAAATATCGACACGTACTAGACTCAAGAAAATGCATACAACACCTACAGTTTTCCTACAGTTTCACAGTGAAGTACTAATACTACCGTTTTCCAGACAACTTGTAGTAGCTTCAATCTAGGACATACCTCCTTAGCTTAGTTATGTAGACCATACCAGCATGTGCCAAAAGCTCTTCTTAAAATACGCAGTATCTACGGCTTCTCCTCTACTTAGATCTTCTGCTCTACCACAGGAAGATACTGGGTTGCTTTAGCAGTTTCGTTTTGTACTAACGCTTTCAGATTAAGTTTCAAGAGCAATACCCAAGTCAAATTCAATCTATAGCAGAGGTTTAGGTTTTCCAAAACCTCAACCAAGTGACTGACCCTCCATTCTAACAAACTGAGAAAAGGGGTTAACAAAAAAAACCCAGCCAAAACCACACAAAGATGACACACTTTAAGAACCATCTTATTTTAAAAGAAGTTAGACACAGAGGAGTAAAGGTGACAGAAAAATAAGTAACAATCTATTTAAAAAAAAAAAAGAGAGAGAGAGAGAAAATGGGTATTAACAA
The DNA here is from genome assembly GCF_947461875.1 of Haliaeetus albicilla. Taxonomy (NCBI): domain Eukaryota; kingdom Metazoa; phylum Chordata; class Aves; order Accipitriformes; family Accipitridae; genus Haliaeetus; species Haliaeetus albicilla. Next base: position 14,667,820 of record NC_091510.1, read on the forward strand.
TAAATTTGACAGAATCACAGAAAATTCAAACATCTTGTCAAACATCATTTTCCCTTCCCCCTGCCTTTGATTTTCAGAAATACTATGCAGTATTCATATTGACCCAGTCCCACTTTGAATTCCAGACTACACAGCTTGGCCAACTGTCTCCATACAAACCAATCCTAGCAAAAAAATACATGTTAAGGGCCAGAAAAATTGCAAAATGCTTCTTCAAGCATTCCAAACTTTAACATGGATTAATGAAAGCTAGAACAAAGATGCCTCTGATGTTAAGACCCCAGGTTATATACAGTAAAGGACAACAGGAAGTATTTCACTATTGGAAAAGTTTCATTATATAATTTACAAATTCCAGTAAAAATATCAAAACAGCATTTATACTAAAACATATTAAAATATGCATGTCAGTTTGCATAACATTTCCTCTCCACCAAGTTCAGATAATATAGTCTGCTTCTATTTGTGATACATTAGTTTAATATTTGCATTTTGAATACTGGAGAAGGCTGCCTGCATTTTTCCCTATAGAAGAATTACTTTGAAAGGTATTTTCTCTGTAGCCTCATACTCATTAGTCTTGACTGATGAGCAGCTTTGTTATTTTCAACTTTGATTTGCTGGTGTTATAGTTGAAAATTAAATTTATTTCAGCATCTTCCTTCAAATTCAGATATTCCTATAGTGCTTTGACTTTACATACTTGCAAAACCTTCAGCTGATCAGTGATCCTAATCCCAACCACTTCAGGTCATTTTCAGGTACAAACTGTTGAAAAAATTTTTAATTTTTTTTTTTTTTAACAGAGAAATAGCTCCCTCCTCATGTCTGTACTAATGCATAAATAAAAAGAAAAGTTTTCTCTAGGTAATGAGGCCCTTTTGCATGCTCCACCAAATCAAGCAAATCTGCAGCTCAAGGTCTTTGTCAGTAATGGAAGAGATCAGAAACAGACAGTTGCATGAAGAACCCTGCTTTCAAAAGCAACACTTAGGCTTGCTTTATAGTCAGTCAAGAGAAGTATAGGGAGCAGTTCCTCCCCTGAAAGTGACCTCCATCCACTGACTACAAAGGGAACCTGAAGAGGTAGGTGAACCAGGTTTCGAACTTGTTAGTAATTAAATACAAGCATGGCAGACCTACTCACTGCATTTAGCTGAGCATAATTCACATTTCCTCTGATCTTACTGATTGGAACAAAAGCAATAATCCTAAATTTGTCACAGCAGAATTCTAACGGCTCATGCTAAAGAGAATATCATCATTTTATTTGTCACACAGAAATGCAACCACCAGCTAAAATGAATAATTAACCATGCACAATAAACCAAAACAAAGTTTATCACTTACTGTACTTATCTGCAGCTCATTTACTTATGCTCTCACATACTCTATTTCAACAGCATCTTACACTCACCTAAGACGGCTCTAAATCGCCATTAGTATCTTAGGATGCAGCACCTGAAGTCTGAAGTAGAACAGACACCAGTGATCTGCACTTAAAACAGTCAAAAATGATTTACAAACTGCTCAAACATGCAGAACTTTGGCAGGAGCACAAAACGACTACACAAAAGGTAGTTAACAGAAAACAAACATTCAACACAAAGGACCCATAATCTTGAATTATCTTTTACCATAGACACTACCGCTATTAACTTGAGTGGGAGACAGCTATCAAAGCAGAACCATCGCTGCTTTGCAGAAAAGTTCACCTACATAACCCAAGTGTCACACTTGGTAAGTACAGATGCACAGAAATACCCAAATAAGACTTCTAAAAACTTCCTACTGTGCAGGTAAAATGAAGTAGGGAAAAAGAAATACTTGAAGCTTGTTCTAGTATCAGTTTCTCCTTTAACCACTTCAGGATTTAAAAACAAAAAAAAATTATCAGCACAACTGGCTTTGGCTGGAATAGAGTTAATTTTCTTCCTAGTAGCTGGTATGGGACCGCATTTTGGATTTGTGCTGAAAACAGTGTTGATAATACAGAGATATTTTCTTTATTGCTGGGCAGTGCTTACACAGAGTCAAGGTCTTTTCTGCTTCTCCCCCCACCCCACCAGCGAGCAGGCTGGGGGGGCACAAGGATTTGGTAGGGGACACAGCCGGGACAGCTGACCCCAACTGACCCAAGGGATATCCCAGCCCATAGGACGTCATGCTCAGCACAAAGCTGGGGGATGAAGAAGGAAAGGGGGGATGTTGGGAGTGATGGCGTTTGTCTTCCCAAGTCGCCGTTAGGCACATGATGAAGCCCTGCTGTCCTGGAGATGGCTGAACACCCGCCTGCCCGTGGGAAGTGGGGAATGGATTCCTTGGTTTGCTTTGCTTGCGTGCACGGCTTCTGCTTTACCTATTAAACTGTCTTTAGCTCAGCCCATGCGTTTTCTCACTTCTACTCTTCTGATTCTCTCCCCCATCCCACCATGGGGGGAGTAAGCAAGTGGCTGTGTGGGGCTTAGCTGCCACTAGAGCTGGGGTTAAACCACGACACCTTTCTTTCCATATAAAAGTCCAAAATACAGTAACATTTTCCATTCAGAAAAAGTCACCGTCTGACTATTATGAAGAAAAATAATGCAGGAAAGTTTTAATTAATAGCTTTAACATATTAATGAAGAGATCATCCTAAACTATTCACATTTCCGCATATTTTTCTGTCCAGTTTAACTGACAAAAAAAATAAACTTCTCCACTTGGCACCTTACAACCACATTCTTGTTTGCTTGCATCATGCAGACGACTGAACAATCCTAGAAGAACAAAGCTTTTTATTTCACCAAAATTAGGGGGCAGGGGTATAACAACCCATATATCAAGATATACACACACACACACAAATGCGTGTACACGTATCTCTCAATAAAAAGGTCGTCCTTGCAGACCACAGATTTCAAAAGCTTTATGAACTGGTATCACTTACATTTAGTTTTGTTGTTGGGTTTGTTTGTTGGGTTTTTTTAATTTGATAATATAAGACTCCTATAATGTAAGCTTCCTTTTATCCTCCTCACCCCAAAAAGTTCACAAGGGAGTAATGGAAGGGTATTCAAACTCATAAAACCTAAATAGATATTCAGTTTCTGGCTAACAATACTCACATTCAATAACATTTTTCAACTTGTTCCTTTCAAATTTCTTCATTAGCTTGTATGATTTGACAAGTCCTTTTCATCTTTCACTTTTAATTCCTCCTCATACTGCACCTCTGACAACATAACTTTAAAATCCACATCTCTTATCTGTGCACAAACTGATGTTTTCCTCAGTACCTGGCATGGGTATATACACTGAAGACTTCATCTGTCTTCAGTAAATTTCCTATGGGTAGACTACTTACTTTTAATAAAGATGACTGAAAATGATGAAGCATTTATTTAGTTAGATTTCAGATTGTCAAAGATCTTCTAAACAAGTAAAAAAGAGCAAGAAAATGTCACCACAAAAATGCGTAAAATTGAGCATTGCAGACACTGACTCGGGCCACGTTGCACAGATGTAACACAGGCTCCCTGTGAATCAACAAGCAGACAAAAGGAACTCCAAATGGGTATATGGTCAAAAAGGAATTAAAAAAAGAAAAAAATCTGGTTTGGGTCAATATAGGTAAGTGTTTACAACATCAATGAAATTACACAATTTCCTGTTGATACTACATGCTTTTATGGTCGCATATATTTGTTCCGTTACCTGCAAATTACAGCTTCCCAAACCATTCCAGCTGTTTTGCAGTGGTTCTCCTACCAATAAACGACATTTCAAAATATCCATTGTAGGTGATCATTATTTTAATCCCAAATTTTAAAAATCCAATAAACATTAAATTAATAATATCCTAAAAACTGGAAGTCATTATGCTGGAAAAAGGAAACTGAAAAGGACCTTCAGGTTGCCAATAAGATGCAGAAGCAGGTCCAAACAGGAGCATGGGTAGCACTTAAAACAGTGACCAACTTTCTCACTGGTCCGAGGCAAATCTTGACCCCATTGTGCTCTCTAAGCGGTGAAAATATCAACACACGCCACTGCAGCACTAAAACTAACAGAATTGATATTTCAAGAATTTTTCTCTGAATGTGTAACAGAGCTGACAGAGATCCATCTGTAGACGTCCACCTCTAACACACTCATCCAACTCTCCCATTCAGACTCAAAGCCGTGAAGTGACTCAGACTTTTGCTAAGGTACTCTAAACACCCAGCAAACAGACTAAAGGCAAACTCAACCCCAGACTTTAATTTATTTGATCCTGGTAAACACCATGTGACTTCACAGTATTTTCTTCCATATTGCTATACTGTAGTGATACACACCATCACTGTCACCCAAAGACAGTGGCCTGTCAGTCACTCTGCTTCACTGAAGAGCTCCAGAAAGCTGATGTGACATTTCTGCTTCACTGGGATGAGCAACTCTAAACTGCAAGACCTGTGCATCTCATCCTAGATTAAGTAAAACTAATTCAAATTAAATTTTAAATTGGAAGGAGTAGCCCATTACAAAGACAATCCTAAGGGCCTTACTCTGTGTGGTAGGATAGGCATCTATACCAAGACTTAACAGTTCTGAATCCACCAAGGCAGAAAAGCCTTCACAGATACTGTGTCCAGAATCACCCCAGTCAGCTGCATCCAACTGATAGGACATAAGCAAAATTTCTGGGCACTGGGCTTGAAGTTTAGTCTTCCACTGGGGCAGGGGGGAATGTCTGAAGTCAACAATAAAGTTTCTTGAGTCTCTTAACTGAGACCCCTATTTCATTATTATGACAAGGAAGGAGACAACGTCACTATACCTTAGTGCCATAAAGAAGCCAACCAATCAGATATTTTACTGTTAGTAGATTTGTATCACTAAAAAATACAGATACTTCCTCTGTGACACTCACTTCTGTATATCCAGTCCAGTATCTTGAAATCAAGAGATACACTGATTTCCTGACTGGCCAAGAAAATGGCCAGTCCTGAAGCCCTAAAGAAAAGGGAGGGGAGAAGATGAATGCTCAAGTCTAAAATGACTCCATCTTTCTCCTCCTTTTTGATGTTAGAAAAACAGGCTGTAAAATCCCTTCCCTCCACAGCGCAATGAAACTTTCTCCAGTATACAGTGAAAGTCCACGCTCTAGACTCCAGGAAGTGAAAGGTAGTGATGAACTGCAGGACAGTAGTGGCATGACTTGTAAGACTTGTTGCTAGTATATCAAGAACAGGACACAGTTTGTTGTGGTTTGGGTTTGTTTGGGTTTTTTTAATTTAGAGAAAGGAACTGTAGGCAGGGAGGACAAAGAGGGCAATAGGAACCTGCTGGGACACATAGACTGATACCAACAGAGGGAATATAGATGGGTCATAGGTACTGGGGTTAACACTTGTGAAGCCTTCAAGCTCTGGAAATATTTTTCTGCAAGTCTGAACAGCAAGTAAGGAAAAGCTGAAGCTGAAGTCTTCAAGCAGTGTAAAAGCCACCTTACTTGGGGAAAGAAAAAAAAAAAAAAGAGGCAAAAGAAAAGATGCTCAATGGATGTCACTGCAGCTAGAAACCCTGACAAAATGAAAGATCATCTGTTTTCAGGCCAAACAGCACAGGTTTATTAAAAACCAGATCTTCTACAACAGATACAAGCACTTTGGCAAAACACAGGTGTATTATTGCATATCCTGGGCTTTCCTAGAACACCTATCCCTAAACTCTGACTATTAAAACTTCTCTGATCATGTCAAGACAGCCAGACATGAAAGCAATACCAAAAATGCCCTCCTAGAAGCCTGGAACTTCTGACCTTTCTTTCCAACAGCCGAGGAAGCAGAAGTCTGCAGCAAAGCACAGCTGTGCTTTGGCCACACCAGCAGGTAAAAACAGCCTAGCTACTGTCAGCTACTGCAGAACATCCGTGAGGTTGTGGGATGCTTCCCTTCCCTCTTCTGTTTCTAATACACAGGACGTTTCTGTTTCTAATACACAGGACGTTGCAGTGCCTAAATCCTAGCAGTAAAGCCATTGTCCCACTAGCACCTGCAAGTGGTACTCTCTCTGAAGGACAAAGATGGCAGAAGACCTGTATTGTAACAAGAAGTTATTTGACTCCCAGATGATGTGGGGAAGACGGAGATCCACTACTGTACCACACAAATCTGCAGCCTGGAGCACATGCCCAGACAGGTTAAGTTAATAGGCAGCCATCTCACCTGCTGTTTAAGAAAGAGGTAAACAGAAGCTTTTGCACCTAGCCACCATCTTTCGGTCCTAAACCACACACAGCTTGAAGAGACCATCAAGCCACTACTGCAAATGACAATGACAAGTAGGGTGAGTAGATTTAAAGGCCAGAAACTCTGAGTGAAAAACAGTGCAGCTCAGCGAAAAGCAAAAATAGCGAAGTGTTGTCAGCAAACAGGAGAGGGCACCAAGAATACTCCAGCTAAACACCAATTGCAAAGGAGCAGAGGTCTCTGGTTCAAGTAGCTGTGGGCATACAAGGATGTCTCTGAAAACACGTGGCTCATGCCTCAAAGGTAAAACAAGAAACCTGCAAAAGTAACTATTTTTATTTTTTTTTTAGTATCGTTAAAGCAGTAGTATATTCCATAAGAAGTTTGGGCAAAGATGTTAACAAGTTAACTAAATATTTCTCAAACTGTTGGCCACAGTATCTGAGCCCCAGCTTTAGAGCACAAGCAGCATTTGGCACAGTGTCTGCAGAAACAGAACTGAGACAGTCCCGACAGCAACAACCCAGCTTCTGCACGCTGGGAGTCCAGCGCGAATCAACACCACTCACTGGAGCACACCTGCACTATTCCTGCTTTCTTGTTTGAAGTTGGTCAGTATACACCACTGCAGCTAAATCAAATTTTACACTGAAACTGGATTTCTTTCTATTTCATCTAACAGATTATATTTCTCCAAGTTTCATTCTCCTTAATTCTTCAAACATTGTATGTTTATGTGGAGCTAGAAACACGCATCTGTGCTAGGCTAGCACAGTCAAGCACTGATGGAGGGCTACTTCCTTTAATTTACTCACATAGCTCAGACACAGGTCTATCTTTCTTCTCCAATCTTTCCATTTAACCCAACACCACAGTACAATATCCCATGAACGTTTCAAGCATTTTATCCACTGCTATTTAAGTGGATATTAGATAATCACAAAATGCCCTTATTTTTAGATTGCCAGTACAGCAATTTTACAGTAACGCAGCAACAGTAACAGAGCAAAATAAAAGTGCAATTCACGATAAACAGCTACATATCTCCTAAGTAGGACTTACTTTTACAAGGAGAAGGAGACATGCCTTCACCCTTAATACACACATACTCCTTGGGGAGACAAGAGTACATGACTTGAATAAACACCTCTTGTGGACTTTGTTAAAACACGAAACAGTGGTTTATGCACTTGTCAGCTCTGCTTGCAAACAAATGCCTAATCATCAGCGAAAGTTACTCAGAATATTCTTAGTATTTTTGCTTATTTGCTTTGAGAGCACTTTGCAGATCACTGGTTTCACTCTTACTGGCACTTCCCGATTCGTCCATCAATGCCGTGCGCTGCTCGTGCACTCGCGCTCCTGCACGCCCAGACCAACCGCAGCGTCCAGCAGCGACAAAGAGCAGAAACAACCCTGTCCCTGAAGAGCCAGCAGGCAGCACAGGCTGTACGAGCAGGAGGAGAGCAGACCAGCAAGATACCTATGCTGACAAGCAAGAGTTTCTGCAGCAAACAGTAGATCAGCAACAGAGATGTAGGCGGGAAGCATTTGAATAAATAAAAAGGCCTCACAGTATAATATTCAAAATGTGTTATTAGAAAATGTCAACTTAAAACAATCAGCAGTGCCCCTTCAATCACTCTTCTATTTTCTTTTTACACAACCTACTCAAGTGCAAACACTATATGCACAATTAGCCTCACTGAAGTCAAATCAGAAACTCATGTCTTAAACCAAGCTATGTTTAGTGTGGGATTTGGGCCAGACTCTCCCCAAATGCAGGTGCTTTTTATACACAGGGAATCCTACCAATACCAACAGGGCCCAGCCTATTCTAAATTAAAACCTGAAAACTAAGTTACCACCTCCCCCCCTGTTTTTTAAGGAGGGAAAGGGGGTTGTAGAAGAGCCCTTTCCCTTCATTTTTCCCTTCTCTTGTTTTAAACAGACAGCAAGGCAGAAAAATTCAAGGAGAAAAATACAAGAAAAGCACTGTGACCTACAACTCCCTGGCAATAACATATCCTTCACACAAGAATTTAAAGAAAAGCTGGTTTTCACATTAAATATCATAGCATATTTTTTTCCTAACTGAATGTTTACCTGTATAACTGTCTTTGGCCAGGTACACTAAAAATTTGGACTTTGCTGCTAATGTTTCAACACTCGGCAACAGATAACAACTTAAAACATTTCAGTCTTTGCAGAATACCCATAATTATCAAGCAAAATTACAAAAATCTAATTGCATTTAACATGTAAAAGTATGGCTACAATTACTCCTTCTAAGGCTCATCCAGATTTTACATTCCCTTTATAGGAAGGAGCAAGGTACCATTGTCAATTAACCAATCTGCACATCTCTTCCAGCTGATCAGTGTCCAGGTTATCTTGCCTTTGATTAGAAAACTCTTCTTTCCTCCTGAATGGTAAATCCAAAGTGCCTAGGAACAACAAGAAGCTTATTCATCTCCTCTCTCATAAACATGCTCAGTAGTCAAGTCAGAAAACTATTCAGCCTTTTGCTCTTTAAATTTGAAGAGCTAAATGGCAAAGTTTTCTTTTGATGTATTGCAGACAACAATGCAAGAACTCGTTAGGTCAAATTATTGCTTCAGTATTGTCTATGCCACTCCACACTTTTGATTTCTTGATGGACCAGAACAGTAATTCCACTCATCAGTTCTCAAGGTACTAGTAATATGTAGATGACAGCTAAAGAATAAAAGCTTGCTTTCTATATATCTGAAAGCACAAGGATCTTGTAATTAAAATATGTGTCATTACACAGGCACTCTTATAAATAGAGCTATCCAGAGCACTGCTTTTATTATTTTACAATACATTAAGAACCATTCTTTTAAGGGAAGGTACATTAGAACACTTAAGGCTTTACATCAAATTTCAGTATTACAAATGTTACTATGTATGCTAAACCCTTCTTCTGCAGTATTTAAAATTAATTAAGCTTCTAGGAACAAGCACCCAGAGATCTTCTTGACTGACTATATGTAGTTAAGATTAAAAGACATGTATGCATAATAAAACATTCAAAAAATGCTCCAAAGTCAATGCTAGAGATAATGACATTTACATAGATTTCAATATAAAAATATATAATATTTTTAATAAGTTTTCCCAGTAGTATCATCCCCAGGCTGCCTTATATTCAAATTTTTTTTTGCTACATATTTGCTGGCCTTTTATCCCTTAAAAATAGTTCCTATAACAATACAATAACAAAAAAAGTATTTGAAAACCTTCCATGACAAATCAATTAAAAAATAATGCTGGTAAAATCTCTGCTCTTGTACCTATCTGGACCTCCAAATATGTCTGAAGTCACAATATCAATATGCAAATCAATTTTTTTGAAAGTTCAATGCATTCTCATGATAAATTATTTGAAAAAAGCATAATAGAAAAGTTTATGTTTAGATAAAAAGATGACTAAATATTAGGTCTCTTTCAGAGTTTGCTTTGAGTTGAATTGGACATGCCTTATGTCCATTTTCACTCACTCCGGACAAGAGCAACTGAGACAAGGGAAAAAACCCCGAAGGCCTCAGACAGTACCACTTAAAACACCAAAAGCAACAGATATGGAAAATGGGGCTGACAGTATTATCAAAGATTGACAACGAGAATTAATATGATGATACAAGTTACTCTACTTTTCCTTCCTTTGCATATTATCAATCGGTTTCTAAAGCTAAAATTTTGCACCGAGTATTTGTTAGTACTGGATAGACCTTAACAAGCTGAGAGTAGTAACACAAACAAAAGTTATGGGGAATTGTTAGCATATTTTGCTACTACACAGAAGAGCAAATCCCAGGTTTATGCTCTTTACTGAAAGGCACAGGTTCCCTCCTTCATTCCCTCCCTATGGATAGAATGCAAGGAATGCAGCTTCTGTTTCTCTATCTAAACTTCAAGAAGCGAGACAAACAGAACTTACTATAAAAACTGTTATTCCTAGAGAAATAAATTCTATAAGCTTATTACAATGGATACTCAGCCTGCAGCAGCCAAGAGCCAGACTTAGGACTTGCTACTAGAAAGGTGGAAGGTCTGGCTCCTGGAAACAGACACACTTAAAGAAGCTGAGAAGTAATTTGACCGTTAGGAAAATATCAGAAAGCTACCTTTGGATAAGACAGGCATACAGATAAAAACAGAACAAAAAACAAAATGAAAAAAACTGAGAGGAATGCAAGACGACAGATTTGAAGTTTCTCCCCCATAAAGTTTATTTTACCATAACTCATTTTGCAGACTTGTCCCAATAGACTTTTTCTGGTTTGGGTTAGTGGCTTATCAAGTGACTTTTGTAAAAAGGTAATACTGACAGGGGAAGCAACAGGACCTTTCTCGCCATTTGCTTACTGGCATGATACTCGCCTTTAATTAGCATCAAAGCAGAACAAAAATGCAGAAATTATTCTGGAAGTGTTGTGCAAAAGAAGTATATTCACTAAAGACAGTTACAGAAAAAGGCATCCTATACAGAAAGGGATCCTGGACTTCACCTAGACTCAAGCAATTTCAAATGGATACTCCGTGAAGTATCGTATTAGTCACATCATGAACAGATGCACAACATCTTACTTTAATGACACGTTTAAATTAGTTGGCGAGCCAGTATCTTGCTCCATCTATGAAATATTCCATCTATGACCTCCAAAATCTAATTTTGTGAGAAGGACCAAGAACAGCAATAGCTTCCTAGATGACGTTTAAGCTGGAGAAGAGCCCAGCAAACTACCTGAAATATCTCTTTAGAAACTTGTTCCTGTCTTTCCCTGATGTAGCACTTCTCTTTAATTCAGCTGCCTCGCTGGAAATCAGAGATAATTGTTAGAGCCTAAGGCAGTGCTTGCAAGCCTGTCTAGCAATGAACAGTGAAAAAAAGACTCCAGATTTATCAGAGCAGGCTCTGCCAACCAACTGCACCAGTTCTCACAGCAACTTTGTAGCCAGTGCAGGGACTGGGAGGATCTCCTGGGTTTATGTTTATTTGCTCATTTCCCTGTCATACAGGTACCTGTGCTGGCAGGCCATTGTTTGCAAGGAACCTTTTATGAATGAAGAAAGAAAAAAAAAAAAAAGGGAAAAGCGCTTTGTGGCAGTGATGATCCTAAATACTCTGCTCAGACACATCTGTATCTAAGCTATTGCTTTGCAGTTGACATTTCACTTGGAAGGCTGACACCACAAGTAAAGCAGAAATAGGTATAGATCATTATTCCCTAATCTCTTTCTAGGGGAAACCAGCACCTTGCATAAATGGTTTCTGTCTCTTTCTTCCAAGAGAGAAAAACACGACGCTGTCCTGAACAGCCCAAGACCTTCACTGCTTTTTACATTCCCATACTTTTTCCAAAATCTCTCCATCTATGCTTTTCCTTCCTATACAAAACACCTTTTGCAGGCTATGAATGGTAACGCTGGCATTTTCAAGAAAGGCAGAGAAGTGAAAATAATTCTAAGAGACAGAGCTTATTCCTCTATGTCCTTGGAATGGCAAGCTGCAGGAACCAGAGAAATCATATAAAGGAAGAACAGTTTCAAGACTTTCGCTTTATAAACCCTTAAAGAGCATTTCAGGGGACCCCCTCCTACAGTCTTGTGTGGTATCTGTTTATCAAACACTCGTAACTTCCAGGACACTGATCTCCAAGACAGGAAATCCAGAATCGGCTGTCCCTCTCCTAACTCAGCCGCAGCAGGGGACTCCTTCGATCTGGACGTTTACTTTCCGTAACAGCCCTGTGGGAAGGTCCTTGGAGCTAACTGAGGAAAGCTAGGCTTAATGCCTAAGTAACATCTCTGTTAACCCTTTAACGCAGACATTATTTACTTAGAGGGTTAACAGAGACATTACTTAGGAAGTCCCTCAGGTAGTTAGTTTTAAGCACCCCAATAATCCAAGCTGTTTGCTCAACTAACATGTGCTTTGAAAAAAACAGAAGACAGTACTGTCAGTCTCCTGTCTGAACACAAGCTGAAGATATTTTTAAGTGCTTTTAATTTCAGTGTCTCTTTTACTCACCATTCTGATCTTGAGATCACTAGCTATTGTTAGTGACATCACAGGCATTTCTCTCCACCTTATTAGATTGCAGTGGTGTGATTTGCTATTTCTCATATGGATAAAAACTTGAACTATTAACTTGGTTTAATGGAAGTGACACTGTTTGAGATGTTTTGAGGCACCTTTCAATACGCAATCCTAAATTTTACTTTTCCCATAACAAGGTTCTATAAGGAAGAAGTTCACTTGAGAATTGTTTACTAAATTCTGCAAGAATCCAAAATGTAGCAAAGCCACAATCTCATTATATTATCCCTCAAATCTATATGTAAAAAAACCCAATTGCCCAATTTTGTAGTATATACCTGATGACACATCAGTTTGGAGATTGCAACTCATGTTTGCAAATCAAGAGTAAACATACTTCTCACCACAGAATTAAAAAAAATAGAATCCCAGAAATCTCTAGACTTCTCTGTAACAGGATTAAAAAAAAAAAAAAAAAAAAAATCACCTTCACTATTAAATCTATTATCTGCAATATTGAGAAACTATAGGTTTTAATGCTGAAATTCAATCCAGCAAGGCTAACACTTAACACAAAAGAAATTTCACTTAAAAAGAATTGGCCCTTCAAGAATATTCAAAACCACATAAAACGTAAGTTAGAAGTTTTAACTAAAGTATGAAAGATCATCATCTTTTCTAATTGGCATAGTTACTATTTAATGTCATTTAGTATGGCTCCAGCGTAAAAAAATCCTTTAAGAAAGAGTTTTCAATTAAATACCATTAACCCACTCATACTTTTCTTTCAGAGTAAAGCACTCCTAAATTATGACCAAACATCCCAAGATAAAAGCCTAAATGAAAGAAATTGTTTCAGTAGTTTACTCCTTTGAAGTGCATCATGATTAACATGTGTCAGTTACATGATGTATATGGGAGTAATATACTTCTGCTGCCCTAACGGAGGCTCCCTTAACCACTTCCATATCTACCTCTTTTCAGAAAATTAGATTTTTACCATTACATTTCTTACTGATCCAGAACTTTTTTTAAAAAAAAAAAGGTTTCACAGTAAATGTTTATAGTAAATCCATCAGTATCAAGCACATTTCTACAGTTGTAAAGTCTAATAGCCAATCTAAAGATCATAAAAATAAATTTTAACATTATTAAAACTCAGTGATTCTTGAGTATGTTACATACTTCACTTGACATAGACAAACAAAATTTCAATTACAAAATAAAAAACACCTAAAAAAAAAAAAACAAACGGAAAGGCAATGTAGCCTGATTTAGAACTTTGTTAGGACACAGAAATTGGTGACAAGAGTTCTGCCTTATATTTTAAGGTTTTTATAACCAAGGTCAGTACCTTGGGCTAACTTCATACCATTAGCATGGTGGCCCAGTAAGGGCTTTCTCACAATAGATCTAAAGAGAACTGCAAAATTAGAGGACACAGAGTCATTTACTGAGCAAAAACTACACAGCTCACAAACTTCTTATTCTGCATATTCTACACCTAATCCAATTTATACTGTTCCGATTTTCTAAAAATAAGCACTAAACTAACTTAAGCATATTTTTAGTCAAAACTGGCAACGATTTATATGTGCATCTGAAGGGGGAAGGACACATTAAGAGTCTGCAAACTTAACAAAACTCTGCACTAACACTACACATCATTATAAAACTATACGTTAAAAAATTATCACATCTTGCAGCCAAAAGAACTGAAATAAATTTTACAAACTACAGACACTGGTTTTCCCAGACAAAGAAGGTTTAAAAGGAAAGATCCCAGAGGCGCTGTGCCTGAGGAGCAGGCAGTAAGAAGCCAGTGAAGAGCCAGTAAACAAACCATAATTCGATACAGGCCCTTCACTGAGAAGGATGAGCACCACAACACAGGCCTGACAGAGGGGGGAGAAGAAAGTATGAGTCCAGAACTGATCCTTTACAGGAAAATATGCTAACCACATTCTCATTTGTGATCTCAATAAACACTACTCACACAGGCACATGGAGGCAGTCTTCAAAAAATGTATAATCCCATAGGGATTCTACTGACTATACATTGCTGCATGCTTTTTTTTAAAAAAAAAAATAAATCATTCAAAGGTTTCACAATTGTTAATATATTATACTGTAATTGCTATAGTGATACAAGACTTAGTTAGATTCTTATGCTTTAGCACAAGTCTAGCATTGCTACTGCCTATTTATATCGGAAGATTTTTACCAAAACCCTGGGTTACTAGCAGAAAATGAGACCTGCATAATAAGAAAAAAAAATACCTCTACCTGGAAATTGAAGCGCAAAGGGGGAAAGTTTTACTCCAGCAACTCACAATGTCACAGTTACACATTATAAATCCATCCAAGTGAAAATTACTGATTGTTCATTTTCTGTAGCGTATTTGCATAACACATAGATTTGCTATCTGTGTATTGCCACGAGTATAGTTTGAAAAGGAGGAAAAGGGTACAGCAACACTTACACCGACTGTATGACCTGTTATCCACATTACAGTAACACATGTGCTCTTGTTCAGTTTTGCTTATTCGTTCAGAGAGCAAATGCTCATTTCTGGTATATGCGTGTGTTTTCAAGGATACACGAGAAGTTCTTCCATTTCTTTCCCTGGACTTCCAGAAGCCTAGATGCCTCCTACCTTCAAAGCCAGCTGAAGTCAGAAGAGAGAAATTTCACCTCAAGCATTAAAATTAAGTGGAGGAAGATATCCAGATTTATCCCACGTCTTGAATTGACACCCAAAGATTTATAGCTGAGTCTGGGTATTAACTGCCTCACTTGTAAAATACAAAGAAGAGGAGAAAATGAGTCATATATTACTTGAATAGACATCTTTGCTGTTTTCACAACAGTTTTAACATAGGTGAACACATCAAATAAAACTAGACCTTCACCTCACCTGAGAACATTCACTCCTCTTGTAACGAACACTTTCTCTTTTAATTGCTTCACCCTTTTCCTCATTACATAATCCTCCTATAACCTTACAACTACAGTATCTTCATTTACAACACAAACTTTTTTTTTTAATGTAGCAATGGTAGTCATTCTTTAACTATGAAGTTACAGCTAACCTCAAGTAAAGCTTCTTTTCAGAAAAGAAAAAAAAATCAAGAGCGCAAAAATACTTTTTCTAAGCATTTAAACTGCAGTGCCATTTTTGAAAAAAACTTGGGCAGATAACTCACTTTGAAAACTGTACCATGTTTTAAAGTTAGGAATTCTGAAAACAATCCTGTAATTTGAGGTTTATCCAACATTTCTAGACTAATGATTTTCCAGAAATTTTCTATCGCTCTTCTTATACTACATGTTCAGAGAACTGCACAATAAATTGCATGCACATGAAACACACTTTAATCTGGGCCTTATTTAAAGTTGCCTTCAAATGCACTACTTCAGAAGAAGAAAAAGCTATGAAAATATACAGATTTTGTTTTACTTTTAAGAGCAACTTACATTGTTATGGACAGTACAGGCAGTAATACTGTGTTGGATAATCTCAGTCATTGCTTTTAAGACCCCATATTCATTCACTTGGCCAAATTACAGAAAGCACAAGCCTTTTATGCCCAAATACCTCCTTAACCATCTTTCAGGCTGAACTGATCAGATTTTATTTTTTTTTTTTTTAAGTAGCTAAGATAGTTCACTCATTTCTGAATGTTTTTAAACAGGAAAATATCCCCCCTCCAGCTGAAAACATTTTAAAATCTAGTCTGTTGGAACACTCTAGCACTTGAATGCTGTGCAACACTGACAAGCAGGGCATGTTCTTGTCTTAGGAAAGCACTGTGTACCATCACAAGGAAGACCTGCTCAGGTTTGCTTCAGCTGTAAGACTTTGCAACACCACCCTGCTCACATGCTACACTGAGATCATACAGAATTTCACAACATCTCTCTGCTGATCTACAACACGTTTCACCTTCTTGCATGAGACCTCTGCACCATGGTGTGGATGTAAGCCTAGCCACAGGATAGCTAAGGACACTTCATCCTAGGACTGAGAAATACTTTTAATTCTCTTAAAAATCAGTTGGGTGCCATCAGGAGGATAGCTAGGACACAGGGGAGGAGGAAACCAGAAAAGGAATTAGAGTTCAAAACAGGAACAGAAGAAGAAACTGCAGAGAGAAAGAGACAGACGTGTAAGACGCTGATGGGAAAGCAGAGTCCCAAAGACCCAGCCACTACAGCATGCAGAGCTTCAGAGCCTGGACCCACTTTCTGCATTTCCTCATTCTTTTGGTGGACCAGGGACCACCCTCAAGATGTGCCTCTATCCTCTTCTAATTAATGATGCAAAGACTATAGAAAGAAAACAACATGTCTAGCTAAGATGTTTAAATGTCACATAGGTAAATTGATTTTATGCTTGTCTCTTAAGGTTTGTCTATTTTTTTTTTTTAATTTTTTTTTTTTGGTAATCATGTTGGGGGAGCCACACAAAGATTTTTCATGAGTGCCTTCTGCTCGAAATATTTCAAGAGTCTATGCAGAAGCATTAACCATTCACAGCTGTAAATTAAATGAAAGGTATTTGTTACGAAATACTAAACCAATGCCTCATTTCTTTATTTGTAATGCATGGATGTCCCCTCAGTGAGGCAATATAAAAAAAAATATTTTTTAAAAAAAACATATATAAAGCACTTATATGAAACTGTAATGAAGAAACTGGGGAGAAAACATTAATCCAGAATTTACTTATAACTTTGGATAGAATTATCTGAACAACGGGATTAAAAAAGAAAAACCTCAGTGAGTGAACACCACGCATCCTGTCTAACAAATGAGGCTGGAGTGCTCTGGGAAAAACACCATTTGATCAAAAAACTATATAACAGTGATACGTAGATGGAACCTGACTTAGGAAAGAATTCCAGCATTTCTTAAATTCAGATTGCCTTGAGTTTGCAATTTTAAAGTCATTGAAGCAAGGTTTTATGTACTAAGGGAGGGGTTTGTTTGTAACAAAACTTCAAATGCTCATATAACCAGTGACCTACATCCTTCTGTTTATGAACTGAAAATAAGACAAGTTTATGACATGGCAATACAAAGACTAAGCATCAGGAAGAACAATGAAGTAATCCAAAACTTAGCTTTTCAATCTTAAATTGCTGGGGAAGCAAAGAAACTGAGTGGAAAGAATAGATGAAAAAGAGTAAGAAAAGGACAGGGACAAAAAAATCATAAGAATACATAAGGTAGAAAAAGGAGCACAGAAGACAAAATGGCTAAAGTGTTCTGCATTTATCTAAAACCCTCTCTTCAGATAAAAATTAACTTCACAGCATCATGTGCCTATACTAACACCGGGAATGCCTTCATCACTTGATGGAACACAGCTGCTCCTCTCTAGATTTATATAGTAACCCAATTCAAAGCTTCTCGCACTAAGTGAAAAAAAATTTAAACTTTTAATAGCTAAAATTTCAAAGCATATTTGATATTACAAAAAATTGTAATGGAAATATTACAAAGTGAGTATGTGAGGATATGACCACCTCAGCAGTGTTGCAGAGATTTTTATCACTATCACTTCATACATCAACCCCAAATATAAAGCAGTTCCTCATAACAGATGTGTAATTACAAGGTATCACTAGGAGTCTCATTCTTACTCAAGGGATGTATTTCCATTAGTAACCTAGCCATTTGTAATTCTGATTTTTTGCTGATTTTATTTTGCCAGTTAGACAGTGCCCACAGAGGTCAGACTGCTGACAGGAGCAGGACGTGGTGAGGTTTCCAGTGAATGACAAGACTTTGCTGTGGAACCCAAACCTAACCCATTCTATCAGCAGCTGTCCAGCTTGTTCCAGAACAGCACCCTTACCCGGACACCGCTGGACTGTCACCTCTGAGAGAAAAATACTGAGTGGTTCTTCAGACGAGATAGGGGAAGGAAAAAAAAAAAAAAAGAAAAAAGGATAATGTGGGCAGACACCACCAAAGGGAATTTCTTTTGTTAACAAAGGCAAAACTTGGTATGTCTTCTGGGTTTGACACTACAAAGCATGAGGGCAACTGATTAGGCAAGACCATTTTCACTTTTTCCTCCCCCCCCCCGTTTTGATATTAGAGTTTAACACTAACAACTGGATTATTTTAAATGCTGTTCATGCATAACAATTTCAGAGGCTTACCTTCTAAGCAAAATCTGTCATTCTGTTGTGGTTTTATACACTTTTTTCCTTTCCACTAAAAACAGTAGCAGATATTTTAAAGTGCCACTACAATTATTAGTGACTAAGAGTTTTCACAGAAAACATGTTCACAACCAAAATATCCATACCTCAGAAGGATCAAAACATACCCACACAGTTTTACAGAGTGCCATGGCAAGGGCAACATTAGAGGGATGTGCGCTCATTCTAACCCTGCGTTAGTCAATGAAAAGACTACCCATTCATTCTGTAAATTGCAAGTCAAAAAGGCAGACGTTGAATAAACCTGACCATAAAATCTCAACGTTTTACTTAATTAGAGAGGAAAGGGGGGTTACACCATCTTCCACAAAAATCTGAAACTTTTCATAAATAGCAAATTATACAAGGAGTGCAGGATAAACACACTAACTTCACAGAATTAAATTATATTAACAGGACAATTAAGCATTTAAAGTAAAAAGCACGTGCTGACTCTCTACACAAAAATAAATAGGAAATTCTTTTCACAAAACTCCCCTCTCCTAATGACCCCCCATGAACCTAGTGATACCAACAGTTTCCTGACACAGCCCAGCTCAAACCAGGCCAAGACGACTCGGTGATAAAATACTAACAATCGCCAGGGCCTCCTCGACATCAGCAGTCTTCTCTTACCAGTGGACAGATGGACGACAGACAGCTGTGGTGAGGAAACTCTGGGGTACACTCTTAAAAAAAAAGACTAGGCACATAAATGCTGAAACGCACAACCCATGTGTTTTATCTAGAGTGGTAGTCCAGGGAGTCAAATGCAAGAATAAGAGGAAACAATACCAAACAGAGCAGAGGAACGTATTTACTATAAAAACATTGCATTTCTCCTTTACAAACGCACTATTAACTGACAGGCTAGTCCCTGGCTGACACACCCCGCGCAGAACATGGCCTGGCCGGCACAGGCTCTTCCTCTCTGGGATGCTTCTTCCACCCTTGCCCTCCTGCTCCTTGCCTCGCCTGCCAAAGCTGCGTGCCCGCTCCACCACGGCTAGGGCACAGTCCTGGCCTTCCTACGCAAAGAACGTGGCACTCGGGAGTCCCTCAGTGCCAGCAGACAAATGTCCTTCCTTCCCCCAGAGCCACAGTGCTCCGGCTGTGTCCTAGGGCTCCTTGGAGAGCCCAGAACTGAGAAAAACGCAAAATGTTGTATTCACAAGGCAAAGCTGAGTAACAACGGGTTTGTGTTGGACGTCCTGCTCCCTCCCCTCACAGGCATGCTCAGCAGCTCCCCAAGAACAGGAGGGATTGCCTCCCCATCCCCAGGATAAGGGGATGGCACCCCCAGGCCTCCAGGAGGGGTGGTGTGGTGCTTTGTGTTTCCCCAGCCCCCCAGTACACCAGCTGGGTCAAGAGGGTTTCTTAAGACCCACAACCAAAGGGAGAAGACACAGGGTGACAGGCCTCACTCTCCCACTGAACAACCCAAGCCCAACCTAGAAACAAAACCTATCCACGTAGGAATGGCACACAAATACCTATGTGAATATGTATAGAAGCTGTTTGGCCTCAGGAAGGACAAAGGTAACCCATACTTTGCCAAAGGCAACCCTCATACTGAAGCATGGGCTGCTGGTGTCATAAACACCAAGCTTCACAAATTTTTCAGTCTTTCAGGATGACCTCCATGCTTGACAAGGAGGTCTGAGGGCTGGCAGTACTTCCCCTGCCCCAAAGTTCTGAATACCTGACCTAGACACTGCTAGGAAATTAAATAATTTGAATTGTTCTGATAAAACAATCATTAAAAGCATCTACAAAACCTCATTTATTCTTAAAGCTGTGACCTAATGAAGAGACTACCTGTTTGTTTAGTTTTATAAGTATCTATTTCTTCAGACCTCAGATCCCTTTGAATTCATTCTTCACTGAACTACAGGATCCCTCAGGGAAAGAGAAGGACCTTGTAAAATGAAGCACTTGGGAAGTCAGTAAACAACACTATAGAAAATTAACTTTTATAAGGAGAGTAACAGAACAAACAATGGATGTCTCTGTTTTGGCCTCAGATTTTGAGACTCTCAACTATCGATCCTCTAGTCTGAAATTTCAGCTGTGCTCCTAACATAAAAATATAGCAGCTACTTCAAGAGGTGGTGAAAAATGAGAACCAAGTTACTCTGTAATAAAGCTATAATTCTTGATAAATCCAGTCTCTGTCCTTTAAATTATTTACATATGACAAGTTTGTTCTGTACAGGTGTCATCCTATCAGCAAGACATGATGCATTTTATCATTTAATTTAACATGTTATTTGCAGCCTGAATTCAAAAAGCATGAGAAAAGTCACATTAAGATCAAAACATTGCTAAGACTACAGCAAGAAGCGTACAACAGCTAAGAGAATAGCATAATTTGATCATAAATGTCACCTAAAATACTGAAAAGAAAAAAAAAAGGTGAGGTTTATTTTCAAGCGTATTTCAAGTTTGCCCTCAAAGTTGCCTTAATACAATTAACACCTCCTTTTCATGTCTGCAGCATCCACAGACTTTCAACTCCAACAGTTACAGTGCTGAGCCAGATTATGCGAGAGGTCTCTGAGAAAGTGCACACACCTATGAGCAGGAATCCACCGGCCTTCTTTAAATTAGAGAAGCAAAGGTCTACTGTACTATATAGTACTTCCAAACTGTTGTTTCACTCAGATATGCCAGAATAATACTGCAACACTCTGCAAATGCAGAGGAGTAACATATCTAACTGTGCAAACAAGATATCTGATATTCCTAAAACACAAGCGAAGTTACTGTTTGGCCACAGACACTGACAGGGAAAATATTTCAGAAGTAAACACATACAATCAAAAATTATGTAGGAAGTGTTCCGCTTCATACCGGGGATGAAGCCTCTAGGTGCTGACAATACAAGAAGTGTTACATAAGACTGTGCACTTATTTTTAGAAGCACATTACAAAATTAAGTACTACGCTGGAATCTGTTGCAGAGCCATGGACAGTTACATCAATGTGCACAAAGAACAATTGCTCAGTTGGAGCAGAATATTAGATTTGATTCAGATTAGAGTTCTCTCCTGCCAATCCCAAAACATACTGAACCATCTGAGACTAAGAAAGTTAATTTTCATTCATTAAAAAAAACCAAAACAACGCAACAAACCACAAACACACTCCTAATCATAAATATGGACATATTCTCTTCTATGAGCAGCAGAACTAATAAAAACTCATTTCTTACAGATTTGTTCTTTTGTTTCTTAATACTTCTCCCACACCACGATAACCCTCAACTTCCTTCTTTTCTATGTCTCTTCATGACCGTCTCTCTCGCCGCCGCTCCAGGGAAGAGAGTCACGGTGCAGACACTGTGGATGTCTGCATGTGCTCACAGGCTGCCTGACCAGCTGCCACCGTACAAAATATATACTAGATCAGGTCTATCTCTTTTCCAAGGGGGTGCACTAACTTGGACTTCCTTCCTCTACCTAGACACAATTTTATGAGGTCTGTAGGACCATAATTTGAGTCTTAATTTCTCTTTCTGATTTAAGTTTCCATATATAAATATATTTTTAAGTATAAATTAAGTGAAATGCTTAACTTTTGACTCAGAAGTTGGGTTACCTATATATACTTGACTTATTTTAAATTGTTATGTATACATTCACTGAGGGACAGACAAACCAAATAACCTCACAAATCACACCTCCCCCCCAAAAAAATGAATCAAAGTTTCCTAGGCATTTGCTTTCTTTAAACAGTACTAGATACCGCGGAATGAAGCCGGAATGCACTTGCCTAGATTAAACTTTGCTCTTCCCTCACCATCTCCAATTTTCACCGTTCCTCTCATTTTCGCCACTTTTTAAAAAACTACAGCTAACTTTGTCATCACGCATCACACTGCTCTTCAAAACAACCCAACCTGAATTTATCAATATTGCTTCCCCCATTTCTTGCAGATACAGACATAAAACTATCCATTAAGCGCATCCTACTGTCAACAGATTTTACTACCACTGTTTGTTCATTTGCAGCCTACGTTATTCCTCTTCAGGCTCTTTGCTAAATAGATTAACAGCATGGCCTGTGGACTACGCTTAGTCTACTGAGTTTTAAAACACACCTCTCAAAATGTTTTTGAAAACCAGACTGTGCAGACACAGGTATTCACTGATATAGAAAAGTCCAGCAGTTGTACACTGGACAACAAGTTAAGGGGCAGCTAAAAACACCTGCTCTCAGTGAGTCACTCCTGGCTGCCAACGAGACCTGCACTCAGTCATCCCAGTTTTCAAGACTTGAGCTGTTCCTAAAAAAACAAATTCAGTCTAGTAGCGTATTTAAGAAAGGGAGGCCTGAAACTGAATCTACAGTTAGGACCCTAAAAGAACTGCCAGATGCTTTAAAAAAAAGGTCATTTAAACTAAAGTTACGTGTCTTTTGAAGACAAATAAAAGATTAGGATCACAGCTAATATCAACAGTTTGAAAATTCCTAATTAAACTGTCATGAACATACTACTTGCCATCAAGCATATACTGCTGGTAGTCACAATACGCACCTACCCGAGATAAGGAAAGCTCAGAAGAGCACCAGTCTCTTGGAAAACTACATTTTACCCTTCCAAGAAATTTGGAATACCTCCTGTTTCATCATAGATGCCCCACAACATACCTGTTCTTATATAACTGAACTTCCATGAATCAGGGGGAAAAATAATATATTTATTGCCCAAAGCATATCATCCTGAAAGTGCCCAAAAGTTCCCCCCCCCAAAAACCACCTCACCCCCCCCAAAAACCCCAAAACCAAACGAAACCAAACTCCATATCACAAAAGCACAGGAACCTGAATTTACTTCAACTTCTGCCATGAAATAAAGAGATACTGACTTATTCTCATGTATAATGCTGATCTTGATCAATTTAATCTTGAAGAATCAACTTACTAGAAATGTGCATCCACATCCAGTAAATAAGCCAACAAATTAAAATTTCAACATGAGGTACCCTTCTACTTCACGATGATGCTTTTGACATGTTGAAAAAGGTACACCACACAGCAAAGTATCAAGAACGCTACTGAGATTGCAACAAGTTAATCAAATCTCTCACATAAAAAGATTTTTACTGTGAACTGTTTTACAGGCGGACACAATATTGCAAGGTACTTCTAATGTTCAGAATTGCTCATCATCTCTTCAATCTTTCAAAAGTTGACACTGCGTACAGCTCTAATTTCTTTTTGAAAACCTTTCAGACTTCCACTTCTCCACACCACAAAGTATGGTATTAAACTCTCAAGAAGAGAGAAGCCCTTCTTCTATACTTTTTTTTAGCCTACTTAGTCATTATATAAAATACCTGCTTCGCAGCTATTTTCCTGGTTTGGACTCTTTTTTTTTTTTTTTTTTAAATATATTTATACACAACAAGTACTTTCTCGCAAACTGCAGTACTGCTGAATGGTGAAAGACTCCAAGCATATACCTGAACAAGTCCCCTACACAGCAGAGCAACAGAAAAGGAACTTGGCAGACCTTTTTTCCATCATTATAATTCTCTGGCAACACTTCCTTTGCAAGAACAGCTTTCACAATTAGAACAAAAAAATGCATTAAAAATAGTTACAAAGAATAGTCCGTTTACCTCAAACAATGCAAGGTTTTAGTAGGCTGGAAGGGGAAAAATACTATTCCAGTGAAGCTTGAAGAAAAAAACTCACACAGCCATATAGACTGTATGACAAAGTACGCAGTCCACTGACACAAACATTACTTATTTTGCACTAGGACAGGCATCTTCCTACAAACCTTAGACAGAAGATATGACATTACATTATCACTGTCTGTGTTACGAAGGCAGCCTTAGAAAAACTTGTTTGCCGAGAAGTTGCCTACAAATCTAAACATTCGCAGTTTATAATTTAAAATAGTTGGTGGTTGTTTTAATGTAATTAGTCATACTGCTTCTTTTTGGTGCCTGGAAACTCCTTGCTATTGTTTTTAAATACACACATATTTAGATTGTAATAAAAGTGTTGCGGACATACAGTTCTGAAACACGTAAGGACAAACAATCAACTGCCACCTACTGAATTTGGTATAGGACCATTTGGGGGGGGTTAACGTTGCTTTCTCTAACTATGCATGTTAACTGCTACTGGTATCTAGTTCCACAGAAGCCTTGAACCATGCAAGTAAAACACGGGAAAGCATCACCCATCACTTCAGTAGGTAACTCAGAAAGACAGAAAGCATGCTCCAACTCTTATGCTTACGCTCAATCCACTGCATTACTGTCTGCTCAGCGAGAGTAATACAAAGGAGGAGTTTCCATTTTACTTCCCACAAATACACCAGCATTTTAGACTAGTTTTCATTTTAAATAAGCTATACCTTTTTACAAATAACTTGACCTCAGCCAACAATATTCAACCATCACTGATCTCAAATGCATGAAAAATTTGAAGGCAGAACTTTGAAAACGCTTCAGAAGTTCATTAAACTGCTCACTGCAACCAAAAAGAACCCTGAGCAACATGGGGTACAAGATGATGCTTAAAAATACACGCACACACCCAAATTATCCCAAATCAAAATGAAAACAGGAGGAAACAATGGTTTACATACTAACGAATTTCTGATCAACAACTCTTGCATTGAAATTCAACAAGAGGAGGATGTGTCTGAAAAAAGTCTCAATTATAAACATGTTTTAACCTACCAGCATAATCTGAAAGGAATCCTCCTAGGAAATGTAGAGAGTTGTGAAATTAAATATATTAGCAGTGTAAAGAGTGGTCAGATGGCAGAGCAAGCAAGCCAAGGGGAAAAAATAATGCACGCTTTTCGGTAACACTACTGATAACCAATGCTATCTCAAGACAAATTGCGGGGGCTTAGTAACCTCTCTGGGCCAGGATCATTGACACCTTGATTTGGGTCCTGTTACACAGCCAGAGCAGAAGCTGAGCTGGTACACGCTACAAAGCAAATACTCATTCTTCAGCAGAGCATTATAAATGAAAGATAAAGTATAAATTAAAAGCAATCTGAACATTTTATGGTTTGTTTGGGTTTGTTTTTTTTATTTTTGCTGATACAAACATAAAAAGTTTCTAAATCCTATGCAGAAATCTCTTACTGACTAGCACAGACCATGTTTGGTATACACACACCTTCTCTAAAAACAAAGTAATTCCATAAGGACAATTTTAAACATCCTACCATGCAATAATTTCATTTGACACAATTCTTCCTACACTGTCGTAGTGCTCAGTAAAAGCACAGTTAGCTGTCAACGTACAGCATCCATCCTGAAAACTCTCACACACAAAGTTAACTGTCAACATGCAAGTAGGTGCTTTTAAGTCAATGAGACTACCCACAAACTTTCAGTTGTTCACATGTTTTTACAGGAACCTGGGTCAGGAGACCAACGTAACACACACAAACACAGAACGTATGTGCTAAAGCACATTTGGAAAGAAAAAGAAAACAAAAAAAACCGGCCAACCCTATTCAGGAAACACAACTGAAACAGGTTGTTTTGAATTGCTCAGTACAGCATATCTGAGACATCAGGATAAATTTCAAGCAAAAATATTAGCAGATCTCTGTTGTGTAGAAGAATGTTTACATACAATTTTTTATTTATTTATACCTCAAAAGCCCAGATGAAACAAAGTTAACCTAACTTGAACTTCTTGGCTTTTCACAACAAGCACTGTAATTCATGTGCACACTGTATTAATAACAACTAAAAAAAAAAAAAAAAAAGAGAAAGACTGTATCACTTAGAGAGCAAACATTTACATCTGTGGCAAAAAAAAACCATTCTTTTGACTTACTATGGTACTGTACTTCTATATAAACTGCCACAGAGCTTTCTATCTAAGCTAACATTTGGAAACACAGGCAACAAATACAGCAAGTATTCTGCCAGGAATTTATTATGTTTTTATTTTTTTTAAGCATACATTTTTTAAGATGGCTTTTAAAAATCTGTATTCAAGCACATTATAGCTTTAAGGGAAGACATAATAAAAAAAATTAAATACAAGGATCTACTTACTTCAGAACAAAATTCTGTACTTGGAAGCTTAGACGCACCTTCTACACCACCTCATAACAAAACAAGCAATTCAATGTTTCTCTTAAGTTTCCAGATCAAGTCAGAAAGCCAGGTGCAAGAAACCTCTCTTTTAATTCAACTATGGCATATTTTTAAGTTCTAATCACTTCTGGAGTCAATAACAACAAGGAGGTTCAAGATATTTTTTAATAAAAAAAGTTATAAGACTGCTCTAAGGCTATAACGAGGTTACAACTTTGCACTACTACACAACAGACAGACCCTTACATCAACACAAAAACAAGTAAAATTTTTTTTAAAAGCTACAGCAGAGGCCAAAAATGCAACAATGGTTCTAATTTCAGAGCTAATCTCTATCTAGACAGAAATACATTTAGAAGTATAGCAAATACAGCAGAAATACTGAGACCTCCCATTCCACTGTGGGCACGCACAACCTTCCTATGAAGGGACTGAGGCACAGATCAAGATTTTCAGGTGCAAACAGCCACTTATGGGACCAGTTTTTAGCATCAAACTTCAGGACGTGTTAACTGCCCTATTTTTCCACTGAATAACAATTCTCTAAAATTAGACTCTTTTAAAGAGAATTCAGCTTAAATTTTTCATAAATTCCAGGGATTGTTTTCTTCATTTTCAGTTCTTAGCCAAGGGCTTTTGCTTTCATTTGTTGGTAGAACTGACACACAAATGGGTTACAATAACAGTGACTACTTTGACAGCAATATTAAGTTTCTAGAAGAGATGTGTAGACAAGGTTTATCTACTACTACACTCTTAGCTTTATCAACAGCTTCCTGAAAGTGAAACGGAAATACACTTGCAAGTCAAGACAGTCAGCTTATGATAGCGAGTATTCAAATCCCCTCCCAAAATCAGAAGCAGTCAACACCTTGAATTTTAGCATGCTGGCAGAGTTCTCAACATAAACAACAGTGGAAGTTGGGGGGAAAAAAAAAAAAAAGAAAAAAAAAAGCACTGGACACATACATTGCCTTCAAGATCATAAAATCGGATCTTGCGAGTTGTGTTCTATTCACATGCCACTATAAGAGAACTCAAAGAACACCAACAAACACACACCAACTCCTCCAGGTCCAAGCAAAGACGCCTTTGCACTATAAACCTAAACAATTATTTTGCTCTTGCAGGTCTTTACAAGTCTTAACAGTCTGAAGCATATCCAAGTTTCCAGAAACAGAAAGGTTTCCACTAACTGATGTGACAGCAGGTTTGATCATCTCAAACTCCCTTCCCCCAGCTGCAGAGTTAAGACGAGCAGCCAGTCACCAGCACCAGATGTTACCGCCGTGCAGGCACGCAGGAACGTCTCCTTCACACGCTCGAGTCACACGCAGCTTCTGCTGCTGATCCACACCTAACACGCGCGCGTTTTCATTTTCTCACGTCACAAAACCTCCAAAACAAAGTTACCTGTAACTTCACCAAAAAAAACAAAAAACAAAAAAACCCCCCAAAAAAACCCAAACCTGCCCCCAAACAGAACCGCTAAACCCAGGATCCCCGTAAGCAGCCCCTTCTCTCTGTCAGGAGCCCACGTACACTAACTACACGCGAGGACTGCCCCTCGCACCCTCCCCAGTGTCCCGTGTCCCCCCCGGACCCCTACCCTGTCACCCACCACCACCACCCCCCCCCCCGGCCCCGGCTCACGCCAAAGCTTCGCACCGGCCCCGGGGACGGCCGGCTCCCTCCTCCGCCGGCAGCGCTGGGGAAAGCGGCTCAAGTTTGTTTTACGAACGCGTCCCGGGGAACACCAGAACCTCTTCACGCACCACCTCAACCGCCGCCGGCAGGAGAGTGGGAAAGGCGCAGTCAAAAAAAAAAAAAAAAAAAAAAAAGAATCCCCCAAATATCTTGTTTTTCCAAAGAAAACCAGCCAGCAGCACCCCGGTCCTCTTCACCCCGGGCCTTCCCGGGGGCCGGCGGAGCAGGCCGCAAAGGCCACTCCGGCGAGGAGCTCAGCCCGGCGCCGCCCGGGAGCGGGGCCGGCGGCAGCCCCGGCCGTGGGCGGCGGGTTTCGCTTCCCCCGGGTGGGGAGGGGAAGGCAGGAGGGGGTCGGGGCCGGGCGACCGCGCACCCCCCGCCGCGGCGCGGAAGACGGGCTCGGAGCGGGGTCGGAGGAGTTGAGGGGGGGAGCGGGGAGGTGGGGGGGGGGGGGGGGTGCCGAGGAGGCGGCCGCCGCTAGGCCCGGCGGCGAGGCGGCGTCGGCGGGAAGGAGCCGTCCCGGGCGGGCCGAGCGGGCCGCGGGGCGAGCTGCCAACGGCGGCGGCGGAAGGATGCGGGGCCCAGGCACCGCTGGGCCGCGGCCTTCGGCCTCGGCCGGCCCCGGAGCCGGAGCCCGGCGGCCGCCGCCGCCTCCCGCGGCCGCGGAGGAAAGCGGAGGTCGGCGAGCCGGGTCGGGCCTGCGGCTGCGCTCCCGGCTCGGGCGCCGCGCGTCCCCCCCCGCTCCCCCTCGGAGACAAAAGCTAAACGGAAACCCGGCGGGACGGCCCCGGACCCGCAGGGCCCCGCCGCGGGCCGCGACGCCGCCCGGCCCTCCCTCATCGGTCCGCGGACGGGACGGCGACCGGGCCCGGGGCGGCGACGGCGGCGGAGTAGGGGGGGGGAAACGACGACCGGGGAGGGGGCGGCCGGGGCCGGACTCACCGCATGAATTTTCTTGTCCCGCGGATTCAAGATGGCTGAGTATCCAGCACGGAGGATGCTGGGGGAGCAACCTTTACCCTCTGACCCGGCCGCCGCCGCCGTGACCCCCGCCGCCGCCGCCGCCGCTCGGCCCGGCAGCCAGCGCCGAGGGGCGGGGGCAAGCGCCGGCTGACGGCCCGGCCCGCAGCGGAGCGGCCCCGCGGAGGGGCTGAGGGCGACGGGGCGGAGGAGGAGGAGGAGGAGGAGGAGGAGGAAGAAGGAGCAGCGCGGCTCGCTCGGCTGCGCTCCCTCCGCCTCCCGCGGGAGACGCGGCCCAGCGCTTGGGGCCGCGCAGGCCGCCGGGCCCAGCCGAGACTCCGCGGGCCTAGGCCGGCCGCGAGGCGCCGGCGCTGACAGAGACGCTGCCGGCCGGGGACGAAGGGGGGCTCCGGCCCCCATTTTGTGAGGGGAGAGGGCGGGTCGGAGGAGGGGTGCGGGGGCGGCGGGGCTCCCTGAGGAGGCAGGAGCCCGCCGGGGGTGCCCGGGGAGCGGGGGGGGGGGGGGGGGGGGGGCTGTGGAGACCTACGCCGGCCGGCCTCCCCCGGGAAGGGCCCCGGCCTCCCGAGGGGCTGCCCCATCTCCTGTGGCCGCGGCCCGTCCGCTCTGCCCGGGTGACAGAGCCCGGGAGGAACGGCCCGGCCTTGCTGAAGGCTGTGCCTTCGCCTGCGGAGGATCTAGGTCAGGAGCTGCCGCCCTGGTGGGATAAATCCTGTGAAAGTTGGTATTTTCTCTGCCAGCGGGCAGGCAGGCCCTGCTATCCGCTTCGTTATTAAAATGGGAAAGCGTTGCCAAGATGACACAACCGGACTTTTTAATTTGTCGGCTCTGAAAGCACGCGTTTTACAACAGTGGCTCCGGTACGGCACACGCTGATGCGCAAAACACTCGTAATGCAAATAATCCCCTTGAATTCAATGAGACTGTCAACGGCACAAAAGCTAAGCCTGTGCACAAGTGTTTACAGGATCGAGGCCAACGTTCTTTGTGAAGTGGCTTCTCTGCTCCGTCAAGAAAAACAACGGCGCTTCTACCTTAATTTTGTTATGAAATCATCACGTAGTTCAAAAAATTCAGACAAAAAGAAAGACAAACGTATAATACTTTACCAGAAACAGTGGGTTTCTTTCAATAATTTCACGTGTGTGCTTTCTTCTCAGGTTTGATGCTGGACCTCCAAACTGAATTGAAAAAATAAGTATTCAGTAGGTCACACGATACTAATGTTTTATAGACATGTTAGTACTGCAGTAACATCTCTGTCAACATAAGTTTCGAAGATGAGCGAACACAGTCTTTCATCTAAGAGAGGAGGCCAGTTTCTTAATGCCACCACAGTTGTGTGCTGAGCTTGGGTGCCATGTCATTGAAAGGAATGTCTATGCACTTTGCCCAGGAAAATACTGCTTTTTCTTATTCTAATATTTAAACCTTTCCTTTGTCACGCAAATATTCATGCATTTGCTATAAACAAACCATTATAAAACAGCAGAAGTGACATCCTGTTTTAAGTAGAGTATCTCTGAACTTCTGGAGTACTTTAGTTGTTCAGTCTGAAAAATCAAAGATTTCTTTACACCACATGACACATACAAAGGCAGCACTTTTAGGCAGAAAACAGTAATGAATCTTATTAATCTTTCCTGTTGTTAAATAAGCTTTTCTATAGTCTGACTGACCCTTTTTACATCCATTTATAAACATTTTGCTTCATTATGTTTCATTTTACACTTTAATGGTCTGAGTTTCTTTTTCAAAAGCTAATTTTCATTGTATTTCCCCAAAGAGAAGTCATTTAAGACTTAGGATACCCAATGATATGATGCAAGTAAACTAAGCACCTGACACTGTCATTTCATCTGCATGGGCTGATCTCTGTCCATTGCAAAATCACGGTTTACATGCAAATCAATTGGCATTTATACGACAAGAAGCCTGTATAGTTCAACAGAGCTAGGGAACGGGTGAAAAATAGGTTTTCTTGTCTTAGACTGGTTAGCTTAGTGCAACAACCTAACTAGCAATCACAATGTGTGTAAATTGTGATTTAAATTCTGTTAATTAAAAAAAAAATCTAACCTGCCCTTCTGCCTAAAACTATGTGCTTAGTTGAGGAACCTCGTCACTGCCGCTGTAGTAGGTGTGTATTTGACTTCCTCATTTGTTTTCTTAAAGAAAGTGAAAGCTGTTAGCATCTTCATGCTTTAAAATAAACTTTGAAGCTGCTGAAGAGGATGTATTGTCATATATGTGTTCATACATTTGCTAGTTTTAGTCTTGGCTCAATACATTTTTCTACAATGGTGAGGCCTGTTTTGCATAGTTGCACCTGCTTAATTAAAGAAGTGTCCTGAGCTCATTTAATGCAATGGCTGCTAATTGTGCATGGACACTCCTAATCTGTTTTGAACCTTGTATGATTCAGTTTGACCTCCTTGTGGAAGTCTTCGTCTACAAACAGATATGCATTTGTTATTTTTAATCTCATTTAATCAATGGTATCTTTTTTTCCCCTTGGCTTATTTCACAGACTAGGCTGATACACACCAGTTTTTAATCAATGTAAGAATGTCTATAGGAGTCAGGCTGCAAACTTTTGTCTATGACAGCACAGGTGAAGGAACTATGATACATGATGGCAGCAATTTCAAAGAACCTGTCCTGCAGGTGGTTGCATGTGCAGGTCCATGCAGTCAACAGTTCCTGTGGTGCTCTTAAAGTCAATCAGCACAGTCTTTTACCTGATCTTCATGAAAGCCGGGGCCTTAATGTGCATGTTCTGAAGCAGTCGTGACACTCCTCTAGCAGCCACTTGGATTTCTGGCTGGCTATTGCTTCGGCTAATGCCCACAGAAGGCTAAAAGCCTACAGCATCTGGCTGGAAAAGTGGGGAAGAGGTCATCAAGGGAGACGGATGTGCTCAGAATCCCCAAACGCTTTCTTGTCAGGGCTCTGGGTGTTCACTGGAAATTCTCTGCAGTTTTTCTGAACCTTTGCTCCAGAGAGTTTGTGGATGCTCTTTGGCCCCGTTCAGATGGAGCTCCCGACAGATGTGGGCATTGCGATCACAGAAGTGGGAGGAAGGCGAATTGCCCAGAGTATGTGCAGGGCACAGTTAGGGTGTTCCACTTTACCAAAGCATAAAATTAAATTAGTCATAGTAAGACCACCATCCTCAATCGTGAGTGGAGGCAGAACATGCTGAATAGCCAGCCTTGTAAGTAATTTTTAAATAGAACATAAAAGTGCATTGGAGCGCAGCAAGGGTCTTTCCTTCTCCCAACTATAGCTTGTCCCAGTATTCCTCAGGAAAAACAAATACAGTTCAGTCACCTAGAGCGAGGGTTAGCAGCTTTTCAGCAGTGGTGAAACAGGCTGTATTTTTCTTTCTCAAATTAGGGTTTAAGTCCCTTGGAAGAAACAGCTTGAACCAGAAGATAGTGCCCCTCTATTGCAAGGTGCGTTTGATGAGCTAAAACAGTGAAATACCTCTTCTGCAGGAGGCAAAGGTGTCTGATTTCTGCTGAACTCACAACTGTGGGAGACTCATGAATCAGGAGCGGCAGCTTCTCACGGATGTCTTTCTTGCCGCATGATGTTCAACAGTCTCTCAGTTGCTTTCTTTG
Organism: Haliaeetus albicilla; assembly: GCF_947461875.1. Classification (NCBI taxonomy): domain Eukaryota; kingdom Metazoa; phylum Chordata; class Aves; order Accipitriformes; family Accipitridae; genus Haliaeetus; species Haliaeetus albicilla. The sequence goes on from NC_091510.1 coordinate 14,700,725, forward strand.
GAAGAAGGTTGTAGGGTTACAGCACTGCTCTGAGTTAATCTTTGCCCTAGAAGAACGTAGCAGATTTTTTTTCATAAAATAGCCTATTTGACTTTTTAAATATTTCTAAAACACAAGGATAAAAGTGTGTCAAAGTGTACACCAAATCTGATACTAAAGATCTCACCAGAGAGGTGTTAAAACATTTTTTTCAAGAATAAAAGCACTAAGACCTCTCATTTTCCTACTGTATTTACTAATAATTCTTTATTATTACACTAAAATGGAGCACAAAATACTTAGATTTGGGAAGATTTGGTAAGATTTGGTTAGTTAGTTTGACTTTTGCAAGTCAGTCTCCAATTTCTAGTTTATTTAGGAAAGGTAAGGGAAGGATCAGCTGTTTCCATAGCACTGTCCTTATCTATCCTTTCACTCCTACAGGGGATTTCCAGGGATGGCTGCTGGCAAGGGAAGCCCTAGAAGTGCAGCTCCATTACTGTTTTAGTGTTAAAACGCATCACAAGGTATCCACACAGATGGCCTCTCATCTGCTGGATTTGTAGTTTCCAGGAGGGAATATTGGGAGCGGAAGTATCTTTATCTCAGTCTCTCATATTTTTACTATCAGGAAACCCTATCTCAGCCTTCTGCTGTAGTGCCTTCAGTGTCTGATTTAGTGCTAATTATACCAGAGTACCAGGGAACAAAAATATCAAGTTTAAAAAGAAATCTGCCAATTCTGGAAAATAATATGACCCCAAACAGGAGATAAAATGTAAAATTTTCCTAAAATAAGATACTTCGTGCTGCTGTATAGCAACTAAGAGGTCTGCCAGAGTGCTGGTAAATGAGAGGATAAATCAAGAGTTAGAGATAGCAGCAGTTTCAACTATGTCTTAAGAGAAAGAGAATAATGCTGCAGACGGAAATATGTTTTCCAGAGGAGAGAAAGTGTTAGAGAAACACAAGCCGGTGTCAGAGTAGGTGCTGGCTGACATTCCCAAGCACGATTATCCCCGGAGAGACGGGACTTACAGCAGTGGTGACAGGGGAACCCTTCCTATCTCAGTTCTCAAGATAGCAGTCAGCGGTGCTCTTGCTTGTGGTTATTGGAGAGCTGCCTGGTCAGATGTGCTGTTTCTCATTTGAAACTATTAAACCATAGAATCACAGAATCATAGAATCATTTAGATTGGAAAAGACGTTTAAGATCGTCAAGTCTGACCATTAACCTAACACTGCCAAGTCTGCCACTAAACCATGTCCCTAAGTGCCACAAACACCTCCAGGGATGGTGACTCAACCACTTCCCTGGGTGGCCTGTTCCAATGCCTGACAACCCTTTTGGTGAAGAAATTTTTCTTAATATCCAATCTAAACCTGCCCTGGCACAAGTTGAGGCCACTTCCCTTTGTTCTATCGCTTATTACTTGGGAGAAGAGACTGACCCCCACCTGGCTACAACCCCCTGTCAGGTCTCCCCTCAGCCTCCTTTTCTCCAGACTAAACAGCCCCAGTTCCCTCAGCCGCTCCTCATCAGACTTGTGCTCCAGGCCCCTCACCAGCTCCGTGGTCCTTCTCTGGACACACTCCAGCACCTCCATGTCTTTCCTGCAGTGAGGGGCCCAAAACTGAACACAGGACTCGAGGTGTCACCTCACCAGTGCCGAGTACAGGGCTACGATCACTGCCCTGCTCCTGCTGGCCACACTATTTCTGATACAAGCCAGGATGCTGTTGGCCTTCTTGGCCACCTGGGCACACTGCTGGCTCATATTCAGCCGGCTGTTGACCAGCACCCCCAGGTCCTTTTCTGCCGGGCAGCTTTCCAGCCACTCTTCCCCAAGCCTGTAGCGTTGCGTGGGGTTGTTGTGACCCAAGTGCAGGACCCGGCACTTGGCCTTGTTGAACCTCATACAATTGTCCTGGGCCCATCGATCCAGCCTGTCCAGATCCCTCTGTAGAACCTTCCTACTCCCCAGCAGATCAACCCTCCCACCCAACTTGGCGTCCTCTGCAAACTCACTGAGGGTGCACTCAATCCCCTTGTCCGGGTCATTGATAAAGATATTAAACAGAACTGGACCCAGTACTGAGCCCTGGGGAACACCACTTGTGATCATGTCAAAAGACAGACAATGTTTTATTTTGGATATTGTGGGTTTTTTGGCATGACTTTTCCACGTGACTAATGGGTGTAGTTACTATGAATATGTGCTACATAGCACAGTCTCCCCATTAAGCTGCAGTCCCTGTTGATAAAAACATAAACTTAAGTGTTTAAGATGGTGATAATTAAAAGTTAAGCTGGGAAGTAAGAGTTATTACAAGGGCTTTGTAAAAATGATTGGCAAATCTATAGCCAGCAGCCTGGGGAAAGCAATCACAGTATCTACGGTAAAAGGAGGATTAGTTTCCCTTATGACAGGTCTCAGCTGGGGAAGGGAACAGCCTGGGGGGCTGGAAAGTGCTGGATTCTAGTTCTTGCTTTTTGACAGTTTTTCAAGTTTGACAGTCAGGCCTACTTCCAAAAATGTGCTCTCCCTTAAATAAGTGTTAATGAGCCCAGCAAATGAACTCTGGCTGCAGCAGATGACGATAGTCTGCCATCCCACCAGAAACCAGAGGACTCCAGTATCACTGTCCCACTGGGCAGAGCGCTGGGACCATGGCCCCAGCCCTGTTCAAGCAAGTCACCAGCGTGCGGCTGCAGAAGACCCACAAGAGCACGGCTGCCCAGGCAGCACAAGTTAGCCAACTCATGCCATGATCAGAAGTTTGGTGGTGCCTGGAGAAGGGTCCCTGAGCTCCCCAGCGGTGCTGTCATCTACCCTGTGTCTCATGCCGGCCCTGCAGCCTGTGGGTGGTTTCACGTGTGGACAGACCCTGGGAGTGCTTGCTGACTGCAGAAGTGTTTGGCCGGGCTTTGTGCCTGTTTGAAGAAGAGAGTCAGCTTTTAAGCCACTTTGAAAGCTTTGCTGAGTCCTGATCATCACATTAGGTGACTCTGAACATCGGCAGAGAGTCTTATATTTTTCCTGAGATAAGGCCAAAGGCCATCTGCCAGGCATGGCACCCATTTCTGTTACTGGGTTGCAGATCCAGGACAGAATGAGGCTTACAAGGGCTTGGAAGGGCTTGAGCTACCTCATCTTCCAAAGCCATTATCAGCTCATGTTTTAAATTGAGACTTGTTTACTACAGACTTAGGCAGAAAAAACAAAAAGCACATCCTTTTGCTCTTGCCAGCCTTGGTGTATCTGCCCGTTCATCTCAAGGAAGGCTGAAACCCAGATCGTAAAAGCTGCTGCTTACCTCCTTAGCCAATTCAAGCAGCAGCATGTTGCTAGGCTGATGAGAGGGGGAACTTACTGCATCAAAGCTAATCTGTGTCTGCAGCCAGTATACCGAATTGAATTACTTTTCATTCTGGCTTGCATAAAACCAACACCCAGCACACCTGGGAAACTCAAATAGCCTTTACCATCACAGGGCTGAGCCTGAGCCTTCCCAGCTGAGCAACAACCCCCTGTATCACGGACTATGGTGCTCTGTAATGGAGCAATAGCGGCTGCTTTGGAGCTCTTCTCCACCTTCGCTACACAGCCCAGCAGGAGATATAACTATGTGCATGTGCCAGCTCAGGACCCTCCAGAGGTTTCCTGGGTCTCCATTTTGCTGCAGCCGATAGGATGCTGTTTTATTACAAAACTGCCCCCAAAAGCCTTGGATGGTTTAACACTTCCAGGGATGGGGCAGCCACAACCTCTCTGGGCAACCTGTTCCAGTGCCTCACCACCCTCACAGTAAAGAACTTCTTCCTTACTTCTACTTCTTCCTTACATCAAATCTATTTCTACCCTTTTTCAGTTTAAGGCCATTACCTTGCTGTCTTTTTGAAATCACACGCACAATGATATAAATATTCTTGCAATCAGCAGCCAGATCCTTTTAGTACAAGAGACTAACCCCACTCCTGCTGTGGCTCCTGCGCAAACGAACTGCTGCGCCTGTTGGGGAGCCCCACAGATTTCAATACGGGCCTGAAACATGCAGGTCGTATTGTGCAAAACTTACAATTATGATTTCTACATCCAGAATGTTTCCTATTTCATTATGCGTTGTGATAGCTAGAAATGAAAGCATTAAAGCCCCAGTTCTGCAGCACTTTCACAGGCAGAAGCTGTGGCAGGTGGTGCCTGGGCTGGGCACAGGGGCAGACCCACCAAGACAACCCTGCACATTTTAAATTCTTTTTTTTTTCCCAGGTGCAGTCCCAGCAAGCTTATGTTTACAGCAACTCCGTGGAGCATACACGCTTTCCCTTATAACTAAGCAACGGTGTAACACTGATTCCCACTGGTAACTGAAGGGACACTATGATGTACTGGCAGGAGTCGTGTATCTCACACACACAAATATATTTCACTTTTCATATTTTTCCTTTGATGTTAAGTTAGATGAATTTTAAAGCTAGGGACACGATTCTTCTTACCACCGTTAGCCGTCTGAAAAGGAGGCGCCTGGTCTGAGCTAGTCAGCCAGTCTTCCTGCAAGTCAACAGAGAGAGAAGGGAATTTTTACTCCTTCCGCTCCTTCCCGAGGGTGGGTGTCTCTGCTGGCTGCAGGTGACTGGAGCAGATGGGATGTGTGGCGTTCGGGTGGCTAGTGCTAGCTGGGAGAGATTATACAGTCTGTTTACTCAAATGGGAAGCCTAAATATTGCTCGTTCTGCATATTTAGGAGCCATTTACTAAAAAGAAAGTTTGTGCACAAATATAAAGATTTTCTGCTCAGGGCCTGTGTTTGTAAAGTATGCAAGAAGGTCTCTCTCTTATGCACTATATGGTAAATCTGGCCAAGAAATATGTTGGCATAAAAGAATGGGAAGTATTCTCTTGATTGCAACATTTAATTTGATAGGAAGATCCTAGATATAAAACTATGCAATCCTAATGTATATTACTAAAAACAAATTCAGCAGGACCCTGCCTTTTTCAGGGCTGGAAAAATCAACTGCAGGAGAACAGTTTCTTAACGTGAAATTGTTATCTGCTTCTTTAAATGTAAGTAGCAGTTCTAACACCCTGTTTTCATACTGATTAAGTTATGTCTGCTTTTTAGTATGAAGGCATATTTATTTCAAATTCACCAGCACAAAGAGCTGTTACGAGCTCCAGAGATCAAGGTTCTAGTGTTATAAATACATAGCTGGAGACATGCCTTTCCTGAGCGCTTCCTGTCAAAACAGACAAGACAGAAATGGAGGAGATGATGAAAAAGAGCTGAAAAAGTCTCCTCTCCCAAGCTCCAGTGCAGGGGTAAAGCTGCTGACTGGGACTGCAGATGGACTAGCTTACTCTACAGTTAGCTTGGCCTTTCCAGTTCAAGAAAAGTGTTCCCTAGGGAGAAAAACAATATGACAAATGGTTTATATTCAAACATGGAATATCCTGAGCAAAGATTTTATGATTTTTAGCATTGTTAGCATGGCAAATGATTTTGTGATGAATAGTTGTGGTTGCCACGTCCTTGTTAGCAATCCGTACTAGCACCCAAGTAAAATACTAGCCAAAGGCTGCTGAGTATGATCTTTTTTAAAAACGTGTACAAATATGATCTAATCTGAGACATCTTCTTCAGCATCCCAGGTATACTCTGACCCTGTCCCAGCTTTCCCCACTCAGCCTCGAGGGTTTCTTTATTGAGAACATTTATGGAGGTTTCTCATGCCAACCTGGTGAAAAGATAGTTGGTGCTCTGAGCCCTGAAACCACTTGAGGTTTGGTCAGAAAATAAATCTGGCTTCAGAGTTCCCAGTATTGACTCTAAAAGACTGTGGCCCCTCTTCTGTTGGTTCATGTTGCAAAAAATGTAAATGGATTAATTTTGTAGCAGCAGGCTTTGTGCCAAAACAAGAGCCTAGCTTCATGCCAGACCATCTATTGTCCGTCCTTCAGCAGTCAACATAAAATCAGGAAAAGCTATGAACTAGCTCTGGCTGGGTCAGCAAGCCCGTACTGGGATGGACCAGAATGTGTTGTGACCCAGGAGTGCATAGATATGGCGTGAGCCATCATGGTCTGAAGGCAGGTAGCCGTATTTGAGGTTGCTTTTTTTTTGCTGCTAGTCACATTACAAACTGTCAAAAAGCTGCTTAGCCCAGGAAGCCCTAATAATTAGGTCTCTCTGTTTGGCTAACTAAATTATGAAGTTTTCAGGGAGGATGAGCTGTGGGAGAGGCCTCGCGTTTGCCTCCAAAACATCGGATGGACCTACCCAGGGAGCACAGCGGTGTGTTGCTCTGCTGCACAGCGAAACGCTAGGAAGTTTGGTCTTTGCGCTTCTTCCCCCTCCTCTTGGGTGCAGCGCGTGAATCTGTCGTCATTCGTTGCTTTTGGGTTACCTGAGCTGGCATTGCTCTCTGCTCTGGTGCAGATGGGGTTCTACTGTCCTGCCAACCACTAAAGTGGTATCTGTAGCCATTGCTTCTGGTTTTATTGCTTCTAAAGCAATAAAAGAGAGTACAATGTAGGACACTTGTTGCCAAAATCATCTGGGTCTGAGCTGAAAGTGAAACACCCATTGGTAGGCATTAACTGCTGCCGGCTTAGCTCTTCATGAGCGAATTCACGTTTACATAAGTAGTTTTGTATACTCCCTTGCGATTCCCATAGGTGTTCATAAGCAGGATTTGGGGAGCCAAATTTCAATGTTATTCTTGGTACTATCATTATTATCGCTGCTAATTGCCTGCAGAAGAGTCGCGTTTAACCGAGCCCAGGTCGCAGTGCGTTCGGTCAGGACCTGCCCTGGAAGGTTCCCGGCGTGCCAGCCGGCTGCGGTGGAGCAGGGAGATGGGTTTCCAGCACAGCCTGGGGCAGATCGCTCCAGCCCTTTTCCCAGGTGGATCTGACACCCAGAAGCAGCCTGTTTTCTCCATGTTTCTCCAGATGGTTGCTCTGCCGCAAATGTCCAGCCTCATCTATTCATTCCACTATCTGTTGCCGCTGTAAATAAAGAAATGTGGGAAAATCCAAATTTTCACTAGTTATCAGGAAATAAGGATCTTAATTCAAGTCTACCGTGAAGTGACTTGTGTCTCGGCCTCGTGGCAGTTTCAGTAGAAGATCTTGCCGATGCTGTAGATAAAAATTTTGTTGGAGGGAAGGGAGTAATCCTAGTGCTAAAACATACGTTTCTAAGCTCACCGTTGAGCATTTTCATAAGTTTAATCATATCTAATGCATTAAAGAATTTATCATTTGTAACATATAGTTAAAATCCCTGTGGTATAATATAGCAGTAACTTGCACAAATTCATCTGGAAAAGTGCGAGCAATAATTTTTTTGTTTACAGTATTATCAAATGTTTTACGTTTTATGGCAGTTTGGGGAAAAGAAAAGCCATTGAATTAGTTTAGAATAATTCCTCATTTGTATTCTCTAAACTGGGCAAATGGTCTCTTACTTCTCCTTTATAAGAGACATTTTATGAGCACTGGGGCTTCACCCACCCACAGCAAGGAAAATAACTAACAATTGTGTTTTAAGGACTGTGTCACATGCATGTGTGTCGTGTGTATGAATACTGTACTGTTACAGTTCTCTGGAGAAAAACAGAGCAGTTGTGGATCCTACTTTCTAAACCCATCTCCTGAGATGAAAATAAAAGCTTGCTAGTCATCCCTGCTGCTACATATCGCATGACTTTCTTTTTCTTTGCCGTTTCTTGAGAATAAGAGATGCCCAGTTACAATTTTCACAGAACCATTCCTTCTCTGGAATTCTTGTGTAAAAAATAAGTAGAAATATTATTTGAAACCAAAATTTTTTTTATACGTTCTGATTTTTCTTGTCTGTCAGATATAGCTGGCATTGGCACTCATCTGCCAACAGAATTACTCCTTAAGTCCTAATACTTGTTTATTTTAGACTGGGAACTCTTCCAGAGGGGATGTACCCTGATTATTGTATGTCAGTGGTGGAAGTATTGAAACACTACTTCTACACCAAACCAAAATTGCCAGAGAAATGAAATTCACTTCACACACAAAAGGAACACAAATATCACAGATATTCACCTCCTTACTTCATTTGCTTATAGCTTGCATTTTAGGAACATTTTTCTGTTTTCCTTGGCAAAGGAGCTATCTGCAGTGATTTTCTCTTCACCTCCTATAAAAGGAACATCCTTCATCCATCAATACTTTCTAAGTCATATATTCAGCATTTAAATATTTTAGGTCTGCCTTCTGAAATGAAATTCTGATCTTCAATGAAATGTCACCCAAGCCAAAAATCCCTGCTGGATATTCACTGCATGGCTACATGCGGGATGCCAGCACTGACCGGCGGGGTTGTAAGCCTGTCCTGGGCCAGGTAACCTGTAGCATGGCATCTGTCATCGGTCCCTCCAGCTCACTCCCTGGATCTGTATCAGTATAGATAGTATAGATCTATAGATCTATAGGTCTGTATGATCCACTACCTATATGTGGGATGCTCCAGTACAGCTGTGGTGAGCGTCTCTGGACCAGTGAACCACTGAATACACCCTATTAGTTTAGCTTGTGTTGTCCCAGAATCCAAATCATGCGGAAACCCTCATTCTGAATCAAACTCCTTCAACTGAATTTTAGTTTAAGCAGCATAAGAAATTTAGCATGTACATCTCTGCTTAATTTCCCTACTACATTTTAGCATTCTTTGGGATTTAGGTCAGTAAATTGTTATTGTTCGTGACATCCCTCCTCCTACCTCCTCACCCTTCTTCTGGGACTCCTTTCTAGGTTACTCTCTTCATCTAATCAGGGACTCTTCTCTCTCTCTCCCCCTCTGGCCTTTGAAGTACAATTTCTTCAGCTCCATTTGGTCCATCAGTGGAAAAGGGCATTCTTGCCCAAAAAACCTCTGTCTTTTAGACAGTTCTCAATGTCTCAGCTTTTGGCAAGCACTTTGATAGCCTGGATACTTGTTTGGGCCTTTTTATTTGTTTCGCGTTCCCTGCTTGGTATAGTTCTGCGCTCCACACTTGCCTCCATCCAGCTCCCTGGGACAAAAAGGATCCTTCCCAGTAGTGAACACTCTTTAGCATCCCTCTCTCTTCTCATTGTGAAGTCTTAATGACTTGTTTTTCTCCTTTTCACTCTTTTGCATGACAGGATTCTTACAAGCCTTTAGCTATTTTGCTGCTCTCAGAGGGAAGGGATTGTACACAGATTTCTCCAGCGCCATCAGAGCACACCGACACATCAAGGACAGCACTGATCCCCCACCGTGCCAAAACAAGCTTTTGCATCTGGGAACCCCACCTAGGCTGCAACTGCTTCTTCCCAACCATGACACATCCCGGAGGATCACCTCCAAGGCCAAGGATGTGGCAACAATGGCTATTCATCATGAAATCTCTCACCGCGGGAGGCGGTGATGGCTGGAGCGCAGCCGCAAGCTCACCAGCTCGCTGCCTGTCATACGGTCTGGCTCCGGCTCTCCGCAGCCTTGGCCGTGCTCACAGTCATCCTTCGCTGTCACACTTGAAGTTGCGTCCTGGAAGCGAGAAGGAGAGTAGCTGAAAAAGTGCTTGGATTAGACAAAAGTCTAGTATTAGTAGCTACACACACAGGCAGACACACGTGCACAGCTCTGGCAACCCGGGACGCGCAATACTTACAGGAGCACGATTCTCTGCAAATGATGCCCCTCTTTAGCCACTCTTATTCCCTTTGTCTTGCCAAAGGAGACTGGAAAAAGAGAAAATAATAAAGACATTGAATCCATTGTAGTTGGCTCTTTTACATAGACGCTTTGCTGCTTACGCCTTCCTCTGTCTGAAAGAACCGCAGCAGGAGGATTTGGTCTAAATAACTGCAGCCTTGCTCAATAACACAGCACTTTCTTTCCTGGAAATGCATTTTATGCACCTCAGCTTCAAACTCTAATAACCCTCCTAGCCAGCTAGAAATATGGTGTTCATGTTTAAAAGGTAGATAAAAGGTTTTGCTTCCTTGAAACATCCTTCTAATTATGAACAAACCGGATGACATTTTTCCTTGAAAGATACATTTACGCAGATGTTTTGGTTTGAAAGCAGAAAAATATTCAAGAACCTTATCAAAATTCAGACACCAGTCATGCAAGTCATCCTCTAGTATGAAGAATTCAAACAGGATTTCTAATCTGATGACTCTGAAATGCAAAAAACCCAACAGCCTGAAACCCCTGCAAAAGACAAAACCCCCACCCAAACCTCGCAAATAATTGTTTCTTCTTTGCTCATTTAAGAATTCAGTCCAACATTTTCTCACATGCAGCCACTAAACTCGTGTTTAAAATTTTCAGGATAATCTACTCCTGGCCTGCAGTGACACAAACATGCTTCTCTACCCATTTGGCCCAGCAGATATTAACCTCAGTCTAAAATCGTTAGCCAAGCGCATTGGCACTAAGAGCTCGCAGGTGCGATGCTGCCGACCCCAGTGCCGTTGCTCCTGGGATGAAGTCGGCCAGATCCCTGGCATGGCTGTGCTGCTTTTCATCTGTTCACGTGGCACCCTGCCCGCTGGCAAGGGCTTGTTCCAGGCTTAACGACTCATCAGTGCCAAACCAGGAAGGGGTTTGGTTGAGCATCCCGTGATGTGGGCGTCGATAGCTCCAACCCCACCGCAGGCACCGCTGTATTCGGGTGGCTGGGGCGTGGGGCTGTTTGAGCGTACAGGCATCGACGGGATATCTGTTATCCCACAACAAATAAGAGTTTTAGGGTTGAAAAAAGCCTTCGTTCACTCTCCTGGGTTGCTTTCCTGCAGTGCTACCTGGAGAGTGACTGCTGAGCCTCCAAGGGAGCCAGGGCCAGCGGTCGGGAGGGCACCGAGGCCACATCCCACTGGTATGCCAAGGTCACATCCCACCAGTACACCGAGGCCACATCCCACCAGTACGCCAAGGTCACATCCCACCAGTATGCCGAGGTCACATCCCACCGGTACACCGAGGCCACATCCCACCAGTACGCCAAGGTCACATCCCACCAGTACGCTGAGGTCACATCCCACCGGTACACCGAGGCCACATCCCACCAGTACGCCAAGGTCACATCCCACCAGTATGCCATGGTCACATCCCACCGGTACACCGAAGCCACATCGCACCAGTATGCCAAGGTCACATCCCACCGGTACGCCAAGGTCACATCCCACCGGTACACCGAAGCCACATCCCACCAGTTTGCCAAGGTCACATCCCACCGGTACGCCAAGGCCCGTTGCCACCACAGTGCACCGCAGCAAGCTGGTACATCCCGCTGCTTTCTTAGGTACCTGCCAGTGGGAAATGTAGAAAGCTTTTGCTAGAGTGATCCTTTGAAAGCAGCAGGAAGCTTTGAGATGGTATAGGCAGAGAAAGCACTATTACTGGGTATAAAGCTGATTTTATAAAAGGCAAAGGGGTTGTTGTAGCCTTGCACTGCATGAAAAACCCGAAAAAGGCCATGAGGGCTTGACCACCATTTTGCAACCTGCAGCTGTTGAGACCCACTTCTGCAGAAACATAAAAATACAGTAGTAAATGCCTCACTGTGCCCTTCTAATTGAAAATAAGTTCCTTTACAACTAAACATCTTTTAGCAAGATACACAAAATGCATACGTAAGAGTGTTGTACTGGATGGTGCATAAGATGTATCTGTATATTTTTTCAGACATACAGTAAAATGTTTAAGATGGTCCAACTTTTCCAGACTTACCCATCTTATGTTGATGGACAATTGACCTAAGTGTTTGTGTTTGTCTTCTGAAATGTTTTTGTCCTGTGTAGTCAATATTTGGAAATAACTTGCAAAATAGTTGTGGGATTGAATATGTTAGATTGGTTTTTGATCTGTTCAGGAGCAGGATAATGGCCAACTTGTCAGATAATTTCTTTGCAATGAATAATTTAGTCTTAATTATAATCAGCTAAAGTTTTAATCCCTTATATCTTTCACTAATCAACCTCACTTAGCATATGGGGAATCAAGATAAATTCAGCCTTTTAATTAGAAAACCAAAAGCCTTTATATGTTTGCTGGTTGATGACAGGTCTTGTAAAAGCACATCACCAAACTGCTGATGTTTCAGAAATTCCATCTTATACAATGCAACTCTTTGATTACATGAGGTGTTTTTAATCATGAGATTAAACTCTGCAAGGATGCCTGGTGCTAGCACAGCAGCACTTCTGATCATGCTCTTTGACCCCAGCTATCTTTTAGACATCAGCAGTGATTGCTCTGTGGCACCCAGGATGGGGTTTGCAGTGACAAGGCAAAGGTCGCATGGCACCTTATGGCGGGCTCTCATTTTTCAGGTGCCCTTAATGGGCTTGGTGCCCTCTCAAACAGATTTAAGATGCTCAGGAGAATATGATCCGCTTCTGATAAAAGATGCAAAAGAAAAAAGGTTTTATGATATCTTGCTACCAGAAATACCAGCTTTTAGAGAAGTATCTTCCCCTTGACAGTGTGCTGCTGTATTTTCTTGTCTTTTCTGAGTAGCCAGACTAGAGAAGGTGGGGTGATTGTTAAATATATTAGCACAGAATGGCAAAAAAGAGTCCTGGCTTGCAGGCGGTGAAAAAGCAAGAGAGAGAGTTGTGTGGTTATTCCAGAAAACCAAGTTAAATCAATATAAAAACGTAAGACATTTCACATTTAAATGGACAGTTTTAAAGTGTTTCCTTGTACTGAAGAAGCCCTGGAAAGATGTATCAGAGTGTAGTGGTCACAGAGGCCCAGTGAGGGAATCTCGAAGACTAGGAGGTTGAGAAGGGTTGGGCAGCACCGACCCGTGCCCGCAGAAGGAGGTCCACCTCTTCGCTCCTGCTGCTCACCATCTTGGTTGTTTGCACCAATTCCAGCCACAACTGCGCTGCTAAATAAGACAGGCCAGGGAGCTTTTCCCTGCCTCTGTGGCCGACCGGCACCCCCCCAGCTCACCTTTACCAGCCTGAATTTTCGGAGCCGCAGAACGGGCAAGCTCGGCAGGTATGCTGGGGACATGCCTCCCCCAGACCGTGCCCAGGCGTTTCTCAGAGTACCAGGCGTCACGGGCCAGGGACCCCCCCAGAAATTGAGCGGCGTGGATGGCTGCCCCAGCGCTCAGTCTCCTACCTGCGCCACTCAATTTACCAGTAGACATGTAGCCTTAATATCTGCCATGGCGCTGTGTTGCTCCTGCTAACAGACAAACTAATGGGATTATGGGAGAAGTGGGGAGAGGGCCATTGGCAGTCCTTCCTAACCCTATAGAGAACAGCTCAAACAGTGGGGAGGTAACGAAGAAAACGGGTTTGGCAAATTAATTCTCTTTCCCATTGGAAAGGCACTTGTACAAGTAAAAGTTCCTCTTCCTTTTTTTCCCCATTTCTCTTCCTCTTTTTCCTCTTCTAAATTAAGCAGACTATGACAAAGGTTGCATCACAGCCACACATCTCTCCCTCCCCAAACTGCAGCAACCTTTGTTCCTTTTTCAGGCTTACAATGAAGAAAATATTAATACAGAACAACCCATCTGTTGTCCCAGACCCACAGAGGCAGACATCTGGCTTCATTGAAACTCAAAACCTCTATCCAAATTGGAAATATTTATTTAGAAAATGGAAACAAAGTGAGAGATTTTTTAATGCATTAGGTGCTCCCCTGAAAGAGGTGATATTATTTAGGAGTAACTCCCTTTGGGCACATTCTGCTTCCTTTGATGGCCCAACCTTCTTCATTTCCAGATTTCTTTGTAAGTGAACTGGTTCTTCCTTGTGGTAATATTTTTAATAGATTAATAAAAAAAAGAAAAAAAGAAAAAAGAAAATGACACAATTTTCCAATTTTTCTCCAGCTGTGGATCATAGTTATATACCCATAGTCTAAAGTGTACATAAATACCATAGATAATTATCCTGCTAATGGCTCCAATGTACTGTAAATGCTATCCTGGCTTTTCATTTCTTGAAAACCTGAGCAGTTGTCCATCCTTATGAAAAACAAAAAAAGAAGAGTACAAAGTCCTTCAGCTGTCAAACTCCAGAGTAGTAGCTGAACAGTCTCCACTATATTTTTGCCTCGTAGCGATGACATCTGTTGCTTTCACTGCCCCAAGAAACCACAAGTAAGATGAGGTCACTGTCAGCTCTCAGATGGGAGACCTAAATCACTAGAGCAGAGGTGTTGGGGGCAGCGATGCTGGTGTCTCATTACGTGACACATTTCCTTCTGAGTCACGGTTGAATCAATGCCCTGTCGGGATGCTGAGAGGCATCGGCAGGGGCTGTCTCCATCTCCTGAAACCAACCAGAAAGTCACTTGTTGACAGTGAGGTTCTTCAGCACTTACTGACTAACCTGGAGAGAAGCCAGAGGGAAATTGCAAAACTTTTCTCTAACAAACAGGAGCATCTGTCTCAGAACGGGCTGTGTTTATTCTCCACGCCGTGCTTTGTGGCTATGCAGTAGGCAGCTTCCACGAGGATTAAATCCTGGCATGTGCTGGATTTTGCTCTGAGATTTTTTCAGTATTGAAGCTCTGACAGTTAGTTATATTATGTCATGGATTTTTAGATGGAGTTGCTTCAGTGAAATATTTAATAATGGGAAGGACAATGTAATTCACTGGTGCGAACAGTAAGGGGCTGTAACCCTGACTTCCGTGCATGGGGAGAATCTTCCCAGGTCTAAGAAAATAAAATTCCATGACACGCTGCTTTGAGGATATAAACACTAAAATGAATATTTTACTGATAGTGAATGAAAATTAATCAACGATGCACAAATATATATTTATATTAATACTTAAAGCCAATTTCATCAAGCAACAAAGAATCAATGTTTTAGCAAATACCTGTCATAGTAGCGTTGTAAGCATGATGTTCCAAAATCCAGTACAAGCAAATGCTTGTAGAAAGAGGTAATATTTTTGTTAGGCCATCTGCAAAAACTAAAGAAACTTGTGAGCACACAGTACCTCCATCAGCTCTGGCAAAGAAATGTCAAAAACCCAAGGCTAGAAACATCTACTTTTGATATAATGTTGTTAGACTGAGATAAGATTTGTTTGTCTGAGAGCATGTTCATTTAATTCCACTGTATCAGCTGATTTAATAAAAAGTGTTATGCCTACCTACATACTTTATAGTAAGAAGTTAAGTGGAAGCCATCACACATCTCATTGTTCATTTTAAGGGCAGCGATATTAGATCACGTTACTTACGCTGGTATACTTGGTTTCCTTGACATTCTTTAACTGTGTACCACTTCATGATAAAATTACTTTTAAAAAACAAAATAAACTGTGTTATATTTAAAATCAAAACAAACACAAGCACCCTGTCTGCAAAATTAAGCTGTGATTTGATGATGCCTAGGCAATGCTTTGTTTTGTAGGTGGATAGCCAACAATGAGAAAATAAACCGTGAGCTCTGTACTTTAAACTTACAATTTAAGAAACAGTGAAAACAAAAAGGAGCACATCAGGCCATGCAGTTTGCTTATGTGAAAGATTTTTTTGCATTCTAGAGGTGTATTACTTCACATTATTATGTGCCAGAACTCAGCAGATTAGGGCCCAGGAAGTATCCCAGAAAAAGCAGACATGTTATAGCAATTAGTTTTAGTTATTCAGTGGAGATGTTCTGTTGGAGTCACTGGGCTAGTAATCAACATAAAAATTAAATACTTGACATGATGAAATCTTATGTCAGACTTGTACTTCATACCTTATTTTGTTGAAATTGAAACACTCCTACAAAATATTTATATTTTAATGAAACTGTTTTCTGACAGAACACAGTTCAGCCAAAATGCTTTTGAACAGCTTTTCACATGCTACTTAAAAAAAAAATTGCAGGAATCGGTAATTTCAACATAAGCAACAGCTTGCCTTTTTATTCACTAATCTAGAAACACAGATAAACTGTGCACACTGTAACCTGACTGTGCGACATGATTCCCTGCTACATATTACCTTTGAAGTATTCAGTATATTGTTACCTCTTTTTTCAGTAAGATGAAAGCAAAAACATTTCCAAAATGGGAAATCCCCTATAGGTGGCAATTTGGAATTCATTTACTCCTTTAGTAATTGCTTTCAACTTCTGGAGACTCAGTTTCAGTGACAATTAGTGCCCTGCACTTGCAAATCAGATTCGATGATGCTGAGGTGCATCGCTGAGGAAACAGACTGATGTGTCAAACCCACGGGAAGATATTTTGCAGGTGCCGTTTACTCCTGGTAGCGGTCGATGAAGTAAGCATCATGGTAAATCCCAGGGGTGCGTGCTGCGGGGATGACCGAGTTGCAGCGCGTGGCAATACGTGGGATTGGGGTGTCTCCCCAGCAGCAGTTTCTGAGCCCTCTCGTGGCCCCTCTCTGTGTTTCACTAGCCACCAGGGACGCCGTGCCTGTGCTGAGATGGACTTCTCACAGTATACGGGGCCAGGGGAACCAAATCTACGTTTCCTTCTCATTACGTGGTATGGGTACAGAGAGCGAGGCATCCCTGCCGCTTTGCTTCACGTCCCTCCTAACAGCCTGAGCGCGCGCGGTCACGCAGAAGAGGGATGCTGCCGCTGCCCATCGCAGCCGCCCGTCTCCTACGGCTTTCCAGGTGTTTCAGTAGCTATGGGCATGTTCTCCTTCAAATTATGGTGGGTGTCCGTACTGAGCAGGCACCCGGGTGGCCTCACTGCCTCCATTCACGCTGCTTTCCCTCCCAGGAGGAAGGCGAGAGGGACGCACATTGGTGATAGCAGGAGATGAGGTTGGAGGTACAAGCTGAGAAGACCAAGGGTGGGTTTGGGCTTTCCAGCTCGGTTCCAAGTCTGGGAGCACATGGCCACTGCCTCTAGCTGCTAAATCCCATCAACTGCTTCAGAATGACTTGTTTGTCAGTCCTTAATAATTTATGGCCAAATGATTCATTCTTTTTCATGTTCCTTGGGAGTCTTGAAACCAGAAACAGCCTGAGAACTTTTCCCTGTGCATGTAAAACAATTTCAGTGACTCCCCACCCAGTCAGCTATAAATAACCCCAGTCCCCCATGATTACCACATTATAGTGCGAAGCATTAGTGAGATAATTTCAGGCAGCCAGCCAGCTCTTAACAGCACTTTACGTCCCATCACACGGATCTCCTCTGGTACCTCCTCATGAAAGTTACCACCATAAAATAAATGCTCGCTCTGCTAATGCTGTGACAGCACACGTTACGGCATGGCAATGACGAATATACGCACCCTGTCATGCAGCACACTAGATAAATGTCGCTAAATTTGGCTGTCCCTGACACAGTCTATAGGCACCAGAGCTTGGTGGCAGCACCTTGGCGCTAGCACGGAAGACCTTTGACGAGCCCACGTTCAGGGCATCAGTGAAGGTTCAGCAAAGACGAAGCAGAGCTTAGAAGTATGAAAATGGAAAATGTCATCTGTCATGTCAGATTTAAGGGCCCATTTGCCAAGTGAGAACACGGAGCACGGCTGACTGAGCGGCGGAGTGACATCCTGGGAGGACACGAGACGAAATTCGTGGGCACTGCCTTCCCCACGCGCTGCTGCCCGACCCAACCAGGTCCAGGCACGTGTGGTGAGTGTGGGACGGGAGGCACCATCCCACGCTGGGTCCTGGGACGAGATGTTCTTCCCCGTCTGGCCCAGGACATCCTCCCTGCTCCCAAAATAGAGGCGGACCCCCCACAGTTCAGCACCTGCATGGCAGAGGTGAAGCCGAGCTCTCCCATCTCCTGCACATCAACCAGAGGACTTTTTTTCCCTATTAAGGTTTGTAAAAGTGAACGCTACCAGCACTTCATGGTAATACACACAGCATTTCCAGCAAAAAGTATAGAGCTAAGCTATTTACCTTCCCTCAGTCCTTGGCTTTTTCACTTTATTCTTTTTCTATCTTTTAAAAAGGGAAAAAGAAAGAAAATAGAGGGTTTTCTCCCTTCCTCTCCACTTCAATTCCTGTTTTTTTTCTAAAAAAACAATCTTGTCGATAAAAATTTAACCAACTTCTTCTTAATGTTTTTGAAGTTCTTCACCAAAAGAGTAGCGATTCTGCTGTTGTCATGTAGTTTGGATAAAGTAGCTCTTCCCACAAACAAAACAAAATGTTCAGAAATGTTAATGCATTGTAACACACATACAGTGACATATTTTCCTGACAAATTAAAAGACCTTTGAAATACCAGATTGCATTTTTCAGCTGTGTTGTTGTTAGTATTTTGTAAACTGTAGAAAATTACTTGACTAAGTCACATAAAACTTAGGCAAGTTTAAAAATCCAGAGTATCAGTCAAGGGATTTTATTCGTTCATGCCTTGCTTAGCTTCAAAATGATTTTCTACTTCAGTGGACTTTGTGGAAGCAAGAGCTTTATGGTGCATATCTGTATCTGCGTTTTGAATTTCACACTAAACACTGCAATTATATACTGTGATATTAATATTCATGATCTGCTTTCTCCATGGTGAACATGCTCATCTTAAAGTAAACTTTGCTAATAAGTGACCTGATAAAACTCGTGTACAGGGGAACTGGCTTTTTAGGGTGTCTGGAGCAGTATGTGATTGAGTGCAGCTGATGGGATTATATCAAAACTAATACAGGTCTAGGAAATTTTCTGCTGGATTTCATTGCAGAAGAAAGCAATGGAGCAGTGATGGAGTTCGGATGAGTGGGGAGAATAAGAGCATGGGATCCAATCAAATAACCTTTGAAATCGTAAAGGCAGCTGTGACTCAGGGATTTTGTCTGCAAAAATCTGGGCAGATGGGCCACATTTATTATAATTACTCTGACCTGCTGAATACATTATACAAGGAATTTCTTGTCAACATTTTATACTTTGTAGACTCTTTTTGTTAAAAACATAGATTTTAGCTGTTCATAGAGAATGACAAAAGTCTTTTAAAAAGTTTTGCGAGTACACAATTAGTATTGCTTTTGCTGTAAATGCAGTGTTGCATCCTCACTTTAGAAGTGGCTGGTTTTACAAACAAATTTGATTTATAAACTCTAGGCAGGAATGGCAGCAAACAACCATCATAAAATATAAAAAAATAATTTTCCCTCTGAATTATGCATTCAAATCACACCACTGTACATAGTGTTCCTGCATGTTTAATGAAAATTAAAGTTTCAACAAGTTCCAGATACCACTGGTGAATAAAATTTAAGTATTTTCACACATCCGTCTACCCAGATTCATGAACATGAAGCTATAGGCTACATATATAGAGCACCTGCAGCTATACTATCGTTGAACGTCCAAGGTGATTAAAGCACAGACAGGCTTTTCCAACCCATTACATAAAGTACTCAGCGTATGATATTGAAGACACTCCGTCAAATAGGAATACATTAGCTTAAGTGGTCTGACTGAAGCACAACATTACCGAAGTGGCTTTCTGCATACGTGGTCAGTTGTATTCTGCAGCAGCGCAGGTATGGAGCTCTGCTGTAATGAGGAAATCCCGATGCCTCCACAAGACTATAAGGAGCTGACAAGACAGAGCGTCTGTTGCTCACTGTAGACTTTTTTTTTTTCTTCTGGAGAGAAACAGGCACCTCCAGTTTTGTCTTACCTAGTCACATCAGGTAAATCAACCTCTCTAGGCATTTACTTCATTGCATTGGCTAGCAGAGGGAGTCAGCTGCCTTAGACCGGACACCTAATTTTTAGGTCACTAAAGCCAGGTGGGATGGATCCCACTTTCAGTTATTCATGGAAGCATTGATTCAGCCAGGCCATTTCTAGCCCTCCACAAGCTGGGCTCTGAGGTTAAACTGGTTGGCTGAGGTTCCTCCACAGGGAGTGGGGAAATGGAGATGCCCGGGAAGATGGAGATGCTCTACAGCATCGGCCTGACCCACCCTCGGGGGCCTGGGTCGCTCCCCATCATCCCAAGCAGCAAGTATAGACTGCTGCGTATTTCTCATCCTGAAAAGCTTGTGAGAGGAAATCTACCCATAGCCACAGATTTCAGAAAGTCTAAGGCGAGCATTAGGAAGTACCCAACAGATCACTTGAGTTTGCCAAGTGAATCACGGTATCTGCCTGCCTGTGGCAAAGCCTCATCAGCAACGTATCCATATCCCTGCGGTTCATTTTGTCATGAAAGTGGTTCCCTCCAGATTCCATTTAACTCAAAACACCTTTGTGTTTTGTTACAGATCATTTTGTGCCCTCTGACCCTCCAGGCCTGATCCAAACTCCATGAAGTTAAAAAACTCGACACCTCCAAATCTGAGCTTTGCCTTCTTTATTGATAAGGTTCTCAGGTATGACAGGGCAGAGCAGATGCTGGGGAGAGGTTTATCTGCAGGAGCAAGCAAGAGGGCGTTTAATCCACATCACTTTTCTTCTCCTATACTCATATAAAATCTCACATATTTTCCTCTGTTATTAGCACATTTGTCTAATCTTTGCTGGCTGTGTTCTGAAATGCTGTACAAAAAAAAAATTTCCACAACAGTAACAAAATGCTCATTTTGCAGCCATGAAGTTCTTTATCATTCCACAGATGGAGCTATATTGTTGTCTACTAATCCTTTTTTATTCCAATAACTTCTCAGTATTTGGATGTTTCACATATTTATCCTAGAACTCTCCCAAAAAGGGCAAAAGAAAAGAAAAAGTAAAACCCAGCTTCCTAAAGATCTCCCACAAATTGTCTTTCCAAGATTATCGCATTAGCACAGCAGATTAGCTTGATAGATTGAGTATAAAGCGCTCTCATTTTAGCTAATGCTGCTTTACTGAAGGGGCTAACAAACTTAATTCTATCCAGGCCAGGATTACCTGACAGAGTAACTAACTGAGTGATTTTGTGTGCTTACAGATAGGTTGAAACAGATTGACTCATTTCTTTGCTCTATTTGCATTACTTTGTTGGAAATTACTTATCCCTGGACTTACCCTCGCTGTCCTTGGCATGAGGCTGCGGTGACCTCTCACTGCCTGGAGGGGTTTTGCTGTCAGGTCCAGCAGATGAAGGCTCATCCTCAAGCAAAACACGTGGTTTAACTGCATCCCTGGCCATGGTCCCTCGTTGCCGAAGACGCTTGCCCAGGAGCTTGCCCAATGACAGGGCCCTCACCCTCCCCACTCTGGGCTCATCCCATGGCTTCTGAGCACCCAGAGGGGTATTTTTAGCTTCTGCCTGCTTTGCTGAATGATGGCGACCTCCCGTGGAGCCTCTCGGTTTGTCCTGTCTCTGTCGGACTCGGAGGTCAGTGGGCAGCCTCCCAGCCTGGACGTCCTGTGGTCGCTCCGGGAGGTATCGCACTGTCTGAGGAACCTCACGTTTAGTCTCCAGTAGACAGTCACAGGTTAGCAGGCACGTACGGAGGCTGTGCCAAGGTGCAAGAGCCAAATCCATCTGGGCGGCAGTCACGGCGTGAGTCGCAGGGCTATAGTTGACCCAACCTGTAGTAAAGCAGGAGCCAGTGCGTGGGTAACCTTCCTCTAAAAGACAAACAAACTCCGTACCTTCTTGTCTCTTTAATTATATGGTGGCTACCAAGAGTTTAAACAAACCACCTCCCCCTTTTTTTTTAGATGCTCATCATTACTGTGACCATGCTGTGGAGCCTCATGCATTTCAAAGGCTTACTCTGTCAGTCAAGACTGGAGTGGCCAGAGCAAGGCTTCTTTGAAGAAGA
This sequence comes from Haliaeetus albicilla, assembly GCF_947461875.1. Lineage (NCBI taxonomy): Eukaryota > Metazoa > Chordata > Aves > Accipitriformes > Accipitridae > Haliaeetus > Haliaeetus albicilla. The sequence goes on from NC_091510.1 coordinate 14,722,398, forward strand.
AATGGTAGCAGTGAAAAACTTCCATAGCTGGCTGCTGGCTTTGGACAACCTCCACAGTGTTAAAAAGCAAGAGAAGACATGAAAGAGGGAAGATTCAGGCCACTAGAAGAGACTAATGGGAAGAGTGGCTGGAAAGCTGCCCATCTGAAAAGGACCTGGGGGTGTTGGTCAACAGCTGGCTGAATATGAGCCAGCAGTGTGCCCAGGTGGCCAAGAAGGTCAACGGCATCCTGGCTTGTATCAGAAATAGTGTGGCCAAGCAGGAGCAGGGCAGTGATCGTAGCCCTGTACTCGGCACTGGTGAGGCCGCACCTCGAGTCCTGTGTTCAGTTTTGGGCCCCTCACTGCAGGAAAGACATGGAGGTGCTGGAGCGTGTCCAGAGAAGGGCAACAAAGCTCGTGAGGGGTCTGGAGCACAAGTCTGATGAGGAGCGGCTGAGGGAACTGGGGTTGTTCAGCCTGGAGAAAAGGAGGCTGAGGGGAGACCTTATCGCTCTCTGAAAGGAGGTTGTAGTGACGTGGGTGTTGGTTGGTCTCTTCTCCCAAGTAACAAGCGATAGAACAAGGGGAAGTGGCCTCAAGTTGTGCCAGGGCAGGTTCAGATTGGATATTAGGAAAATTTCTTCAATGAAAGGGTTGTCAAGCAGCTGCCCAGGGAAGTGGTTGAGTCACCATCCCTGAAGGGATTTAAAAGACGTGTAGATGTGGCACTTAAGGACATGGACGTCTTTTCCAACCTAAATTATTCTATGATTCTGTGAATCTATGAGATCAAATTACATATCCTAAGAAAGTCCTTTATGTGGGACTGAGGATAAGTGACAAAAGGAGTTTCATTCTCAGGGCGTTTAAATTATTAATGTCCTTATAAAGAAGCCACTGTGAGGTCTTTGCTACTCTCAAATATAGTGAAAAACATGTCAAATGCAAGAAAGTGCTGGAGAACAAAATAACGATGGCAATCTACGTGGGATGGCACAGTAATCACACTGGGAAGGGAGAAAATTCTTCATCAAGAACTAAGTCTTACAATACCTAAACCTTGTTCTGTGGTACTTTTGACCACAGACTTTAAATTGCTTTACCAAGGAGCCAACGTTCCCCTATTTTACCAAGGAGGGAGCTGAGAGAAGTTAGAGACAAGTCTTTGAACAGGTGATCACTAGTTTTCTTTCCCAGTTTGACAGCTCTGCAGCCTGGCTCTTAAAAATTGCGGAGGACCACAGACTCCATCTGACTGATTTGTTTTAGGAGAGCTTGAGTGGGACTGGCATGACCAAATTCACCCCAAGTAACAGTAGAAGAGTGTGAAATAACAAGTGTATTTCACAGTTCAGCTTGGCATCCCTCCCTAGGGTATATGTGCTAGACATTAGTTCTAGTTGAGCCATTTTGACAAAAAACAAGAGCTAACATATGCAATGGCGAAACTAAGAATCTAAATAAATGTTGAAATCCAACTCTTTTAGTCTGTCTGTCTTAAAATAGCCTGCCCTACAATAATAACACTGCTACATTTATATAACTGACAGTGAGAACATCAAGCAGATTTGAAGTGTAACCATTTTTGAGAGGATTCAGTGTTCCTATGCTGCTCTCCTTTTCCGAGCTGCCCGACAGCTCTTTGGGAAGTGGGATGCGCAATCTGTGCAATCAAACCTCAGGCTGGGGCTGGACCGTGCAATAAGGGTGTTTGTCAGGTTCCTGGAGCCAGATCAAAACCACACTGGGTTCCACCATGTGTCCTGTATAGCACTAGTTCAACCTTGCTCAAAAAGTATTAACGCGTTAACTCTGCGCCAACAGTGTTTATGTCCGACCACGTGTTGTCTCTCTGTGCTACTTCTAGTTTCTGTCAGATCAGGTAATGCCTGTGTTCCCACAGCTGGGCTGGAAGCATGAACTTTCTGTCATGTGGCTGGGTTAACCCATCTCCAGCCTGCGGACATGCTTGGACGTGGCTGAAGTTGTCCTCCTCCAGGCTTCAACATTAATCCAGGCTCACTGACTTCTACAGGTCAGCATAAAGGACTAAGCACTAGTGGAAGAGTTGTGTCCAACCCTGAGAGGTTGTCTCTGTAAGCCTTTGGTTCAAGTTAAGCACACAGACTTCCTTTTTCAAATGCCATTTTGTCCTTGTGAAGGTTGTGGTGCTGACAACCAGCTTTGCTCAGCAATAAACCCTGCATCAAGAGTACAAAACGCTGCCCTGGCAGTCTGCCCGAAGCCTGGTTGCTGTGATTTGCCTTAAAGAGGAGGTATGGAAATCTCCATACTCTTCATGGTGAGCCTGCGATGGAGATGTCCTCACCATGAGACCTGCCCAGGAGCAGGGTGGATGCAGCGGTAGGGAGCCAGGTGCCTGGGCGCAGCGGGTACGGTTTGCAGCATCTTGTTGCAAACTCCAAAACGGATAAGGCAAAGCCTATCCTAGACTAGCCCGGACAATGTACAGATCACACATGTCAAACAGTTCTACTTCTTTCCATCAACACGGTAAAACAAAAACAAATATATTCTTTGCTTTTCAGAGTTTTAATCTCTGCGTCGCTCTATGTTGATTTTTCCTATTGGAAGAAACTGCCTCAGCTCTCGTGAGATTGTCCTCGCAAGTCTCCCTTTAAGAAAAGGAGAGAGTCCTTATGTACAGAATTATTTTTCAAGTTTATGTATGGAGGCTTATTATTATCATTGAAAATTTCCTGGCACCATTAATAAGTGGAATAGTTTCTATGCTTTTATTCATATAGATCAATTTATCTTCTTGGAGTACTATATTGTTGCAGGGAGCTCCCAGGATCAAAGTCCAGCCAGTACAGAGACTTTATCTGATCAGCTCCATGCTGCTAGCAATTGAAATAGAAATTGAACACTACAGGAAAAGAATGCAGTAGTTCCTGCTGTAAAATTTATTTCATAATACCAACCGACATATACGGCATTTTAAATGCTGGTTAGCATACCATCCTATACTAGTTGATTCCAGCTGCTGCAAGTAACCTGATACGTCATGCTCAGGAGCAGCTCCAAGAATAATGCAAATATTGCCAGATGCTGGAAGTCCTTATTAGGAGAAGTATTGCTCCATCCTTCCACATCAGCTGGGTTTAGGCCTCTTCCTTCTCAGAGAACCTTTTTTTTTCCTTATCCATTCATAAGTCAGTCCAATGTGGGTTTCTGATTCACTTGCCCAGGGGAACGCTCTGGTCTCCCACTTTTGGGAAGAAAGTGAGCCTTACTTTCAAATTTCTTAAGGTAAAAATGTATCATCTTCACCTATAAATGTAGCTCCTACTGACAGCAATGAATACATTTCCGCATAGAAGATTTTTCCATTACTATTCCTGAAAAGGTGTATGCACCTATGCAAAAATATAGATGGGGAGGGCTTTTTTTGTAAATGTAACAGATCCCCATGTACCATCAATATGATCATAAGGAAAGAGAATACTTTTGATTAAAAACCAAAACCATGCGAGCGGTCCAGGGCAAAATTAATATTTAAACCAGTCAATTTTTGTTTCTTTCTACCATCTCCAATATCTTGTATTTTTCATTCTCTTCATTCTCTACTAACAGTAGATACACGTGGCAGTATTTCCCATGTAACTGGATACCCAAGGGCCATGGAAAGAAAAATTATGATTAGCTGTTTCATCTGTATATACATATTTTCTCCAACTTTTTAAAGGTTTCCCCAGGTCTTTAGTTTATTATCTCTTTGTAAAACACCTTTCAAAATTATTTGGGATGGGGATAAAAAAAGGTATAGGCAGCCAACAATATGAAATTAAAAACACAGGTGAAGATTTTTCTCACAAGTAACTCAATGCTGTTAGGAGACTTCTCCAAAAAAAAGAAAAGTTTGGTGAATGCATTTTCTGTATACCCACAGAAGCAGTCTTCTTGCTTTAGTGTATTTTTGAAAATCAAATAATGGCTTTTTAAATTTAGCTTAGAGGAAACTCTGCCTTTCTTCTTTGAGTTTACAATCAGTTTTGGGGATACCTGTTTCATCGGAGGTGTTTTCACTGATTTTATATTTGGAGATTTTCACTTATATAATATTGCTTTTGGTGGGGGGGAAGAGGCAGCTGACCTCTGCAAATGACATATTGATAAATTTTATGAACTTGGCCTATTCTATAAGCATTAAGTGAAAGAAACATTACATACAATACTCAGTCAGGAACTTTAGAGGACTGTACCATGAAACTGCCAGTCAGGAAATTCATAAAACAACAGGTTCAGCCATATGAATCAACTTCACTCAAAACCTGAGACTGATTTATTTAGAGATGTTAGACGGGCATGGATCTGTTCACTTCTGGATTGCCAAACATAAGTCACCCCAGAGAGGAAATGGCAGAAGACACAGAAAAACAGTGACTGGAAGTTTCTACTGGCGACTACAATCTAGCTCTTCATCAAGACAAGCCTCCATCACAAAACACAAATCTCACTATATATATTAATTGACATTCTGTCAATCACAAGAGAGGACAAGAAGCAAAAAGCACCAGAGTACCACATCCATGCAGTGCATAAGTCCTATTTACCAATCAGTTAAGCATTAATTTTGTTTGCCTGCAATATCATCCTATGCGTGGTACCCACTTTTCATGGAAGATTTCAACACAAGCTGAATTTCTTTTATTCCTGTTGGTTTTGATTTTCCCTGTCCATCAGGTTTCAGTCCAAAATATTACTTTTAGATGCACTATTAAGTGACCTTTGACGTGATGCCAACATCTTGACTTGAAGGAGCACACTCAAGTTTTTCATAGTAAGAACTGGTTCCTGACATTGCTTTCTGAGATAAAATAGTATGCATTCTCCCCTCATGAGTTTAAAAAGTCCACAAATTATTTTAACTTTCAATTTAGATTTATAAGAAGTAAATAAAAAGAAGAAAGAAGTATCTGCATACCAAGCTGTGACCAACACCACCAGCGTGGGGAGCAACATGAGAAAAAATAAACCCTAACTTTGATCTACTATTGTGGGGTTTTTCTTTTTTCACAAGAAAGATACTATATTTTTGACAGTTTTACTGAATATTCTATGAGTTAATTTGTTTAATATATGAATATTCTGCAAGCAAACAGTTCAAAATATTAAGGGCTGAGGTCTATCCTAAGGTATATCCTAAGGCGTATAAGGACATCTTAGGTCAATGTCTCAGATTCATCTCACCTATTTCAGGGTCTGGGCATGCTGGACGTGCTCTGTCATCAATAAGGGACATAGGCATCTTCCAGTTGGCTAATTAGTCCACTGAAATCTCTCCGTTGCCTGGAAAGGAAATCAGAGTCAATACATGCTTCGCTTAATTTGATGCCTCATTTCAGCAAGATGCAGTAAGTGCCAGCAAGCTTGAAGTTAGAAACCCAAGAGCAGAATTTGGCACTGCATGTGTACGGTATTAAACCATAAGACAGGCCTCCAAATTCATTCAGCAGAAAACCTCACATTACTTAAAGTGCTAATTAAATTACATGTCTAAGTAACGTATCTTTACCACTACAAGGGAAAGGTTTAAAATGTTGTTCTATGAGGACTGGTAAGTACAGACAGCCTTATGTATGGGGATTCGTTAATAATTGTAAGTAACAAGTGACACTAAAAAGCAGTAAATTTCATTGCGACATTAAGCTTAGTGAAGCTATCAAACCCCTCGCGGCATTGAAAGGCCATGTCTTAGTGCAGCAGCAGTACCTCTGGATACAGATCAAACAGCTCCACAAGTAGCACGGTTAGAAGCTTCAATTCACAAGTCTTAATTTGCAAGAACTCATAATTACAACCAGTCCTTATCAACGATCTGTCCAGCCCTTGCTTAAAATTAAAATAATCTTCTGTGCACCTGATAGAATTCTAAGAACTATAGATTACTGATCTCTTCACTGCTACATGCCTCTTTTCTTCCTCTAATCTCCTTATCCTTACGTTTTTCTCTCATATCTCTTGTGAGGAGACCCAGAATAATTTGGGCTAAGGAAGTATTTGCATCAGTATTATATCAACGTGCTTTCTCTCTCTTCCACCTTATCTAGGCAACCGAGAGCACTACATACACTTAAGGCCAGATGCTTATATCACCTTAACTAGGTGCTCTACATCACCTTAACTCTCGGAGCACATAAAAAAAGTCAGTAAGATCACCTCTACAGGAAGGCTGTATTTGTTGTTTGAAAGTATGCAAGAACTTGGCCTCCGTGATTATACAAGATGCGCACGTAAAGCCAATTTTGATGTAATGATGATTTGACAAATGTAGACTCCTGCTGATAGAGCTACTAATTACATTCTGCAACTGTGCTATTAGATCAGAGGGATTAATATATAGCATTCATAAAAATTTCTATTTTGATGGATATCATGTGCATTAATTTAGTAATTCTTCATACATCTCTGTAGTCCAGAGAAACAAGGAATTATTGGCTCACCAAGGACATATAAAATAACACTAGTGCTTAGGAGGATCTATCTATCCCTCTAAGTTCCTGCCATCTTTTCTGCTGCTTCTTATTTTTCTTTGGTATTTACATTTTCAGTGCAAGAGTAGGATTTCAAATCTTGTGCTGTGAAAACTAAGGCAGCGCTTATTATCAGCGAATAGGTGGCAAGAACAAATGTACGTACAATAAATATGCATTTGAACACTGTAGATACAACGAACAAATGTAGATACACCACCTGAACAGAGAATTCAAGCAATCTTCCACCAAGCTGTTCCTTAAGTGCAAGAACCACCTCCAAAAGGAACAGGATAATCCAGGCTACATGTCCATTTACTACTTAGTTTTTCAGATGGGATAGCAGGCAAGGGTGCAGTTCTTGATCATTTTTGTGATGTATCCAAATGTTCCTAGAGAATTATGCTGCCAGGACCAGAGTCACTTGCAAGCATCCATTAATAAAGACCGGGGCGAATTTCAGTCAACTGCCTGCAAAGAGCTGAATGCTTCTGTAAATACCAGAGCTCCCCAAGGCATCTAGACTGTGAGGAACTTTGTTTAAAAAATAATGAAAAGCTTCCAAATGCTTAAGCTTGTGGAATGTATCCTTCTACTTTCTTGCTGCTGTACTTTTAATACAAGCTGTCATTAGTGATCTGTCTGGTCGAGACTCCAGGCTCTGACATTCTTTTGAGAAGACTCCTTATTTTTCTAAAAACCAGCTCCTAGTCCTGTAGGGACAATTTAAGCCATAGCAGATGTCGCTGGCTTCAGGATGAGAGTGTTTTTATAGGACAGAGACATGGCCTGATTCTCTTTTCCTCTAAGCTCACCATATAGATGGTGAGTAGTTTCACTGGAGTTAGAATAAACCTGCAAGTGCCGGACGGATGCCAAGTCAGTGGGGAAAGCAAGGCTCTGCAGATGAGTCATTTTTAGTGTTAATTGTGACGAATGTGAGTCTGAAAGTTGCCTCCCTGATGCCACGCATCACCCAGCAGGCTCAGGCGGGGACCCTGCCGAGGTGGAGGCAGATGTTTCAGAACGACAGCTTCACTAAATCCCAGTCTCCTTAAAGAAAAGTGATCCTTACAGAATGAATACTGAACTTCTCTAGACACTACCGTTCTTATTTGCCAGCTTTTCCCTTTTCCCAGATTTCTCCAATCCATAAGCTTTTTGCCTAGGGAAAAGGAGAGCTTCATAGTACAGGACAGCCTCAGGGACAGGCTTAGCTAGATGCGGTGACATGGACATAGTTTAAGCTAAAATATTTGGAAGTCACCATAAGGGGCACGTGAAGGGATAATCCCTCAGTTTTTCACATGGTCCTAAGAGGCTGTTGGCAGGGAGCCCGCAGGGCTGCGGAAGCTGGGCAGGCAGCCTGTGGCCAGCAAACATGACACATTAGGGAAAAAATTCATCTTTATTCCAAATTATCTGCCATTAGCCACTCTGTACGTGTACACAGTAATTAATCCCCTTTCTTGCCGAAGGGCTGGTTCGCTGCGATGTAACACAAATTTCTCCATCCACCTTTGCTGCCACCAGCAGCTTTGCTTGGGCTTTCTCCTGATCACGCTCTTCCTTCTCTCCTCCTGATGCAAGGTGCAAAAGCAGTAGCGGAAATTCAAACACTATCCCAGAGGTAAATCTCTTGGAGAAGGTAAATTTATAATCAGCCCGTTGCAAAAATCTGTTAGAGATGATGTAATTTGTTTCTGTATCCCATGATATATTGATACATCAGACAAAAAGATGAACTATGCAGGCACCTTTCATTACAAGAGAAGCCTTTAAAAAACCTATGGAGTGAGAGATCAAAGTATGTGACTTTCTCCTCGTTTTCATTCCAATGACTAAATCTTTTTTACATTCAGTCAGATGTGATGATGGAAGGTGGGTTTGGATCAAACACTCCACCTAAACACCTTAAAATAATTCAGACTTAAATTGATGTTGCTTATGTTTTGTATTCCAGGTAAGCCATCTGCCCCACAGATGTGAGATGCAAAGACAATTTTTTACAGTGTTTGGGGTTCTTTATACTTATTTATTGCTCTTCTAGCCAGCCTATCAATAATAATAATAACATAGGATTGGGGATTTGTTGCCTTGACATTATTTATTTGGTTGCTTTTTTGTAAATCAAGGTGGAAGGCATCTTTTTAATGAAAATTTATGAAAAAAATTGTATTTGGTCACAGGTTTATTTCATGTGTACTATTTTAAAGTCAAAATTTGAAGTTTTGTTTCTACACATTTTAGCAGAAATTATTCTAGAACTGATGTCTGATTAGAGTAAAATGTATATCTATGGACAAATTATTTGTGTCCATAGTTCAAACTGTGATTGGCAAAAATGGGGTAGTCTCAAAATTAGCAAGGCTCAGTAATTCCTGTGTGCAGAATACGATTAGCACAAAGTTACTGCTACAGCAAATAGTCTTAAAAGCATTACAGCCGAACGGTTGGAGGTATCCAGAATATAGACAAGGAGGTCCACACAATTAGACATTCCAGCTTTTCCTTTAATACTCTCAGTAGCATTTGCATAATTAAGCAAAGTGGTTTTAATATTAAGGAATGCCACCTGGGGAGGGATCTCTCTGAAATTACACCCTCCCCTACTCGTGCCACATGATATCATTTTACACACACTGCCTTAGATGTAGTGAGCCCAAAGAACAGCTTTATGATGATGTTTTACCACTCTTACTTGGTTAATTATAAAGCTAGTCTAGAGGTATGCAGATGCTACCTTGGGGTCTGCAGTGTCAGCGAGATGTATTTTTGCAGTTCAACTGTTAAGGGAAGTGCACATTGCGGGTTTGCATTTCCTAGTCTTATTTTCCCAGAACATACCTTTTCTGAAAACTGCCATCTTCTTTTATCTCTAAATACTACTTTATACCTCAGCTAAATAATGATCCTAAATTAACTGTCATTAAGCTTTTCAGCCTAACCATTCTCCTTCTGTTATTATGCAAGCATAAAACTGTAAGCCAATTTTATCTGTCCTCAAACTTTTTTTTTTTCCAAATGATTTCAGCTTTTTAAGAAAGGGAAAACAGTTTGAAACACCTTAAAAATGAACAGGGCGTGGGGTGGGTTCTTGCATTTTTTTGAATGGTTTTGCCAGTAAACTGAAAAACCTGTAATACAACAGTTGCCATAAGTCACAAAAGAAGGAACAATTTTAGCATTTGTTAATGGAACTTAAGGGATGGAAAGCAAAGGATTTAAAACATTGACAGCAAATCAGTAAGCCTAACCTTTCTTCTATTTATCTGTAGTTCAGTCAAGTGGATTATTCGGAATTATGCTGGAGATGCTCAGATAGCTGGGGTTTGTCTGGTATGGGATTTAGCAGGAACCTCCCTTATGCTTCTTTCCCTGTCTGGGAGATGTTCACTGTAAACATCCACAGAGTATGGGTAAAATATTGTTTAAACTAAGCTGCCTTTCTAGAGCAACACAAAGCAACTGCACAAAGAAAGGCATGGTGAGAACAGCCAAGTGTAAGTCAGCTTCTGCGTTTGAAGCTTTCGGCTCATATGGTGCATGACCCATTTAGCCACCCTTGATCTCAGATTTGCTCCACTACCACTAAAAAGTCTTTGGCTATGTTACTATTGTTTTCTTCTGGCTGGAGCGTGGGAGGAAAACACTTTAGTGCATGATTAGGTTGGCTCAAGACAGCTAAGCTGGACATGGACAAAACTCCTGTTTGGATTCTCATCATCCCAAACCTCAGGCTCCATAGTGTGCTCCTCTTGGCCCTTGGCAAACCCAGCCTGATACCCAGGCAGAGCAGGGCCGTGGAGAGCACTCTCCTTGCCAGTGTCCTCAACGGCATCCCCCTTCCCTCCCTCTTCCCCAGTACAGGTCCTCGTCCTCACTGGTGCAGCTCCTCAGGGGTTATTCCCCATCCCTATCTCTACTGTTCCCCACCCCCCAACAAACTTTCCTCTCCCATTAGGTATCAGGAGGGGACCTTCTCCTTCGCCTTGGCCCATGATGTTAACCTCTGTTGGTAGTTTTCCAACCAGGTCCTTCACACGTGCTTCCCTGCTTGGACGATGCTCCCCATAACCACCAGGAGAGCTGCCTTGCTCTTACAGCCTGTTCCTTAACCCCCCCGGCTTTGACAGCAGTAGGAGATTTGGTGGCAGCCACGTTGCAGATGTGCTGTAGTTCGCTGCTTCTCTGCAGAAGAAAACCAGAAGAAACCTTCTGCAGAAGAAACCTTCCTCACAGGGGAGGTTTTCAGGGAACGCATATTTTTCACCTGGAGCTGCATCAAGATGTATATAGCATATCCTGCAGCGATGGCTCCGTTTGGAGTCAGGAATGTCCTGCCTAAACTTCTCGGGGATCAGCTCATTCCCACTGCTTCTGGGGGCTGGCCAGGGACCCTTTCTTCCATCTCCTGAGGTCAGTCAGACCTTCGGGAGGTTCCCAGCGCGCCGGCACGCTGCCTGGGCATCACACGAGCTCTCTGAGGCAGTCACACTTCTTTCTTGGACAATAACCGCTTGTGAAAAACGGACTGCTGCAGCGAGGCGTGCTGATGATCTATTATTCAAATGACAGCAATACCCTAAAAAGAGCGAGCCGCGCTTGGGTTCTGTATAATCACAGGATAGCAATCAACCTCCAAACGCACGGGTGGCTGCTTTGCACGTCTGGTAGAAGAATGCCAGGCTTGCAAACCTTAATTAGTACTTAATAAACTGAAAAGGTGTAATTTACACTGCTCATTTACCTCTAGGAGAGAGACGACTTCTTCTCACTGCCGCTGTGCCCTTCCGGGCTTCGGACCTTCCTGTTTTCCCTCTGCCCTCAACCGTGATGGAGAGAAAATACAATGGCATCTTTAAGCGGAGTGAGACAGTTCATTTATTATGATTAGTGGCACTGTTCTCGCAGCTAGCTAGCAAAGCCAAAATCACATGTCTTTTTTACATATAATGCTCGGCTAAATCGATTCAGGAGCCGTATTTCTCCATCGGGCTGCGTTTAACCTCACGAGAAGATGGTCTTTAGACACTTCATGTAGTTCTTTCAAATGCCACCTCTATCCAGAGAAATACAGCCCCATCACTATGGGGCAGGTTATATTCTAGTTGGTAGGTAAAGACGGAGGACTCGGGACTTCCAGTCTGATGCTGGCTGTGCCCTTTCTGTAGTTTCAGCAGATCTGGCAACATGTATGTCTCGTCTCTTTAAAATGGAGGTTGGACACAGAACAAGGAGGCCATGCATGCACACACATCTCTGCAGTCCCTCATGGGTGTCAGGAAACTCGGTAATTTCCATTTGCTGTGCAAAGGCAGTGCCTGGGATGATAAATCACAGCTCACAACCCCGCTGTAAAATGGGCCACCAGTCACTGAGCAAGCGGCGTTAAAAAAAAGTATGTCTTCAGCCACAGACAGCAAAAAGGCTTTAAACTGTGTCTTTATGTCCAGTGAAAGTATGAAGAATATTGAGAGGGTTTATTATTCATGATACAAAAAAGTCACTAAACGTAATTGCAAGAAAATTAATGTGGAGAGCAGGTTTATAACATAAAACATATAAAAGCTTAAGAACAACATATAAATGTTCTTTTTGTCCGAGAGCAGACATTTTCTGAAAAACTATTTCAAAATACACTTATTCTGATACTGTAATAATTCTACTTTTTCCAAGAAATTAACCCGTCTACTTATATCTCTAAATACTGTCTTTTACTCAGCCTTTAAAGTGCTCTTGAATTAACTATCATTACGCTTTTCAGCCCTGTCATTCTCTTCATGTCACCATGTAAGCATAAAACTGCCGGGGCCTTCTGGCCGACCTCAAACAAATGAAGCAATATTGTGGATAAAGACCTAGAAAATCACAGTTAAAGCTCTCCTCGACTTCAGCAGTGCCAAGGTTTCATCCCGCCTTTCTTCCCTAATGCAGTGCCTTTCTGAAGCTATGAAGGGACTCAATTACAGGTAGCAAAGTACGTGCTGATGACCTCCAGGCGAGGAACCCATCCTAACACGGTGGCTTTCAGCCCACTGGCAACGGACCAAAAGCCTGGTCCCCACCAGAATGGCCCAGACCCGTACCCGAGACGGCAGGTTCACCAAATGGCAAAAACTGGTGGTAGGCAGCTGCAAAGCTCTGTAGGGCAGTCTTTGTACACCACAGAAAGTCACCTAGAGCTATTTTTTCTACTGATTTTGTCCTACTATTTCCCAGTGTGACTGCAGCATCTTCAGAAGCCACGATGCTATTTAAGAGTGTGAGGCTCCCTGAAAGCCTTGAAACATCTCCAAGCATTGCACAGAGGTTCTTCCCCATCAGTTGCCAGAATTTGGTGCATCAAAGGAATGTTGAGGCTGAGATTATTCACATATTTAAAAGTGTCTGAGCTGATACCTGCCTTTCATAGGTTGATGCTGATCCTTTTGCAACGCCTTCTGAATCTGAGTGCTGGCTGATGCAGATAGGTTTATTTTTCTGGGAACACAGCTGTCCTGTCTGAGCCTATGAAACACAAAAACACAGGCAGTTTTGTATAGAAACAAACCAAAAGAAAACAAAAAATTGCTAGGTTGCCTTTCAAAGAGCTTTGCGCAGTTCTGTGGTAGCCAGATCCCACTGTGCCCACAGAAGCGAGTCAACAGGGTTCCCAGGGCCCAGTGCTGGCTGAAGAATTTAGAGGTTTTATGCAGGGGTCCAGTGATGGGAAACCTCCTCCGGTCTCCAGCGGCCATAGAGGTATAGTGGCTAATGCAGCTGAGGAGACGGCTTTGAAAAACACAAGTGTTTGGTGATCACAAAAGGAAATCTTTAATATGGATCTTTTACTTCGATGGGAAAGAGAGAAAAATCCAGTCCTGAGCTTCCAAATACTGAACTGAGATAAAAGAAAGAGGGCTTCAGGGAAGTGAGCATTAATCAATTTGCAATACATTTCATTATTTAAAAAATTAATTCTCTTTCTGCTAAATTAAGCTGAATCAGTAGCTCAGTTTAATTCTGTCTGCTGTAGTGAAATCCATCCTCATTTTCTGATCGCTCTCCTGCCCTACAATGGGAACCATTCTGTGAGGCGAATCTTTGGTCTAAAAAAAGTAAGCAAACATAAATACTTTGGTTATGACCATGTCATTTAGAAATCCGGTGCCTTCAGGTATATAACACTGAGTTTTGATCCATGATACGTTTGAAGAACAGGGTGATATATTCATGCTAGTGGTTTGCATCTGTGGAATGACTTACACAGGCATGTTGATTTTTAGATAATTTGACTTTGGAGAAATTTTCCTCTTTTTCACAGCTCAATTAATTGGTTTTGTTTTGTTTTTTTTTAACAGAGGAGTCATTCCACATCTTCCAGGATTTTTTTACCACATATTATAGCTTTTTTGTTTCAGAATTGCCTTTTAGTTAATGGACAAATTTTAACAATACTTGTTAACCTCATCTCAACCCATTAGGCTTTGAAAGTAATAAAGTATAAGGCTGTGATATGAACTAAATAAACATCTGAGAGATTGTTTTCAGTGAATGCCAAGATATTTATTCTAAATAAATAATGAGACCAATTGATTTATATTTTTAATGCTTTCTGCTTCAAAAAAAATGTTATTGCATTAGATCAGGCAAGCAGTTACTAGTTTAGAATGTAAAAATAATTGGTAAAAAGCTAAAAAACTCTTTTCATTTATGGAGAATAACAGAAAATGTTGTTTCTCCTAAGACTGTCTGGAAATTTTATATATCATTAAATATTCCCAGTTTTGAACATTCAGCTGCTTCGGAATGGCAATATTACTTACTCCCTCCCTGGGATGTTTCACACAGTGGTCACCTCAGGAAGCTGTGAGGAGCAGAACTGCCTTCACGGAATTCTGTACAAACAAACAGATTTCAGTACAAATCAAAAAATAATAAGGAGGAGGACTCCGGCAGGGAAATGATTGCAGTGGTAACTCTTTTCCTGGCAAATCAGCTGTGTTTGTGCAGGTGATCCTCTTAACACCCAGGGAAAGTGGAGGGTGGTGTTAGGAAGGGGTTTTCCTTTCCCTTCCCTTCCCTTCCCTAACTAGGGAATTTCAATATGAAAAAAAAAAAGGGGGGGGAAGTCTTTTTTTGGTGGTTCTGTGAGCCATAGTTCTGAGAAGGCATTAAGGTTGTTGGTTCTGTGGATGTTCTTCACTGCATAAATGAGGTCCGGTGTCCACAGTAGGACAGCACCTGAGCATTTTGGCATCTTCAAAGCACAGATGATCACAAAGCCAATCCGAGGGAGATGATGCTACCAGGCAAGTGATAGCCAAGGGCCACAGAGTTTTATTTCTGTGGTAGTACCAACTCAAACATTTCCATCAGACTTCAGCCACCCACTCCTGCTCCCCATCACCTTCTCAGCTGCACCTCCCCAGCTGCTTTTAGGGCCACATGGTAAAATTATATCAGTTAATTGACTCGGAATAAAAGTAAGCCTGCATGAAAAGAGGGAAGGCTTTGTCTTCCACACAGAGAAGTTCCCTGGTAGGACTCATTGCTCAGGGGGGTGGTGCAGCCCCCCCCAGGCCATGCGGAGATCTCAGGATAAGCTATGCATGCTTTGGGAAAACCTCCCATTGAGCCATGCTTGATTGCAAGTGCAGAGTGTGGGTAAAATTTGGTTCAGAACTGTTGTACCTGTGCATATGTGTTTGCAGTTTGGTTCGAACTATTTGCCTGTCTCTGTGTGATTTGGTTCGGAGCTATTTTGCCCATCTGTGCATGGTTCAGAACTGTTTTCTCTGTCTGCGCGCATGTGTGATTTGATTTAACCTCCATCCGCATGCAGCCCTGCTGTAAGTTTTGGGTCATCCTTGCCATTTTCGAATCTTTAACTAAGTTGCAAATTTGATCGTAACAAATTCCACTGAATCACTCTGTTAAATTGGCTGATGATTAAGTACTGTTAAAATTATACAACCTGGCCGTGTGATCTATCTCAAAAATATTAATAAATCCTAAACTGCTGCTAAACCAAAGCCGGGTAACCAAATCTCACTCGCGACCCTCAGCCCCACAAACAGCATTGGCACCATGTCACCAAGCCACGTCGGGGCAGGAAAGCCTGAAGCTGACATGGTGGCTGAGGAACGCGAAGGAGGAATCAAGCACCACGCTTGATACCTGCACGTCTCGGACGGCGCCGGGACTCTCCTGGCTGGAAGTCAGATGATAGCCTTAATTCGGTTCATTGGAAGTCTAGCGAACATCTGTGTACCGCAGTCTGCTGTGGTTTAATGAGGTACTTTACACACTTACCGCTAGTTAATGCAGATTAATTTCCTGAGGCTGTGCCTATACGCGAAGTTATTTTGGAAAGGCAGCCCCTGCGCACCCCAAAGCCCTGCAGCAGGGCAGGAGCTGCCCCCAGCCCTTCCTTCCACTGCCACGGGGAGCCAGGAGGGCAATCCCAGGGGACTGCTGGCGGGTGGGATTTACACCCCCTCGGCTCTGTTTCTTCTCCCTCTGGCACCCCATGGGGGCACAGGCAGCCTTGCACAGCCAAAGGACAAGTTTCTGGCCCGGGGACGACCTGGCCAACTGCAATTTATAATGGAGCTTCTGTGAAATTACTTTGTCGTAACTTTGTCAGTACCAAATGAATTCACCATAATTAGTGCGTTCAGTGGGAATCCCAGTGGAAGCAATAATGATTTCCAGTTTATTCAAAAAGGTTGCTGTTTTCCCTGACAAAAAATGATGACCTAAAAATATCTGATGTATTTCTCATTACTTTAGTGACTGTAATGATATGTTTGGAAGAAACACCAATTTTCCTGTCTACTGCTTTTGACACAACAACAATTAGTCATAAGCAATGAAAAAAATACTTGCATTAGTTAAGAAGCAGTGACAAATACACAAATGTTTCTGTATTCATAGCTGCTGCAATATTATTTGGTGACATTAGTCTGACTCAATTTGTAGGAGCAGGGATTTGGAAAACATACCCTGCAAAAATTCAAATTTGTTAATAGTAAAGAGGCAAAGGAATTGTATTTTGTCAGGACAGTCCTCCCAGAGGAAAAAGATACTTCAGTAGCATCCAGGTCTCACATCATGTAATGAAAATAACAATGCGGTTGTCCAGAAACCACAGCTAGTCTTAGGATAGTAGCGTTTGTCTCCTTACAGACAGAGAACGTAATCACATCATATTATCTCTGTGTCTTGTCACTAAGTTTGGTTGCTATACCTGTAGTCATTCAAGTAAATATATGGAAAAATACATTTGTAAATGTTCTTCTTAATCGTTTACTTTATCAGCCTTTATTGGCATGCTCGTTGGTCACTTCTTTTATTCATCTATTTGATAACCATAAAAAGCTATTATGAAAATGGTCATTATTAATGGTCAGAAATTTAAAATAACTTCACTACTACAATTTTACTGTATCAGTTTTTGCCTTTACTTTCCCTTCTTTACTCTTCCCAAGTCCTTTCCCTCCAGGCATTGCTCTTTCACTTATTCTCTTCGCACACGGTATCTTACACTTACTTTCCAGTGTTGCAGCATTTTCTGTGCATCCATCTTCATAAATAATGCACAGGGGAAGAATCTACAATTTCTCCGTCAAACCTTATCTGGAGGCTAGGTTCATTCTCCCAGCACCAACAGGTGAGTCATTGACACACATAACCCTTGTCAGACAGACTGGTTCTCTTAGAGTCAGCTGCATCTTTCTCAGCTTTTCCTAGCACCCTGTGCTCATTATACAATTATGAATTTACTGCCTGTTAAACATAAACCTAACGTGGTTTCGAAGTCTAGACTCCCAAGGCCACCATCTAGACTTAACGAAGGAGGGACGGTGGCTGAGGTCTGGGGCTCTGTGAAGGTCCAAGCCTGTTTTTCTCCTCTGTGTGCACTTGGAGCCTTCCCATGTAATGGATGGGACATGGGTTAGACTAGACATGCTATCTCCCTCTCTGGTAGGAGAAAACCTGAGCCTGGCCACTCCCAAGCAGAATATTAATCCGAGCGTGACCTACAGCTACGTGGGTAGAAGGCATGTGGTCATGGGTGCAATGCATGCAGCTCTGATGAAAAGTAAGGTTTGTCTTCTGTAAAAGTCAAAAGGGAATTTGCCTCTTGCTCAATGCAAAACCAGGTTCTACCACAGCATGAGGCTATTTCTCCACTTGTTTCTTTTTCTTTCAAAGTTAGATAGTTTCCCTCCCCCACTTCTTCATTTCTTACTATTTCTGGTAGACTGAGAAATCTCGTTCTGGTAGTTTTTATATCTTGAACACTGAAGAAAATGTTTTTGTTTCATTACTGCTCACCCTGCAGAATTTGGGTTTCCACTGCGCATTTTGCCTTCCAGTTTCCAATTACACACAAAGATACATTATTAAAATGTAGACTAACTTGCACTACTTGCACTTTTCTAAGCCCTACTGCTTATAGGAGTGATTTAAACAGCACCTACTGCATCAGCTAGGCAACTCGGTCTTATTATTTTCAACAGATAATGGGGATCGTCTGTTATTAATGAAGCTTAATTCATTCACCGCATTTTCCTTGCTGAGTTCCCTCAGCAACAGACCCCAAACAACAAGTGAACGAGGATGGAAATGTTTTTTAAAGGACTCGTCATTAGCACAGCCTGAGCTCTCCAAGACAGAGGCTAGGTGAATGCTGCCTTGGTAAGACAAGTCCTCTTAGAGGCTTCTTCTTTACAAGAGCCCCCCTGAGAGTGCCTTACCTCTGACACATGGGGGGCCAATGAGTCCCACCAGAGCTGACGTTCAGCCCTGCTGCAGCTTCATCCGCTGACCCTCTCCCTCTACACACAGGGGCCCTTTCTCAGAGGGTCCTGGGGCAGGGAACAGGCTTTAAATAACACCAGAGTTAGGAAAAAATCACTAAAGTGGACAACGGCCTGCATGTCTCCTCCCTGGGGTAGGGTTCGAAATGCTTTACAAAATAAGCGTCACACCCGGTTAGTGGTAAAGAGGTGAGTTGTTCAAAACTCATTTTGTTTTATTCACAGAATTGCTAGTTTCTCATATGGAGCAGATACATCTGATTACAGATCATGAAATGAACGTATATGAATGCTTCCAGGCCTCCTGAGCCCGTCCCTCAGCTTATAAAGCCCTTTGAAGTTAAAACAAAAACTAACCTCCAATTATCTTAAGAAAACCCTTGCAAACGAGGGACCTTACCGCCAGAGAGAAAATTTCACCCATCATCTGTTCCATGCTGGCATTCCCATGTAAAATCTTTATCTGCACACCTTCTAAGGCATCTTCCCTCTGGGTGACTTCTGAAAGTCTTCAAGCGAAGGTTCATCTGTACCAGGAGCCCAGGAGAATATGCTTTTTCTCTTTGAGTTCCTCATTTTTACTGTGGCCCCTACTGAAAAGTTGCGCTGTTGTGATATTCTGTAATATTATCACCAATCACAAAATATTTGGTTTATGAAATGTAATGAGAAGACCTTACATTCTTTAAGTTCATCAGCAGTTCAGACTACAAGGGAAGACGGCCTGGGTTAACAAAATAAAGTGACACACCCAGCCCCAAATCCAGATTGTACACCGAGAGAGACAGAAGCGTTTGGGCAAGAGCTCTCTGTTGGCACTAACTTCAGGCCTGGCGCAAACAGTGCAAATCATTTATCAGGTGCTAAGTAAGTTCCAGGTGCTTGGAGATACCTCTGATCAAAGAGAGAAGAGCGATGTCTGTATCTCAGTGGTCAAATGAGTGATCTCAAGTCCATAAGCTGCCACTGCTGCAGATGCTAATGTTAATTTTCAGTAATTTGGAAAATCAGGTCAGCTGTGTAAATCCTTCACGATCAGTGCCTCCAAATTTGAAAATCACAGATGTAAGTAACAAGACACGCAGACCCCGTGGGGGTCATCAGCTGTGCTCCAGAAGCCCACCGAGCTTCCAAAGGCAGTAGTAGAACGAGCTCTCCTCCCAAAGGAGGGCGGAGGTGGCTTGGTGGCTGAGGTAGAGCTGTCCCGTTCCCTCATTTGTCAGACCACATTAGGCTAATTCTGAAATTTTACACTGGCTGCACCCTCTCCTGATCCTGCAGGCAGCGCAACGGACCGCAGGGACGCAGACGGTGAGCAACAGGAGATGAGGGGGTTCAGGTGCCTGTGCTGGTCCCCATGCCGTGCTGGCCACGTTTTGGCTATAAATGATGGAACTTGGTGGTTGCCAGCCCCAGCCACTGCCACCTCGGAGTGAACGCCGAAATGCCAGTCCCCAGGCTGTGGGGCTACGCACAGGTAGATGCAGGAGCTGTGCGTGCCCTGGGGGCTGCCCGATGCTGGAGAAATCCCCCGAGAGACGGAGGAATCGTGTTAAGGGCTGATTTGCATGTCAGTCACTCATACCGCTGCTTCAGAGCTAATGATCTGCTTCTTGGCATCTTTGAAAATATCGGTTGCTACTGAAAACGATAAACAGAAGTTGTGTGTGTCCCAAGCAGCTAATGCCCGTAAAAAGATCACATAGCATAAAAGGGATTACCAAGGAGAAGGATGCACCCATTTGAAGTGCTTGGCAACAGCTAAACTCCAGACTGATCGGCTTAAAATTAGCCCCAAAGGCAATTGAGAGCAGTTCCATACATCCCGTGTCACATGTCAAAATTTCGTTGTCTGCAATAGAAATGGTTCGTAAATCACAAGGCAGTGCAAGAGCATGCCAAGCAGAGGACCATTAATTGCATACTAGAAGAAATAACCATTTTAACAAGCATGTTTACAGGAGCTACCATAACCATAAAGAAAAAAAAAAGAAACTCTTTGTATTGCCTCTCCTTGGAACTATTTGCCTGCATCTACCTTGTCCTCAGAAATCTCTGAGTTTCCCTCACAGTGGAATCTTTAATTCTCTTTCACAGCTGGAAAGCCAATGTTTGATTTGATAATGCAGAAGGTGCAGAATCCTTCGCTTTGCTGAATGAAGCACCGACAGCTGCGTCTGTGTCTGACCGACGGCCCTGCCATAATCAGGCGTATGCTATATAAAATGTGTTTCACTTGCTAGGGCAACAGCATTTTTGCTGTTCTTCAAGCCTTTCCTTATTGGGCCTCAGGATAACTGGTACCTGTTGGGCTCACTGTACCAAGGATGCGTTGAGGATTGGCATGTGCGAGTCATATGTCTCTCTCCAAAAATACGGGTTAGTTCTGAACGATGAGAAGTGATAGATTGTCCACTGTGTGTGTGTGTATGCGTACATGTGTCTGTATATCATTTATAATATTATTCCAGTTTTTAGCAGACGGAGGTGTTGACTCTGTGAGTGCCTATACATCTACATGGGAGGAGGAGAAATGATGTAACTGTGACTAACCTACATGTCAAAAGTGAGGCGTGTGTGTGCTTGTAAACTTGAAATACACAAGAATAATCTACACATGCACTCTCAGGCAGGAGGAAAAGCCTGCGGACATTTCAGGATTGACAGCATGCCAGACTCTCCGGAGAGCTGGTTGGTGGAGGGTTTGTTTTTTTTTAAAACTCGTAAAACAAGAATTCCCAGAAGGCAGCCAGTCTGCAGGCAATTAGGAGGAACCCCCAGTACTACGTGGGGCACTCCGCTTGTCCCGGGGCAGCACGTAGCCGGGCGGGCATGGCTGTTGTCACACATGCCCGTGCAAGTGGGACAGCAGGATCACACCGCATCACTGCCTGAGTTTCTGCTGTGTTATCCTGCTGGAGGATTTTCGGTATCGTTTTTGTGCGCGGACCAGCCGAGGGGCTCCACATCTCCATGCTGTGCCCGGGAAGAGCATGTTGTTATACTTGGAAAAAAGAAACCTCTGTCTTCCAGCAGCCTTTAAAATTCTCCCCCAAGTCATTAAGACCCAATAAAACTGTTAGCACCTCCTCAGATATCCTATTTTCTCATACCATCCTTCAGGTGCACTGTATGGGCTTCCCTGTTTAGTCCGTGCAGGATACATTTTAAGAGCCTCGTGAATTATTTGGGGTAAAACAAGAGGAAGCAAACCCCTGAGTGCTGAGGGAGGTTAAAGCGGCAGCAGCTCTGCAGACAAGTACCCCGGACCTCAGCCCTATCCTCCGTCCTTCCCAATCTCCTTTCCGCTCAGGTATGATTTCCAGGCAGGCAGCCAGAGCGTGGGAGGCAAGGGGCTCGCTGGAGCAGCTGCCCCGAGGCGAGGAGATGCCGGGGTGGCTGTGGAGCATCCCTGCGGCTGGAGGGGATCCCCAGGGTCTCCTGCCCTGCGTGGTGCAGAGGTCGGATATGACTGGAGACGAAAAGTTGAAAAAAACTTTTTCCTTTCTTTCCTTGGCAGTGCAAAGACCTGCATAAATTTAATTACCTCTATTTACTTTGCATTAGCGTATCCCTTCTCCCTTGTCAAATCACCAGCATTGGTTCCTCAGTTTAGGATTTCTTGTGTTTCAGAAATTAGCACAGAAAGGCTCATGCTTGCAGGGGGGAAAGGACATTAAGGCTACCTTACAAAAAATGAGTTTCTCACACAAACATGTTTTTGCAGGTATTTTTCTCTTGTGGAAAACTTTCTGGTTTTTCTGACTTGAAAGTGAAATGTTTTCATTAACAAGTATGGATTTGGGTGGTTTTCTTAAAAAAGAAAAAAAAAGGTGGTATGATTTTTTTATTCCTTTTCCCAAACCTGTTGAAAACAATTAGCATAATAAGCTACCCAGGCACTCAGCTTGCATCAGTCCCATTGGGAATAAGGTATCTAAGAGTTAGACATCTAAATAGCCTAACTAATTGCCTCCTGACAAAGAGACTTTATGGAATAAGCCATTCAGCCCACACAATTATCTTCCTTACCTTCAGAGAATGCTATTACAGCTGTCAAAGGGCTCCTAGGCCTGGTAGAAGCTAAGGGTTAATTGAGGATAGAGGGATTGCTAAATATCTTGATTTTTGTGGAAAGATCTGATGTGAATCTCTGCTTTCCACAAGGTTTTATGTACAGAATTCATCAGCTTAAAGGCAGAACAGCAGATGCAATATTGGTACTTTCCACAGGGCCAGCGTAGCTGTAATGATGAGTACTTTCTCCTCTTTCCTCACTGGTAGAATAATATCGGCACGCTAAAACTGCTACAAATGGCAGCACATCTTCTGGCCGGGTGTGAATACGCCCTGCTTAAAGAGGTTGCCTCGCCTCAGCAGCTAACGCGGGATCCCATCAGTTAATCCAGTGTCCATCTCTGGACACTGTCTGGGAGATGAAAGTGGGAGCAGGGACCATCTCTCTTCTCTTACAGGGACCAGAGTGACAGAGGAAGAAACACGGCTTCAAGCTTAGCCAGAAAGAGCTGCAGTGATTGTCTCCTCCAGTGTCCGGGGGGGGGACAAACCCGGGACCGCAGGTGGGGGTGAGGTTTATTGGACCCTCGGATCCACCAGGATAAAGGGGGGCCAGGCTGGCAGTCACTGGAGGCAGGGACTCAGGGAGCCAACACCACCAGGGAAGAATAAAAGGATAACGCCATCCCACTGAAGGCATATTTAAAAATATAATATGGCTCTGAAAACCACAGCTAAATAATGTTGTTTTAGCTAATTATATATTAAGAACCTTATTCCCAGAGACAAGTAGAGCCTAGTTTAAATTAGCACATTGCCTGATAATTAAGAAATTTGCTACAACACCACCACCACAACCACCCAAACCCAACATTGTAAAAATAACTTTGTGAAAAATCTTTGAGTGTTTGTTAAGGTCATTAATTAGAGGAATTACGTCACAAATATTGTGTTAAGCCAGTGGTGGTGTAAACCAAGACGTAGCAACTGCTGGTGAGCAGATGCGACAGGCTTTACATTGTATGAAAGGGGGGAATATGATATGCAGACTATAAAAAAAATCAACATATTAATCATTGTGCACCTCATGTATCTTCAGTAATCTTAAATTGTTGTGTATATGATATAGCTAGAATTGCTGTTGACTCCAACAGCTTCAAATGAGAGGCGTCCTACAGCTGAACCCTGTGTGGATGTTGGGTGGACAAATTCACTTTCAGCAAATCTGGTCCTATTACCACAATGTTTCATTTCATTCCCTTTGGCCTCCCATCCTGGAATATATTAACACAGTTTTTTTCAATCTGTGAAGCCATGAGCATGACAGGCCTCAAAGTCTAGGCCAAGGCTGCTTTTCATTCCTCTTTGGCTTATTTCTGGAGCCCTTTTTTGGGGGAGGTCCCGACGGTGCTGTCTGAGAACACATTCCCTGTTCCTCCTGTGTGATGCACATTTGTTTAAATCCTGCCCCACCACCTGCTCAGATGGCCTCTTCCAGCACTGACCACCACGAACTTACTGTGGGAGTAAGTCTTTTTATTGCTTACAATTTTACTGCCCTTTCACGTAAGCATCATTCTGTTCCTTTATTATACAATGCAGTCAAGAGAACAGATTGGTCTGTGTTATACCTATCATAATCAATCAGGTTCTCACTACATTGTCTTTCTCCTGAAGATAACTATTCCCTGGTTTTCTATTCTCCTCGTTAAATGTAAATCTCATTAAATCTCTAACTTTGTTATTCTTTCTTGCATCTTTTCTAAGCTATGTTCTTTCTTGAGATGAGAAACAGTATTGAAGAAAACACTCCAGACAGATATATTATTTATATATATACACACATACATTTTGTTTGTACTACTCAGTTCAGTAGTTTCTATCTCTATTTAATGAGTTTTTATGAGTATTTAATCAGCATTAGTGCATGATGTTCACTGCTGCTCTACACTTCACTGATACCAGAAATTCTTACAGTGTTTTCCACGGACCCAGCCTAGAAACCAGCAACATATGGATATATGACTTTTTTTTCTAACATCCACACCTGTTATATCTAATCAAATAAAAACCTCTGACTTCAATTACATACATATTGCCCAATATATAAATCCTTAAATTATTTAAACAAGTTTCTTATAATTTCCCTTAACTTTTACTAACCAAAATTACTTAGAATCAAAGTTCCTCAGTTCATATAACACACACAGCAGGAGGGGGCGAGTCTGAGAACTGCTCACCGTGGGACCCTAAGTTGTTATCTCTGTGGTCATGAAGGGCTCCGTGCAGCACGCACCGTATTTCTAATTCTCTAATGCTGATGTACATCAGTGTTTTAAATGGGAGGATATGCGTGAGAAGGAAAACATAGCACTTTCAGGGAAAAGGAGCTGTCAGAGGTTCCTGTATGGCTTCTCAGGGTGCCAGTTTAGGTCTCGGAGTGCTGGGGCATTTCTTGAGTGCCCTCGAGAGTTAACAGGGAGGGAGGCGAATCCATCCCCGCCTCGGCTACGTGGGAAGCATCTCTGTTGCAGCACCCACATTTGCTGCCTGACATTGGGTAATGTGAATAGTCTCCCTCTTCAAGAACATCCTAAAGGGACACCTGCCTGCTTGATGTCCTCTCGTTCTGCTGTTTGAGCTCTGTCCCATTCTTTCTTTTTTTGCTTTTTACCTGTGACATTTACCACAAGTCCTTTAGATTTATCTTATTTGAAGAACATGGTCTTGATGGCTTTTACAACACACTTGTGGTGTGGGTTATAGGTTTTGAATACATGCATCAAAAGCTACCCAGGAAGCTAACAATATTGAAAAATGAATTACATCGTACTAGAAGGAGTTCTGCACCTCAGGGATCCTCATCAGGATGGATGGAGCAGAGGATTCATTTCAGAGCAGAGACGTAACCCGGGGCTCTCAACGCAGTTCCTACAGACACGTCGCTCAAACACAGGTTTGCCAAACCAACTTCCTTGTGTAAACACCAACTTCATCATATTAATTACACTGCAGAATTCATATGCACTCACTCAATATTTGCAAATGATCTCCTTGCAGCAGAATCCTTTTTTTTTTTTTTTCTTTCTGAACTGCACACGCACACTTTGTGGCCCATAAGAAAGTATACGATAAAAAGAAATTTAAATACCAGCTGGCACAATCCTATATACATTTGGAGAGAGCTGCAATTTACTCAGCTGAATTCATTTCCCAACAGTATATTTAAGGGTAGAATGCAATTTCAAGGTCTAATGGCTGATAAAGTTAACGTGCACACGGGAGAAACAAAAGGTGCTGTCACTGCTGCGGATGATTCCAGGGCAGATCCGTTCACGTACGTTCCTGTGCTGAGATGATTCTCCTCAAAACCAAAATGTCTGAGTGACATACTCAGACATGTTCCCCGTGGAGTGCAGGGGCTGCGGGGGGGGGACAGGGACCGTGGGGAGGGGATGAAGGTGCTGGAACCAGTGGGGGGGGATGAGGGGGTTCGGGCAGGGGGTCAGGGCACAGAAAACACCCTTTTTTCCACTGCTGGGAAGAGAAAGGAGACAAGGAGCAGGAGGTGGTGAGGAGACAGGGATTAACTGCTGGATATAGCCTGTGGTCCCACAACCCCCATCTGACACACGGTTGGCTCTGCTCAGCCTGGAAAGGTACCATCGCTCGATGGCCTTGCTGCACTAAAGCCATTTTCCCTTCCGAGGGGACCGGCTGGCTCCTCATGGCCAAAACCTGGCTGAAGTTCAGTTTAAAAATCATAAAAATCAAGGTCTGCTTTTTTTTTTTTTTGCTTTTCCCTCGTAAGAACTCCTGTTCTCACTTGTGATTAAAGCTGGGAGCTGAGCAAATGCTGAGACAAAAGGAAGGCATTGTTTAAAGTATTCTCCACAAGAGAGCTGGAAAAGTACATTTGGGGCTGTTCTAGCCCAAACAATCCTTGTTTTGCTACGCTGAACTGTGAGGGCTTTCAGTACCGAGGGCCAAAGCAAATCTCTTATCTTTGTGTACTTGTCAAGAATGGGAATTTAGTTTATAAAGAGTGGTTCAATTTGGATTTAGTAAAGAAAATAAAACCAGCATTGAATAACCAGGGAAAGCTGCACTTCAATTTTGAAGAGACCACAGATGTGAAGGGCCAAATCAATGATGGGGTGTTGGGACAGATCCGAAAGGAGACCCCACTGCCTGAAGGGGAATGTGGCACCTTAACCCCAAACGCTGATCTGCTCAGCTGAACTCCACAGCACCCTGTCCGCTACCAGAAAGCTCTCCTGCTCCCACCGTTTATCCCACTGAAGCTATTTCCCACTACGGAAAAGAATTTGGGGTGGCACAGCACATGGAGGACAAAGCTGCTGTCTGGGCATCTTCCCCGGTTCACCCTCCCCAGTGTCCTCACCAGACGTCCCAGCCCCTCTCCCCAGTCCCTCCCACAGCCCAGTGCCCACGGTGCTGGGGGGGAACTGGTGAGGGGACGCAGGTTCAGCCCCTTTGGGGAGCACGGTCAGAGCACAGTGTGATGAGAGAAGATGCCACCCCAGGAGGGCAGGGGCACAGCCGTCCCTGCGTGCAAATTGGGACCAGCTCGCCTCGAGGGAGCAGCTGCTGCGAATGCACCGCCACAGGCTCACCCTTTTCTGGAAAAATTCGGTGCCGAGCCTGCAACAGCCTCGGCTAGAGAGCAGGGACGTACGAACGCCATGCTGTGCGCCCTGCCCTCGGCACGGCTCTCCAGGGGAGAGGGTCTCCGAGAACTGTAAAGTAGTGTCCTACATGCCCCAGGCCAGAGCTGCCGTGGCTGTGGGAAGAGCCTGTCAGAGCTATGAACCATCACATCAAAGAAATGGATGTTAATCAGTGCCCAGAGAGGGTTTCAAACACTATCACATGGGGCCGTAGGTGGCAGAGCTCCTCTTTAACCCGGGCAGGGAGCAGCCGAGGGTGGGCTGCTAAGCAAAGCAGCAGATGCAGATTCAACAGCAGATAAAGTAACTGGACCAGCAAATTCAACAGCAAAACCCCAAATGTCTTCTGTGCTGAGCCAGCCACAAAGCCTTGTAGTAAAGAAATAAATCAGACCTAGGAAAGAAGAGAGATAAAAACCCAGAAAGGCAAAGCTACTGATACAAAAAAAAAAAAAAAAAAGCCAGGGGCTGGAAGTGAAAGGTTCGCAGGGCATTCACCCCAGGGACCTCCTGATGGGACTGAGAGGTGGAGGCAATGCATCGGCGCAGGGGATGCATCGGCGCGGGGGATGCATCGGCGTAGGGGATGCATCAGCGCGGGGGATGCATCGGCGCAGGGGATGCATCGGCGCGGGGGATGCATCGGCGCAGGGGATGCATCGGCGCAGGGGTGCCGACACCAGGTGCCCTGCACCCTGCAGCAGGGACAGGGCTGCCCCGAGCCAAATGGCCACGTCTAGGGCTGGGAGAGCCCCTTGTCCCTTGCCCTCCCGGAGACCCACGGGGAGATGTTGTTTCTAAGCAATTGTGTGTCCCACCAAGAGCCAGAGCTTAAGCCCGGCTACTCAGCCTCCTAAAGCAGTCCCCTGCAAATCTGGGCTGGCAAGGTGCGGATAACCTGGAAGGTCTGGAAACGGTCACCAAAACTGAGACCTGAGTTCTCTTGGGTAGAGGCGGGTGAGCTGAAGAAAAACTGGCAAAGATTCATTTTGCAGAGAAGGTTGTACGAAACAAGGATTTTAAACCAGTTCTCCCTTCTCACAGAAGCATTTATCATTCATACAAAAAAGGTTGGGGTAAAAATCACATTCATAAATGGGAAAGTGGGCAGCTGCTAATCCTCACTCAAAAAGGGAGGGAATGCAATTGTGAGAAAAAAAAAAGAAAATATGCAAGTTATAAAACAAGAGACTGGAAGCTGGGGACGGCTTAGGACAGTCTAGCAGTTCATCCACTCAAAATCCTTCTGAGTAACGGAGATGTCTGCCCCGAGCACGCTGGCCTTGACGCCGCGCTCGGAGCCGCAGGCTGGATGAGAGCGTGGGACCTTTGCTGCCTGCGTCCCCTCATCTGCCAGGGGTCTGTCTGCTACAGAGATGAAGTCCTTTGCAATTGGCAGGGTATCGCCTTATTTTTCGAACTGTCCCTTGCACAACCCTGCCTTTGTCTTCCATGGGGTTTCTAAGTGCAGCCAGGTACCAAGAGAAAGAGGGGAAGCACTTAATCTCCGCTACTGAGATTCACAATTAGACATTGTAACACTTACAAACAGTCTAACGGTCTGGGGAGACTGTCTGATTATGCCATAAAAAAAGGTCATTAAAATGTTGGATTTAAAAGAAAACCCCTTAGCCCTGGAAAAAACTCATTAAAAAGTCATTATTAGGTGGGACCGCCATAGCAGAAGGAGGTGGGTGTTTGGGTAATGGACCTTGCATATGCACAGAAGGACCTCCTGGTGATGCCATTACCATCCAAGATTACAGTGGCTAAACAATTTCAGTGCCAATCTACGGAGTCCCTACTGAGTTGCAGAAATGAAGCAAGGTTCTGCTGTGCAGAAGTCCCGCTACTGCTTACAAAAATAGGAGAAATATATATATATAGTCTATAGTTTTATTTTGTACCAGAGGTAGTCTCATAAAGCAAACTTCCCACCTATTGCAGGGTGCCGACATGCCAGCAGTCAGAAGGTGCTGCAAATCAGCGTGCACAACCAGTCCAGAGCACACACCAGAAGGACACACTGGGCAGGATGGTTTCAGTTCAAAATGTGTCAATAAAGTACAATACACCCAAATATACCCAGGCACTTTTCGTCTACCGTCAGCAAATGGGCAGGTGCATAGAAAAGAAATATATAGCATCATATTTTACTAATAAAATTGTTTACCTTGTCCTCGTTAAATACCCAGCTGGCTTCACCAGGAAACAATTTTTCTAAGCGTTTGACACGGCCTTTGCCCTGTCCTCATGGGAAGACATATACACGCGGTGAACCTGGCTGCAGTTTGCTCGGAGAGCAAGGCAGCAGCTAAACCCCACGTTTCCTTAGATTGCCCACGGCAGGTCCCATCCATCAGGGTCCTGCCACCAAAGAATATGCTAAAATCCGGTCAATTTTGCTTTTAACCAAATTGTTTGTTGCACACCAAGTCACAGTTGTATTTAGTGCACTTAAAGCCTTTTGACTACTCAGCTGAGCCCTGTTCGGCTGCGGAGGTTGCTGGAGGGAGCCGAGAGCTGCAGTTACGAGGGCAGAGGCTGAACCGGTGTGTGATGCTCCCAGCTGTGACCCTGCTGCCTGTTCCGAAAACGCTCTCATTTAAATGAAAGAAAACATCTTTGGCGAAGGCGTGCGAGTGCCCGGTCTCAAAAATTCCTGAATCAGTAAAAGACAAGGTAAGGCAGAACGCTTTTCTTTCCTGCGCGGTGACGGGGGGTGCCCGCTCCCTGCAGATGTGGCAGAGCAGCGGGAAGCCCGGTGTTGCACGCTGTGTGCACCAGGGTGTTTTTTTTCTGGACAACATCTGCTTCCCATTAGCCTGTAACTGACAGTTTACATCTATTTTACAGAAAACCAGTAACCATACCATTGTGGTAGCTGGTAAATAATACCCACTTTCATGGCAAACAAACTGGAGCTTCTTTTGTTTTCTGTTTCCATCCAGCTGTGGTCATCAGGAAAAAAACCCCTGCAAAGGTGAGGCAGGTTTACTGTTACATCCAGAGGAACTCCTGAAGCCATCCCTCAGTTCACAGGGATATTTTCCTACCCATTTCCAAACCCTCTGACATATTCACAGGAAAGGTTGCTCACCCACCTGGGTTGCAGTGACCCGAATCCCTGTGCCTGCTGGCAGCCAAGCTGCCTGCGCTTCTGTGTACCCCCGACAATTTAGGGGAGAGGACCTCACCTCTTGCTGTGTCTGGATGCGAGAGGTTCCCTCTGGGTTTCAGAACTGTTTCGTGTGCTCATGGAGGCAAACGTCGGCTGAGGTAGGAGCTACCAAACCGCACGTAAAGCGCAGGCTGTTGGTCCACTGTTAAACTTATTTATAATATTTCAATAACGGTGTAACTAAATATGTAATTAGAGTGGAGCCAAGTTTCTTGGGAGCGTAACTTCCCAATTTAGCTTCGACTACAGCCTGAAATAGCTACACGCAGGCAAAGCGCTGTTTGAGGAGAAACCCTTTGCTAAGAGGGCTTGCCTGGGAACCTCCCTGCCCCAGGTGGCTCAGAGGGAGGGCTGGCCACTTGCCAGGACTTGTCCTGTTGTTTGGATTAACTTCAGGAAACTTCCTGGCCCTTCTACCTAAAAAAAAACCCCCACCTTTCCCTAGAAAAGGTTAAGCCTTAAAATACCCACCAGGGAACAGACCTTGGAAGCGAACAGCGTTACAGACCAGCGATCAGCGGCCCGAGGAGGAAGAGGACTGAATGGCGGTAAGAAATAAAACCTCTCCTTGCATTTCCTTGGGCCCCTTTCTTTCCACTTGCAATAAATAAACTTGTAGTGCTAAGCTAAGACAGCTCACATGGGCTTCCTCTGCAATATCCAGGTTATTTTAGCAAGGTGGTGAGCCAAGGTGCGAATTCAGCCAAGGTTATCAATGAGGACGAGCTGCTGAGTGACAGCTCTCCAGGCAAGCTGTGCTTGCATCTGCATGAGAGCTAGCTAGATGTCCACCACATCTGCAGGGTGAAGCTGGACCTGACTGCTGCATCCAGGACAAAAGTACCACTGGCTTGACGTTTTCACCCTGATTTCTTCAGGGAGAAGGAGAGCATTATGGCAGGAAAGGTCTCGCTGGGTTTGCTAAGACCAGTGTCCATCTGTCAGATGATTCTTCATGAAAGGGTGTAATAACCCAATTAAATTACGTGGATACCTGCAGCACCTAGGAATCTCAATTACAGCTTCAGATCCCACTGTCATATTTAGCTGCATTAGCTTTTGTTGCTGTTAAATGTTAAGAAAAAAGGGAATAAATGGGAACTGCCTTCATGCCCTTAGGGGTGCAGGTGTAGAATGGGCAGGATTAGTACGGGAAGGGGACTCTAGATGCAAACGCAGGCCTGTATTTTTCTACTGCTATTGTGGAACCCTATATGCCATATGCTATACCTAAAATTGCTAATTTTAAGGGTTCAGAAAATCATGCTAGGCATAAAAATATCAGGATGCTGTCTTACAAGTGATTACATTATTGACAAAATTATTTAGTTGCATTCTAATCTGAAGGTTTTGGTTATTCTCAACTCATGTTTTTAGGGCTTTTTGTGCTATCAGGAAGAAATCTGGGTAGAGCAATGTAAGCATCGATCACAGAGCTAGGGCTGGAAAAGAGGTCAAGGATTATCTAGTCCATCCTTCACCCTGATGGCTGGATTCAGCGCTCCCTAAACCACTTCTGTCAGATGTTGGTTTGGCTGGTTCTTAAAGATCTCCAGAGATCTCTGCAGAGAGTCCATAAATGCAGTTTATTCCCCTTTGTGACAGAACTGCTAAGTCTGAATGGAGAATGGAAGGGAAAGTCCAGGAGAAACAGCAGAAGAATGGCAGGGGTTAATAGCACCTTTCTTAGCAGGTCATCAGAATCCCATCACATCTACAAGTTGCTTCTCCAGACACCCAGACTAAGAAAACCAGGCACTGCCTAAAACAGGGGACAGACTAAGAAAAGTCACAAAGAGGTGATCCTCTTAACGCTATCCAAGTTGGAGGTCAGGGTGGTGGCTGCAGAGGACGGCTCCTGCAGAAACATCCCAGTTATCAGGGGAGAGAAAAACAGCAGAGGTGGCAGCGGGCTAGGCTTGTGTGCTCAGCACCTCCCACCCAGCACCACTTTCACATGCTCGGGGCAAGATTTGGGGGCTTGCAGTTTCCGTCAAAGCAGAGAAAAGTACATTTACGCGTATGCTAACAAACGCAGAATCAGCACTTGAAGCCACTCTGCTGTGTCCACACAACCAGGTCCCCGTGACCGCAAGGCAGATATACCTGCTGTGAAATAAAACTCCAGTGGCACATAATTATATTAGTGGCAACTGAATCTCTGGCATATGAACATCCTTCATCAGACACTACCCAGGAAATATGCACTTTAAGCAGTGTTAACAAGTTTATCAAGACAACCATAACCTGAAGACAAATATTTCCTTTATTCTATTATTCCCATATTAAGATTATACATGCAATGGGAATGACTTTCCAATTCACACATATTCTATCAGTCTGCAAGCAGGGGCTCTTGCAGTGCACTCAATCTCCTTCCTTGCAAAGGCACCTTTTCCAGTTCAGGGTAATTTCACTAACCTGATGTGGAAGGTGGAACTGTGGTGCTGTAAATTATCTTCTTTCCTTAGCACCAGGCACTGATCCAGCTCCGAGTGCCAAAATCACAGTGATGGACACTTAATTTTCTACTGCTGTGAGTAAATCTAGATGTTCAGAAAACCGTTCCTAATTGCAGATTGATTTTGCTGCATTTGTGGGTTTTGTACCTCCACTGAAAATTAAAGTCAAGCCTCTCAAATACAGTCAACTCCATTGTCATCAATATCGGGCATAACGCCTGCAAGTTTACAAACAAACTAGGGTAAAGACAGACTGGAGAATAGTACCTTGGCACCTCATTTACCACCTCTTTGTTCTTACAGGCCACAAGTGCCTGTGTTATTAGTCCAGTAATTTTATGGGGTTACGCAGTCCTTTATGAGCTGCTCATCACTTGATCGTGCTGAATTATTGCAGGCTATGATAGTTTGTATAGATATTTTGAGTTTTGCAGCGCAGCCGGGCACTCAGCCCCAGCTCAGAGGCTCTGCCCAGCGGAGGTGCTTGGCCAGTCGGCCATAGCACGAGGTCCATGTGGACACAGATGCTGATGTGCAGCTGGGCCAGGGCGAGGAGATAGCCAGGGTGGGCAGGATGGGTCCTGGGAGAGAAAGGGATCCCTGGGAGGGGTGGGTAGGAGATGCCACAGCACTCGGGAGAGGGTTCCAACGACCCACCGTCACCGCGTCCTTGCCCAGCGCCGCGTTGCTTCGCGAGGTGTTAATACTATTCCTTTCTGGCAGGTTGCACCAATGCGGATAACATCCGAAGGCTATTTCTTACGTACGTAGTGCTGATCGCTCCAGAGCATGTCACACATACAGTGCCCAGTGTGCCGAGTTCAGCATCGCTTCCATGACTGCAAACACCTTACGCCTCCACATGGAAAGGGCACTGGAGACTCCAGCCCTTCAAACAGTATAAAAGCTGCGTGGAAAGTTATGATTTTTGATCACTGCTTTCTTTAACCACAGGGAAAGAAAAAGGGGGGTTGTGTTAATGTTACTACCGCTTTCTGGGAAGTGGAAGGCAGAGGTGTATTATCTATGCACTAAACAGGATTGCTGCTGTGACCCAGCGGCAGGGATAACACCAATAAGCTTTGTGCCACCAAGCAAAGCAAAATCAGGGCGACTGCCCCGTAGGGCACGTAACGAATGGGACAGATGGAGTGACAGCCCCGTCACTCTTCGGTTCCTTGCATACAACCCGCAGCCCTTCAGGTGAGAGTTTTCAACTCTGCCCTCCAAAATGTTGGCAGAGAATTTGGGTTTCCTCACAGCGTTCCTGATTTTGTTCTTTGTTGTCCTCCATGGACCTGGTAGACATCCCCCCGCCTCCGAGTGCCACCGGCTCACGGGCTGAGAGCTGCTCAGAGACACCAGTGGGAGGATTTCAGCAGCAACGAGCACTCAGGTGAGCAGGGAGGAGGAAGGTCGTTCCTCACTAAGGCTCTCCTGCCCTTCCTCACCCTCTCGGCAGGATTAACCACACTTTAAGGGTTTCGTTTCTAGAGCCGGCTACATGATCCTGGATTTTGAGCTCTGGGGATAAAAAAGGGGAATCACACATAGAAATTATCAAGAGAAAGGTAATTTTTTTTTTTTTTCCTCAGCTGACCATGGGAATTCACCCTCTGTTCCTGCTTATAAGCTCTGATGTGGGTCACAGGACAGGCCACTTGAGTGAGAGGTGCCCCTATAGGTGCTGCTCTTAAGTTCCTACTCGCAGCTCCCATAAGCAAGCAAAATTAACAGCAACTGAAGGTCTTCCAGTGCAGAGCTTCTACAACAGCCAAAGGCTTTTGGTTAAGATGATCACATCATTTATTCAGAGAGTTCGGTTTTTAACATCAGTGCATTTATTATAATCCACCATATGGATTTGCCTTGGATTTAATACTTAGGAAAAAAGTTTTTTAAGTTTTGAAAAAGAGCTTAGAAAATCCAGGACTTTGGCAACCAGACACGAGATGAGATGATTTGCAATCTGTGCAGGATATATCTATTGCTCTCAGCCTGGCTTTCATTTCAGAAATGGGTATTAGCATGTGGAAAGGGCTCAGTATCACCTCCTTTTCTTTAAAGAGGAAACATTTCCGTTCCTGCTTTAAATTGTTCCTGCACATTCTTGGCTGTCACGTCAGCTCTGCCGTCGTCAAACCGGATTCAGGTGTGCAGCTGGAGTGACGCTGCAGGAGCCAGTGGCTTTGCCCCAGCTTTCCAGCAGTGTTAATGAAATCCAAAGCTGGGCTTTGGAGATTTTCCTTGCTCCGAGTAAGGGTAGAGGCAACTGAATTAGAGGGGGGGGGGGAGATGCAATTTCTGGGGCAGAAGTTAATTCTAATAAGTAATTGTTATTTCCACCTCTCAACAATGCTTTGATCTTTCCAACGGTGCTCAGCACGGAGAAATAAGGCTTGGCACGGCTCCAGGCTCAGCAGGCGCCTGGACATTTTGCCTTTGCCTCGCAGGGACGAAGCTCCAACCTCGGGGAGAGCAGTGGGGAGCCGCTCCAGCCTCTCGCAGGGTTGGGAGCTCCCAGGGCATCAGGACCCCCACCGGAGCTGGGGAGGAAGAGGAGAACCTTCCCTCCGTGAGCTCTCCCAGCTCCAGGGGGGACCCAGACCCTCCCGTTCCTGCCAGAGGCAAAGTACCAAGGGCATCTTGCCCGGGGAGAGGCAATAGCTCCTAAACCAGTCTGCTCCAGAGTGCCTGAGGACACCGAGCAGGGACACACGCTCTCACCGAACGCCTCAGCCCAAATGCAATGCGTGACCCCAGACCTGGCAGTGTATTCGTTTTGCAGGTCTAAAATAAAGCAGCGTCACACTCTGCCACATCCAGCCCTCCCTGGAGCACTGAACCCCCTTCCAGCGAATGCCGCCCCTGTCCGTACGGATGCCAACCTCTCACAGAAGTCAGTTTGCAGAAGTTGCATGTTGTGAGGGATGTTGCAACAAGGCAAAACGTGCCTAAAAGGAACCGATCCCCTCTGGTCTGCAAAGTGACCAAAGATGGTTGCTTAACCTCTAGGACAAGAAGAAAGACTCCATTATTTGGATGCCATTTTCTGGAGGCAATTTGCCTTTTTAGGACACCCTCGTGATGTTTGCTTAGCTTTGGACTTGCTGAGAACTTGTATAGGATGCCAAAATACCACGGTCATATGCTGGCTGTTCATGCCACACAATACGGGACCACAAATGAAAAGCAGCAAAGCAGCAATCAAAAAAAAGGGTGTTTGGCCCACCATATCCAAGCCTTTGTGCAACCCACTGCTCTTCATGAACATTCTCGAAATAAAGAGAGGATCCATCCATATATCAGATGTTAGTATGAAATGCCATTCCACGAGTTACACAAAAATAACCTAGTCCTACAGAGCTCGAATCAAAGTGAGTTGCACTTTTCATCTATAATTAGTACTTTCATGTTTGCCAACGAGACCCCAGCAGCACTGGTTCCCATTGGAAAACTCCATATAAAATCCTAACAAACAGCCCAGTAAAATTGTTATGTTTGCTGTTTTTCATCTCCAGCTTGGACACATCAGAGGTTGTATCAGGCTGCACTGAGGCAGCATGCTGTTGCAACATGAAAAGCATAAAAACAGCACCAAATGTTTCACTCAAAGACAGCCATTTATACTATTCTCCTGGAGACAGACAGCTA